>NC_055682.1:29707655-30030155 GCF_017639745.1 Melanotaenia boesemani
TTCCATTACATGAGACATTAGAAAGCCTGCAGAGAAACTTCTGATAAAGTGGAGTCAGATCTTTCAGCTCTGTCCAACCTGATTCCTTCTGACAGGTCAGATGGACCAGTGCAGGAGTTGAACATGAAATATGACCCGACCTTAATATTACAACAAAGCTAAGGTAAGAAGACACAACGTACTTTTTTGTGCAAACGGATATAAAAATGTGCATGTTATTTTTCTTGCACAACTGAATCACATTTATCCAACACAAAACAGGGCATTAGGCAGAGATGTATTGCCAAGTTCTCATATAACCTTTTGTTTTTATTTATTTATTATCATTTTATTAATGTTTCAGCTACATGCCCACCTGTTGGCATCATTATGCTAACTAAGCTCCATGCAGGTGTACCTGAGAGCAGACCAGCCCAAACACAGCACACACTGGAAAGATGAACATTGTAGCAGAACAGCAGATGGTTATTTGCATTATTTTCATCTGCATCGCTGTGGCTCTGAGGACACAGGAGATATGCAGCTTGAAAGCAGCTGGTTTCTAAAAATTTTTCACCTGCTTTTCAGATGCATGAAGATGGGAAATAGTGTAATTAAGTCATCTTGATTGGCTGAGACAGAAGCCAAAAATGGAAATTAACTGGTGCTGAAACTCTACATGTGTTGCAGGTTTTTCTTTTTAGTTTATTTTATAACCCTTTAGATTCTGGTGATAAAAAAAGCTTCTTTTTCCTCTTAGAAATCTTGCACATTTTTTTATTCTAAGCTCTGAATTGTTTATCCTCTATATAACTACTACAAACACTTGAGAAGCCATGAAACAGTCACATATTGAATTTTGTTTTTATTAAACCTTTCCTGTCAGTTATACATTACTTTATAACGTTGTCTTGGCCATGAGATTTCATTTCTCCCATAAGCTATTTGATTGATATGTCACAATGCATCAAAATCAAAATTCTAGATCCCTTGCTGGCATTTAAGTCAATATTTGACGACACCGCATGGTACGATGCATAATTTTTCTAACAGATGTGTTTTTAAAATTTCATTAGCTTTCACATGGCTCACTGTTAATCAAAGGGCTTTAAAATTCATGGAGAGAGTTTACACATCAATACTGCTGAGCACCTGCCCCTGAGGGGTAACCAAGCCAATACAATAGCTAACAGAAAAAAAAGTCTAAAAGAAAGAACAAAAAAAACAGAATAAAGCCCAGTGGATTTCATTTCCACTAAAAAGACAAGAATGCATTATAGTGCTGTCATCAATTTATGTTGTTTCAGCAACTAAGGCTGATTCTGCATGTAATATAATATACTCAACATGTGTAACAGTGATATGAAGTTAGAAAACATGCAAGAAAGATAACAAAGAAAACAAAGACAAATCCTCCAGGGCTGTGTATTGTGACAGCATATAACCAAACTCATCTGAACTCATCAGTTAAGTGTCAGCCCAAATAAGCTCCCCAATTCAAATCTACAAAACAATGTGCTTTAATCACACTCATTTTGGAGCTGTCCCATAAAAAGCAAGCTCGTTTTGCTTAATGAGTCAAACACACAACAAAAATTACAGAAGACTGAACAATGAAAACAAATCGGCCCAGAGGGTGCACTGCAGAAAATTAGCTCTTGTAAAACGGAAATGATTGTTTTTTTGTTTTTTTTCTGCACAAACAAAAAAAAACAATGTAAACCTTGACAAAGCTGGTTATATTACTGACTAATGACCACATACTAAACACCACCACCTGTCTCATTCAGAGTAGTTCATGAAGTGCAGAAGTGGGACTGGTTTATGGGCCTCTGATTGATGGTGTGTGGGTATTAGTGTTAAAGATTTCTGGCTTATTCCTTGGTGACCTTAGGTTGAAGTGCTGATATTCCAATAGTAGCTTGTAATGAAAAAGTCACTGTCATTAGCATATTTAATGCTGATGGTTGGATCCCTGTGTGAGTAGAAGACTTAGTTCAGTGCTTTGAAATGTGATTGTCTTCATCTGAACCTTTTGTTTGGAATAACATGTGCGTTACTGTATGGTTAACAGGTCAGTTCAGCTCTGTTTTTGTTTTTTTACTTAGCATCTAAGAAATGTATAAATATAACTCATCTATGTCTTAAACCCGTCTTAACAAAACAGTATTAATAAATATTGATGATATGATCATGAATAAATTCATGATTTTCTTCATCTTATATTGTCATGACAAAGAAAAATACACATTATTTAGATGCAGATGGTGAGAAAAAACTATAAAAATCTTATCAAAATGAATATTTTCTGGCTTACTTGCTTTCATAAACACTCATAGCTTGACTGTGTAATAATGCTGTCTCAGTGTCTGCTGTGGAAGAGCCCATGCAAGAAAGATTAACTCCAGCATGGGAGCCCACATGGCAGCATCAAGCCACGTGGGCTTATTCACCAATTTCACCACACTAACAAAAGCCCAACTAGCTGCCTCGAAACCTCTGTCAAAGCATAGGACTGATTTTAACAGTCCAAGTCTCAAAAAAAAAAAAAAAAAAAAAAAACTCCACTAATGAAACTATGGCTTTAAGACTGAGCTCTGCCAGTCCCGCTGTTTTTGGAAAGGTAGTGTCACTACGGTACAGCAGTTATTAACATCTGACTGGAAGTGAGCTGGAGAGTTGCATGGCAGTTTTCCCCACAGAGTATCTTTGTACTCCACAGTTAAAAGTCAATGGCAATCCAGTAAAAACAGTCATGCCAATAAAACTGGATGATGCTGAGTGAGTAATTTTTGCCTCATCCACTTTCCAGATCCAATAATGTGCTACTGCGCTTGTGGAAAAAAAGAGGCTGATAAGAATGCCAAGGTATGTCTCATACCACTGATGGAGCTGCAGAAGCTGACGTGAGAAAACAAAACAAAGGAACGGTTTGTCTGACTGACACCGACTCATGACTATACAGGTTCAGATAGAAAAAAGGAAAACAAGTGGAAATCGAATCCATTACATTAACTTTTAAAAATGAAATCAAAAGGGAAAACTTTCTCATGATAGTGATCAAATTACAGGCAATACAGAATAATGTTTAAAGGAGGTAAGGAGGCCACTGTGGGCGGTAAACATGCAGTAAAGGTTAGCCCAGCTACCACTGCATCCACTGTTTCCCTGAGGAGTGTAATCATCCTCCAGTGGCTTGGCTGCCTCCTTCAGCCTCAAAAGGAATGTGTGCTACATCGCCAAAATCCCTTTCCCAAAATGAGGATACAAGCAAAAAAACAAAAAAAAAAATTCAATAAAATAATAATAAAGAAAAAAAAAAGAGCCTGAGCATTGAGCAGGAAGATGCTAAATAGGGCTTGTTCTGTCAAGAACACAGGGTTATGAGCAGCTGCATGTTTCTTAAAGGAATGCCAACGCTGACTTAGGCCATCTCCCTATATACGTCATGCTGTGTAAAAGAAATACCGCAATGCCTGTTTTCCACAATAATTATACAATAATTATCCATAGACTCAAGCATTTGTGCATACAAAAACACTAAAAACTCCACCTTGGAGGGTAAAACCATCCATTACTGAGGTCTAAAATACCACATCAGGACCTCACGAGGCTGCATATCTCCTCTAAGCCTGGTATTCAGCTACTTTGAGAACCAGCAAGTAAGAAGCTTCTGAATTCCTCTCCTCCTCCATCTGTGTGGGCGACTCTCGTCATACAAGCCCATATTAAAGAAAGGTCAGCTGGCCACGCAAATATGAGACATGTTGTTACATGTACGCAGCAAAAGGCACAGATGACTTGCGCAAATGCTCGCGCAGTAATACACAAGGCACATACCAGGGACTGACAACTACACGCACACCCATGGCCATGTCACGCCAGGACAATAATACACCCACAGAGACACACATGCCTCCCTACAGTGTGCCAAGGGTGGGCTGACAAGACCCATCCCGCTCTGAGCTGCTAACACATTCTTGCACCTGCTACCTCCCTACTGACTGCTGCTCATCCGCTCTCTTCTGGGAGCACGCACACACTGGATTCCACACTTGTGAGGTGGCTGAATGTCGAGTGGTCCTAATCTCTCCGCTATGCACAGTTGTGCTGTTAACCTCTGACAAGTGTAATTCTAACTCAGGCTCTCTGTTTTCTCCAATGAATAAAACATACTTTTGCAGAGTGGGAGTTTGAGAGGCTGACAGGAAATTACGCAGATGAAGAAATAGTAGGAGTGATCTCCAACAACTTGGTCGAGATTGTGAGATTTTTGATTTATGACGAGTTTGGAAACTCTGAATCTACACTTTGTGTGTATGTGTGTGTTAGGAGTGTGAAATGTCAGATAGATGCAGGCAGAGTCAAATATAAAGGCAGAATGTTCTAGCAATGTATGAGACGACCTACTAAATGGGGGAGCAGAGGCTCCAGCCTTGTGGGTGTGGAGATGAAAGACTAAGAAATCTGACTTCTTGCACTTCCTGCTGAGACATAGGAAGCTACCAAAATCCTGTCAGGAACAGGAGGGGCCAACTTCTTCTGGCTCAGAATCTCCAGAACTTGTCATTCTTTCCTTTACACACTACAGCCAGTAAAAGCTAAACATCATCTCCCGTGTTCACTGTGATCATTCGACTAGCAAAAAAAAACAAAACAAAAAAAAAAACATGACTCATTACTTATTTCTGAGAAGATACACAAAACTAATGCTGGAAGTGTCTTATCATTATGCGCTCTGTGTACTGACATTTTCCACTGCTGTTGTGAAAATTCTTGTGGACACACGGCAATGATGTGGCACCAGCAAACACATTCTCTGCAGGCTAAATGACCTTTCTGCTGGCAGTCTTCAAAATGGGGAGCCCAGCTCTCGATAGGGTCCTGATAGGACAGGAGAAGATCAGCAGATGAGGCAGAGAAATGTTGACAACTCCAAGAACTCATAAATAAAAACATGAATGGAAGCAACAGACGAGGCTGGTTGTTGTATGTGAGAGGGATTATTCCATCATGGTGGTTTTGCTCCTTTGAAATGACTACTTTTGCATGGCTGTCTGCTTGCATTAGCAGGTTTCATTAATAATGTTCTTTAGCCGGTCTGGATCTATCTGGGCAGGACACAGAAAATCTTCAACCTCCCCCAGCTCCAGTCCTGATACACTAACAAGGACTGTGTAATGTCAGGACAATTCAATTAGGAAAGAGGCATTTGATCACCATTAAGACTTAAGATTCATGTCCTAAAAGCATAATTAATCACCATCAAAGCCCACTATATGGCACTGGTAGATTAGGTGTCCTTAACATTTTCTGGAAGTTGACACATGGCTTCTTAGAAATGTTATAGCTAAATGAGATTAGCCTTGTTTGCCTCTCTCAGCAGAATTAATGGCATAGCCTCGTTTGTTTTTTATTGTTTTACCTACAATAGGGTTCATGTTGAACAGCCGTTTCTTAAACCTCTCATCATGATTACACTTCTTCCTTTTGGAAGCAGCAGAAGGAGATGAAATCAATCAAAAGGAGCCCATCTGCAGAAGAGTTTCACTTTGAATCGTGAACATTCTCAAACTAAAATGAGGAGAATTGTGTTAAAACAAGATCTGTTTGTGCTGAATGAGACATCGCCAAGTACAAGAAGAGTGAGTAAGAGCTGACAGTGAAAAATGGGAATGAAGGGAAAAAGAGGGAGGATGAAGATGCCAGGAAGAGAGACAGAGCAGTGCGTGGGCAGCCTTCAGAGCCAGCTGACCCGCTGTTGGCAGGCCTGGCTGCTGGGCTCTCTGCTACTCTCAACAGTGCCCAGACGCAGAGGGGAACCCGAGGTAATTTGTCCACTTGTTTGGATAATCCACCATCTGCCACAATGCAAAAGGCCCCAAGCCCATCCACAAGCCTTTGTGTTGGACGCAAATGCTAAACATATGAGAGCAAGCAAAACTCAGGTCCAGTTTCCTCAGAGAGCATAAAAAATATTCATCTGGTAGGCTGTAATTTAAAAAAAAAAAAAAAAAAAAAAAAAAAAAAAACATTCTTCCTAAGCACATCAAGGTGGCACATCATGTGTACAACTTTTCTTATTTTTGAAATTCATTCTTCTCATTCTTGATAACCTAAATCTTGAATGTCTATAGTATGAGACATCCTAAGCTAGCAGTAAATGTCTGATTGAAATCATACTTACGCTATTGGATTTCCTGTCACACAGGGCACAGTTAAAGCCTCGTCACCCTTTTGGTCACTGTCTTTTGCTTTCCAGCATCTTTCATCAATATCAATGTCACCTTCAGTCTCACTTAGCACACCCTCTCTTCTGTCTCAAACAGACCTGATGCCATTTTGGCATGCATGAATGAGACTGATTGAGTATGTCAGAGAATCACAAACTAAACCAAGGAAGGCACAAGACAGGGTCTTTGACAACCAATATAATAAAAGATAAAAGACAAACAGGTGGAGTGTTTAGAACAACTATTGAATAGTTTATTCAGGAGAGCAGTTGTTGCTTACTAATGACGTATAATTTCACTGCAAAATGGCCATATATGGAACGCTTTCTTTCTAAAAATTGGTATAAGCCACAAATTTCTATAATCTGTGGGACCCTACAATTAGAAATTATGAACAGATATATCAGACAGATATGACTATCTTCTGACTCACATCTTTTCCATTATTACTGCAGATTTTATCTCTGAGTCCGGCAGTTTCTCCAGTGGTGAACAATTAACAGCCAGCCTCTTAACTGCATCCCCTTGATCAAAGACCATCCTAATCCTCTGATGTAAAACAGCCCGGTGCTCTCCTTTCTCTGATGAAAAATGGACCACACTTGAGAATAAATTAATCACATAACACATACGGATGGTAAAACAAGTGGGCACCACCCACATGGTCACAAGAGAAGAGACAAGTTTCTGTAGTAAAAGAGGCAGAGAAAAGGAAACTGAAATGTCACGGAAAACCCGTCTCTGAAAGGTTTGCCATCCTATCAAGAATTATTGCTTTCGATTTCCTGCTTATTTGTAAGGACAGGAAACTGAGAGCATGCGGAGCGTTATCTGTTACACAACCCGTTTCTCGAATGACCTTTGAGAAAGAGGAAAATGATTTTCCAGATTTTGAAATGAAAGCAGGATTCAGGCAAAGACTGAATAATAACGATGGTGATATTTCCAAGTAACTGGTTGCCAGAAATAAATAACACAAGGTAAATAAGTAAATAAATATGAACATATTTGAATCTGGTGAAAATCATCTGTTGAAAATGATATGCTTTAAGCATCTTCAACATATCATAGCTCAGGTATTGTAACTCAGATGATGAACAAAGAGCAGGTGGGATGACAGAAGAAAAATGAGGTACTGAGTGAGACTTGGCAGGAAGGAATCCAGACAGAGCTCTCGTCCTCTTTTTTTTTTTAACTTGTCCTGTCCAGCATCGAAACAAGCAGAATGTGTAGCTGCTGTGTTGCGCTGAACAAATTTGCTTTGCCAAAAGGAGCTTTATGGGTAGACAAGACTCCTCTTGATAATTTAATTTTTATTTATTTATTTTTTTATCTTATTTATTTACTTTGAATTATGGAATTTGTGTAATCTTGCTGGGACTGACTGGAGGAAGCAGAAAAAAGGAGGATAATGAGAAGTAAAGACAAAGATACAGTAGGTAGAAAAAACGACCCTTCAATCCAACCAACTGCTACACCTGTACATAAACACAGCAGAGAATTTCCTACTGCTTTTACAGGTAAACTAAGCTGACAATCATCAGGAGTTCCTAAAAAATATAACCAAGACAGCAACAATAACATGTATCACAACAACCAAAGTACAAACACACATTCAGTCTGAACGACCTGCCTAAGGAGATAAGGCTGGCACCATCAGTATCATCTTTTAAGTCACTTCTTAAAACACACTTTTATCGACTGGCTTTTTTTTTATAACATTTTTATTTATTTTATTTATTTTCAAAATGTACTCGTGCATGTATCTTTTCATTGTTGATTTTATTACCTTACTTTGCTGTGAGCTGTTCAGCACTTTGTAAACCTGGTTTTTTTAAAGTGCTATACAAATAAAGATTTATTATTATTATTATTAAAAAAAAAAAAAAACTAAATAAAAGTAGCTTGTGTGTAAACCCACTGGTGACTGTGTCAGCATGTAGAGTATGAGGGGTGATCAGAGATGAGGCTGATCGTGTAAATGCCACTACGGAGGCTAGAGGCAGACTAGGGCGGCCCAGAGACCCGGGCGATTAGCAGCAATCCTGGAGCACTAACCCAAGCCACCCCACTATGAACACAACCCCAGACCCACCCAGAGGAAGGCCCCAGCCAGAGACCCCCCCGAGGTCACAGGGCACAAGCCCCGGCGGACCAAGATCAGCAGATGCCGACCCTGCCAGGCGCCGGCCATCAAGGGCGGCCAAAGCAAAGAGGTCAGGGGGACCAGGCCCCCCCCAGACAACCACGGGCCAGCACCCACCCCCAGTGTTCCAGCCACACACTCTAGGAACCAGGGCACCACCCTCCCATCCTCCTACAGCCCCCCCATATTTTGCGTCACGGGCCAGTTGTGTTAAGAAGATATCTTCTGGTTATCTGGCTTAACTTACCCCAACACAATGGTCATTTTGTTAAGCAGTGCAGTGCTGCTTGTTATCAGTGCTTCTGGGTTTTCCAGCTCTGGATGTGTGTGCCAACGTGGCAAAGAGATCTTTTCTAGCTGAGTGATGGTTTTAATTAATAGCCAAAAAAAAAAAAAAAAAAAAAACTTTTTGTTCCAGATCATTAGGAAGAAGTTTTAGAGTAACCAGTCTGTTTCAGTTTACATAAGCATTCCCTTTCAGAGAAGAAAACACTTCACAGAAAATCTGTTTCAGTAAAAAAACAAACAGTGTAGTTAGTCATTAACTTTAAGAAAGCTGAAAAGCAGTGATGTCATTGTTCAAACATCCACGTCTTTTCTATTTGTTATTTTCTAAGTAAACTAATTGGCTAGAAGAAGCTGGAGGGGGTGATATTTGCAGCATAAATTGCCATAGTGATACATCCATGTAAGAAGTAGGAAGTTAACCAGCCATGAATTTCTAATCCTGCTTTGTACTACAGAACCCTGGTCTATAGACACTGAAGCTGACATCAGGTCATCAAGGTGGGTTTACTTTTGGTGCCTCTATGTCTATGAATACATGGCTCATTTTTACTCCAGGTATACGGGATTTTCTGCTATTTGCCACTTAACATACACATTATTTATGTTTTTCCTCTTTGGTTATAACCCATCTTGCTTTGGTTTCATCAGGCCAGAAATAGCTCCTGTTTCAGGGTGGAAAATCCCATTTTTTCGTGATGCTGGTGTGTTGTAAATGCAGACTTCCCACAGACTGTGTTCACACAGAGTTCACCATTTATGCAAAATTCCAATGTGGTTGTGACTATATGAAATGAATAATGCTGAAAACATTTTAAGGAGTTAGAGGGAATTATATGTCTTCACAGGTCTGTGTAGGTTCGTGATTGAACCCAATACCTGAGTCCAAAATCCATCAATCAGAATGTGGGGTGTAACCGAATGAAATAAATCAAACACTGTATCATCTGCTTTCATGTATAAAAGCTTTTTTTTGGTCATTGCAGTGGATGGAATTGAGCTTTCAGATTCCTTTGAAGAACATAAATGCTCTTTAACCATGACTATATTACTGTGAACACGCTTTTTCTCACTGTGACTGCTTTTAAAGCCATATATTCAAATTTATAACCCTTTCAATTGCTACTGGTGGTGCATTTATTTTCATTGCAGTCTAATAGTGTTGACCTCATTGTGGATTGTGCACAAGTCTACTTGGATCAAGTCTGTCTGCTCCCCATTTGATGGTTTTGTCTTAGGTAAAAGGTCATATGTAATTGCAGATGTGTGTTTATGATCAGCATCAGTTACTCCAACAAGTAATTTTCCAAAGACATTACACAAATTTCTCTGTTATTTGAACTACAGTTGTTGTTTTGGAAAAGTGGGACCAGTTCATTTTCTCAAGCACAGCACTGCAACTTGAGCATCTGTATGCTCTCCCAGAATGCTGAATGAGTGCAAATTGCTGCTGTAATGAAGCTATTGCATTATGGGGATGAACAGTGCTGAATAAACAAGATCAACAAGGCAGAGTGCTTCGTTGAGCCATCTGTGGAAGTACTTTGGCAAAGTGGGTTGTGGTGTTTACAACACTGGTGGCTGGCAGAGGGACAAAGATGACTTCTAGCTAAGTAGAACAACAACCATCTCAATCTTCCACTCATCAAGAAATACAACTCATCCCCAGCAAGAGTGAGAAGAAATCTATAAAATAGGACTTAAGACTTAGGTTATTACGACACAGCTAAAACAGCAAGTTTATTTCTGCATTTGGGCCACGATCAATAACAAGTTGAAATGTAAAGATCCACTGTTAATTCATTAATAAATTAAACATGAACAAATTTAGTTAAAGTGGAACTCCAGCTCCTGTTCTGTCCTAACTTACCTACTGCAGAAACTCAAAAAAGCTAGAAATCAGAGAGGAGTCAGGTCATAGATAATTTAAACAGCAGTTCCTGCATTTTTTTCTCCCAGAATCCTCTGAAGTTGATATCAGTGTAGCGGAGAACCATAATGATCCTGAGCTGCATTGGTTGGAGGTGTTACCTTCTGCAATGCACCTGGAGCTCTTGGAGGCAAGGTTTGAAAAAAAAATAGTCTCTAAGGACAAACATCCAGAGTGACAAAGACTTGCATATTTTTTAAGCTAAGTGATGCCATCTTTTTATATTTGGTAAAAATGTCTATGTGAAAAAATACTAATGATATTTTTTATTATATAATACTCATATAGAAAATTACCCTTAATTATGCAGTACTTGATTAAAATATTTCTAACTATTTTCCAGTATGTCTTTTGATAAAATAGAATTAAAAAAAAATAAATAAAGAGCTCCTCTCAGCCTCAGAAGATCAAGGAGACAAGATACAGATACAACAACAAACAAACTAAAAGCCCTAAAGTTCTGCTGACTTCAGGGAGTCTATCGTAAGCATAAAAATAGGCCAGGGGCAGATTGAAAATGCTTCATAGACAGCAACAGCAATAACAACAACAAAAAAAATGACAAAAGAGAAAATGAGGTGCAGAAACACACACACACACACACACACACACACACACACACACACACACACACACATACACACACACACACAAAGCATCTGAATACTAACTACACTAGTTCCAAGCAAAGATGATACATTATGACCACGGTGACACAAATATGCATTTTCATTTACTCCTGCAACACAAGGAAATGATGTCGGGTACATGTTAGCCCTGTTTCCACCAACAGGTCTGGCATGGAGGTAATGGTTTGGTGCAGTATTGTTTGGTAAACGCTAACCTCTGTTGTGTTTCCAGAACTAACCATACCTTTACCAAAGAGTCCCAAAGCCAGATAGAGATAGAATGCAGATTCAAAATACTTAATTGAAATCAACAACAAGAAAAAACACATCTTAATATTTAGTGCACTAGCTGCAACTTTTCATCAAGATGTGGTCCATGTCTCATGCCATGTTTCGGTCCCTATATTATGTTTTGTATGTTGTGGTCTCTCTGTATTGTTATCACATGTTGTCCATGTCCTCATATTTTATGGTTTTTAAGTGTACTTGTCTAGAGACCAAAGATGGAAATTACTGTTACGGCCACTGCTTATTGCTGGCAGCTGCGGCTCATTCTGCCGCTGATTGTCTGATCTGGAAGCGCTGCCTGGAATGGCTGGAGCCGGCACACCTGTCTCCTCTCCTCTGATTGGCCATGCTTGGACCAATCAGGCTGCAGCTTGTTAAGAGCTGAGGCTGAAAAGGCTGCAGCCGAGGCCAGTCTGGAGGGGGAAGCCGGAATGGCTCAGGCCGCTTTCCCCTCACTTTGTGCACTGGGGGTGTGCGTGCGAGTGTGTTTGTGGTATCTGGGCAAGGCTGGCTAGGGCAGGTGGTCTTGTCCGGATTATGGCAGATTTTGGTAGCGTGGCTTACTGGGTGTTCGCTGTGCTTTGTGTGGGTGAATCATTTGGTGGCAGACCATGGTTTGTGCACAGCAGGATGATTCCTGGCTGTGGTGCGTCCCATGTGGGGACTTCGAAATGGTTCTGTTTTAGTTAGATTCACCGGTTCTACACTCAGTTTAGTTTAAGCTTTGCTACACTTTTCTTTGTTCTGTCATAGTGGGTGTTTTGTGTTTAGTTTGGTGTTGGGCTAGGTTAGCGTTTTGTTATGTTGTGACGACGGTCACCCTTAGCTTATGGATCTGCTGCTTTTTATTTGGTTTTAGGTTTCACCCCGAGTTGCAGTTATGTTGTGGTTTGCACTCGGTGGATTTTGGGATATGTTTTGGTTTGTTTCTTTCAGCAGGTCCGCTAACCCCAGCACTTGTTTATTTCGTGTACTTTTGTTACAGGTTTCACTCATCGTTCACGGGGTTTTAATAAAATGGTTTTATTTTACCTTTACCATCTGTCCCCAGCGTCATCTTTTGTTGTGCCCAATCATGCCCCTGAATCCGGTCGTAACAGCAACCTTCAAACCTGGTCATTTTATCCTTCTAACTGATACTAAGACAGTTTTCACAATGTGATGTCTGATAAAACAGGTCATGTTTGCAAAGGTCAAGTTTGTGACATTCTGCTTAAAAGATGGCCTGCAATAACTAACATATTGTGCTGTAACGAAACCATAAATTCATTCTTATTCATATCCTGCTCCACAGATTGATACATGCTAAGGACTAATACATCCCCATCACATGAGTGGCTACCCTCATCAATGCATGAGTCCGGATCAGCTCATTTTCATGCAAGAATCACTATCTTCACATGTCATAATTACTTGTCTCCTGACATTCATTAAGTAACATGCAGATTTCTCTCCCTCCTTCAACTGGGTTTAATTGACCGCTTTTAAAAGCAAAGCCAGTTCTTCCATTAGAACAAAAGCCAGACAGTTAAATGTGTCAAAGAATGAAAAATGTGTGTGTTTGTAAAGGGGTGAGTGTGTACAACGCTGAGCATCCACAGCACTGTTGAGAGTGGTAATGAGTTGAAGCAGCTGGTCTCACTTTTGCTGTCATTCTCGTGACAATGACGGGGGCCTGATAGCCTGCAGATTGCTGTCCAGCACTTAGCTCTATGTCTTTTTCCAGCACTGTGAAGGGAATGAGGTAATGAATTTATTTATTTTTATGAACTAAATGTCATAGGGGCACATTGGCTATTTAGACCTGAAAGCACAGATTTCTCCACCTTTGATGTGGCTGAACACATTATCATGAATACAAAAAGAATTAATATGGAGACATTATTCTTATGCTTTCTAAAATAAACATCTGAATAGCTTGTATTAAGTAGGCGAAGGCCCAGAAGAGAGCAGAACACCTGCATATTTGCACCTGCAATGTCCCCTTTATCTTCGGATGTCGAGCTAAATTAAATAAAAACTAAATATTCTTCCTTAAAGCCCTTTAAATAGAAGGAACCAGACAGGTTTAATTAACAATTCATCCGTCTTAGACCAAAACACACAAAACAGATAAACTAAATCAGAGGTAGCTCCATCTCTGATTTTCCCGCCATTTAAACACAGCTTTCAGTCAGTTTGCTGTCCATGTGCCATATCTCAATTACACCTGCCCTCGCCCAGATGATGTTAATGCCTTTAATTCCATTTAATGTCATTCGATGTCACAGCCAATCACGCGATCACACGCAAGCTGAAGTTTAAGAGAGCAGAACGGTCTCATTTTGCTTCCTTCATTTGTTTAGTATTCTATTACCTGAAGTATGAACAGATTGAAATACCTCTGCACACTCAGAAAATTGAAGACATTTTAATTAAATGTGTCTTGACTAAATAGGAGTGTGTTACTGCAATCTTAAGTGGTCATCCAACTTAAGGGTCTGTCAGCTGGCTTAACTGCAGTACAACTGTTCCAGACAGGGTGCCGGCAAACGGTGGATGATGAAGGTCGGGAGCACCGAAGGCAACTGAAAGGTGGCTGAAAGATTGTTGGCAGCAAAATGATGATGTGTTGCTGCTATTCACATCAAACCTCACATGTCTGAATAAGTGCACATAGGGAATGTAATAATAATAAGTTAGAAAGATATTGTTTGAGAGGACAGGGAACTTTTGTGCTAAACACTTCCCTCTGAGCAGCAATCATTTGGTCACAGCTTTCAGCCACGGTCAGGTATGCCACACCTTCTTGGATTTCTCCACATAATAAAGCTGTGGTCATAGAGTACTAGATGTAATGCCAACATTTTCTAATTTGGTTGATTGCTGGAATTAACATCTAAGTTTCAACATTGACATGTCAAAAAACACAGTTTGTTCAGCTAAACTTATTTTTCTGGTTGATTACTACAGGAAGATGTCATTTCAAGGCATTTAATGTGTTACAGACATAATATTTCCATGTGCTGACCAAGTGCTGGTACCATAATGGTGTTGCTGTTTAGTTTAGTAAGTTGTAAGAAGTGCTGCGACCACGCCTCTACGGAGGCCAGAGACAGACTAGGGCTGCCCAGAGACCTGGGCGGTCAGCAGTAAGAAGTGCTGAAAGAGTGAAGGTCTGGAGTTCACCTCCTAAAAATGTCAACTTCTTTAACCCATAAGAGCCCGATGTGACATATATGTTACATACAATTTCTGAGACATTTTGCTTCAATTTATGGTATAAACTTTGCTCAAAATCCTTTTGAAGACAATCTAATACTTGTCTCCTGTCCCCTAATAGTTACCCAGAAGCAAAAAACCACATTATAATATATAATATTTTTGTTACATTTTGTTAAAGGGCCAAATAAAGACCTCATATTAAAAAAAACGACCTTTTTTTTTTACCATTTTTTTTATGGGTCAGGCCTTAATGGGTTAGGACATTTATTAAAATTTTCACTTTTGGATCAGCTCTAGCCCAGCTGTAAAACTGATTTTTATGGACCATTTAAACATTTTTAGACATCTTTTAAACCAAAGAAATTGCTCAGTGGGAATGCTAGCATGTCTGGCGAACATTGGCGGTGTAACATCCATGTCAATAAAACTCATTATACTTGTTAGGAATCACAGGTATTCCAGCAAAACCATCATTGGAGGTACTCTAAAAGCTAAGCTGTAACCTGTAGTAGAATTAACTTCTCTGTACTGGTCTTTTATTGATATAAATCGCTATGTCAGTCACCCATCCTGATGTTATCAAGCTAGATACTTCTCATGCTGCAACTAAAGACTTTTCACTTGTGAAAAAAGTTAAAAGGCTTTTAGAATCCAGTTTAAAAAAATGGTGTAAATGCTTGTGTTACACTGTTGATGTACTAAAATGGGCCAGATATGCTGTTGACAACAATTTTATAAAAGAGCTGGCTGCATCAGAGAAAGAAAACAAGCTAGCTTGGTTTTTTCATTTTCCATAGATCATTTTTGGCTAAACTGGAAGTTTGTGTTTGTAAAGCTTTTAGTAAAAGCATCAGTCTATGTAGATCCGCTGAATTAACTGTAACCCTTCTAACCTCAGGACTGCATTTTCATTATATTAACCAGCATCACAAAACAGATGAGCTAACATCCGTTTTACTGGCTGATATAAAATTGTACAACTTCAGCAACAGGAACAGAGAAGACTCATCAGATGTGCTGAGACACATGAGTTTAGTTTGAGGGAGAAAAATAACTACCATGAACATTCACACACACAGAGACACACACCTTCATACCTTATTGTGATTTTTTACATTGATGTTCAAGTGGGAGCATGGTCCTAACTGTGTTGATCAAGCACAGGGTTCATCTGGATGCTCCTCTACAGCACAGACAATTGGATCTTTAGAATATAAAAATCTAAGGTCAGGACCACGAGAACAACCTCTATGAATATAAATTAGCTGTAAAGGAGAGCTGCCAGTCCAGAAGCAGAGAAGTAAAGGCAGCTCTCTCATTCAGACAGGGTGATATACACCAGCTTAAAGTCTCAGAAGAGTTTAACAACTGCATAACAACACTTGGCACTACCAGTGACCACTGCTTTAATGTCATAAAGTGGCAATAGAAATAAAAGCAAAATTAACAACTGAAACTTTTCAGACACCATCTTAAGAAGAAATGGTCATAATTCATAGGAACGTAAATAAGCTCTGTGGAGCTGGTTCCTCTGAAGTGTGCTGTATTTTAGCCTCTGTGTGTTTCTACTACAATATGCTCTCTGCCAGCTATTTTTGACTTATGCTCTGCAAAAATGAAAAAAAGGAGTAGGGAGGCTAACAGAGCAGTAAATTACAGGAACTCTTTTATTTATTTATCTATTTTGTTTGCTCATGACTGAGAGCTGCACTTCCTTAACCAAGCTAGTATCCGTGTGTCCATAAACTTAGGTACAAATTTAGTCTAAGAACAGGCTCTGAATGTAAAAACACACCTTAGCATGTCAGCGACTTTTGTGGTGACCTGACATACATTTCTAAAGAAACAAATAAAGAAATAAATAGACCCCCAGACCACATGTGTGAGTGTTTTCTGAAAAATAGGAATGCTAACTAGCATGCTAAAACAAGAATATCAGCATGTAAACTAATCTGTGTATCATATGAGATTTTTTTTCAAATGTGACAATGTGTTTCTTTGTAAACAGACTCTTCAGAGAAGAGTTTTTTTTATCCTGGATACATAAAAATGAAATTAAATTAATTAAAAAATTAAACTTAAGATGAATGATTAATTGTATCTAAACACTTTTGTAATGTAAAAAAAACTAAAGTAAGTAAAAAGAAGAAGAAGAAAAAAAAACACTTTACCATTTGCACTTGAAGCCCTCTGCTAATAAGTACAGGTTTGCTCATGTTGCATCAGGACCTAATAGGTTGGACTGGTTGTTGTCCATCATTTGTCTTATAATAAAATGCTAAAATGAAAAACAGAGCAAACGAAGAATAGCTGGACTGCTGCTGCAACCACAATATTAAGACTGTTTTTGCATTTCTACATCTCAGTTGTTGACTATTTACAGTTTCACTATACAGTATAAAAATTGTATATCTGCATCACAAAGCACACGCAGGCTTTATTTTGGTAAACAATGAGCTGTGCCCACTGTAAGAAAAGGTTTTAAGGAATAAAAAGAAACTGAAACTCACCAGCAAAAAAACTTGCATCTGAATGCATCTGACAGGTCGTTTTAGTCAGCAGTCTTTAGTGTCAGTGTTTACACTGCTGATTCAGGCACAGGTTCAGTTTTATAAAGACAGACTTCCTTCTTACAGCATTCATGTTACTCTCAACGCCTTCATAGAGACAATACTTGATTACTATCCATATGGTCATCTCAAACTCTGAAATGCAACTAACTAAAACAGCTACATTTACACACTTTTCACTGTGGCTTTGAGACGCAGCATTAACGGAATATTATTATTTGAGAACTACTATTCTTAAGTATATACAAAAAATGTTATTAATTTATAAATATTACTTATAAATCACTTATATCACTTTATAAAAAAGGGATTAAGGCCCCAGAAGCATGGCTGCTTGTCACTGCAATCACTCATCTACCATCCTTGTACACTGCCAAAAAATTCTGCGTAGCAAGCGTTCAGATCCTCCTCTTTGCATTCTCATCTCCTGATTCAACACTTTCCAAGGCCCGCCTTAGCTCGTTTAGGATATTTTAATAATGCATAATCCGAGATCAAAGCCAATTAAAAGAGCAGCCTTTTGACTCTCTGGCTCTTAACCTCGTAAGCCTTCAGTTCTGATGAATAAAATATCAGCCAAAAGGATCTTGTGTGTGCAAAGTGTCATTTGTAGATTGAAAGGTCTACTTTGCGGGTAGCAGTGTACACTCATCGTTTTAGGCTTACTCAGATCTCATGGGCAAACCTGAAAAGATTTAGTACATCTGCAGTGTTGGCACTGCCGTTCTTTATAGAAAACACTGATCACCATCAGCTTATCCAGTCCCATCTCTGACAGCACACAGTCAGTCCCGTTTGTAAACAGCATCAGTATGCTGACAGTAGTATTGGGGCATTGGGCTCTACTACAGAGTGTGACTTTAGGGAAAAGAAGCCTCAAACAAATAGTATGGCATTTTCAGAGGAAAGACAGCTGAAGAAACAGATGCTTTGTGTCTTTGGGCAAGAAAACATGCAGGCCCTCTGTCAGTTAAACCTTATTCTACATAAATACACTTACAGTAATAAACCAGCTGGTGCACCCAGTATTTCATTGGCAGAAGTTGCAGTTATTGGTAGATCACAATATTGCAACACCATCAAAAAAGCAGCAAGACATAGTTTAGTTAAAAAAAATTACAATTACAACTATTGCTGCATCTGACACGCACACACACACACACACACACACACACACACACACACACACACACACACACACACACACACACACACACACACACACACACACACACAAATCCACATTTACAACTCATCCAATACTTTTAGACATGCCACACAATTCTCAACCTACATCCCAAAAGGTTTCCTACAATATGGTTTTATTACAGAAAATACTGGTATGTATATTTCATATTATTGTGTGCACTAGACACAAACTTGTTATATTTTATTGCAGAAACACTGTTCCTTTTCTCATGACAGAAAAGTATGTTGTGTACAATCCGTTTGTTGGATTTAAATAAGAAAAAAAAAAAAAAAAAAGACACACTCATCATTAAAGGTAGCTATGAGAAAGGCAGGATGTCAAAGTCCCTCTTTTTCATTTTGTTTTAAGAACATGACCCACTTCTTTCACTGACTCCCATGTACATTTTGTCTTCTTTCCCCTGGTACATTTCAGTGCTTTCACAGATGAGAGGCCTGAAAAGGAATAGGAGTTTTCATTCCGGATCTCCTTTTCAATTAAACTCCCTCGCTTTGCCAGGAGGAAAAGCAGTCCAGCTCTTATGCAATCTTCCTCCAAACACTGAGGCTAAGTGGCAGCGGGAAGAGAAAGACGCCAAGTGAAAAGAGGGAAGAAAGACATAGGAGTGAATAGAGTGCAATTGTCACAAGTGTCTGTCACCGTCTGACCCACTGAGTGGCTTTCCTTTGTCAGGATATGGAGAGCCTGTGCGGGAGGGAAACAGGGTGCTTCCGTCTTCATTCACAGGCTTACTTCACAGACACAACCACTGCCGCCACACGCCTGCGCACAGCTCTTATAATCATACCAGGCAGCAGATAAACACAAAGTCTGCCTGCCTGATGTCATGGACCCCTGCCTCTATCCAGGTTCCAATCCGTTCTGTTATAGACGTAGTGGTTTCCGTTGAGGGGGTTGCAGAGGCTGCAGGAGATGTAAAGAAACCTGGGCCTCATTGGAATAGCAGAGAAACTGATAAATAGAGGGTGATAACAAAACTCCCCAGGGAGCAGAGAAAAATCTAGAATGAGAAATGGAGAACAAAGGCAGGCCGTAAGGTTTTGGAAAAGTGCTGCGGTGGCTGCACATAAAATCCCCTCCTCTCCTTCAACCCCTGCATCCCCATCAGCCCCCTGTCTGCATCCTCACATCGCACAGCCACTGCTATAAATACTAGGGTAAGATTTTCTACGAAAGGCTGCGGGCTGCTCGTGCTGGAATTGTCAACATGGCACTTCACTGCTCCAAGAATGCCCAAAGAGTCCAATTACACAACATGAGACCCAAATTACATTAAAGAATGCTGGCCTGCATTACGGGGAAAGATATATACTTTAAGCGACAACACAGACTAAAATTTGCATGTGTTCAAAATACAAAACAGTCTAATCACTGTTCACACATTAACATAAGCACATACACACTCACTTCTAGAGATCGCCCAGAGTAGTCTGCATAATCACTACCTGCATGCATAAATGTAATATTCACAGCAAACAATCCCAAAAGACTTCCCAGTTAAGGATGAGAAGATGCTTCAAGAAAGAGAAGTCACTAAAAAAAATCAATGCATCTTTCAAATAATGGGGGAGGAAGCCTGCTGCATTTTGTTTTGGGTTATATGATCATGGGGTGGAGCAGCTCTGCAGCAAGGAAGTGAGAAACCAAACAAACACTCAACTTTGGCTTGAAAACTGGGGAGTTCGTAAACTGAGCATAAAGAGATTAGATTGAAAATGTATAAATTCTTTTATCCATCCAAATTATTTTCTTCCGCTGTCCAGGTTTAGTGGGAAGGACCAGGTTGATGAGAGACTGTTGATTTTAGGCACCACAACAGCTTGGGTGTAGTCAGGAAAAGATTAGGTTGCTTAAAATAAACCTTTTCATTAGTGCTGGGCAATAATTAAAAGTTTTATCGCGATTGATTGCATGAATTGTTGTGATTAATCGTGTTGTTACATGCAAAATGTCCTTTTCCTTTAAAAGAAGGCCTACTGCTATATGAAGAAAATACAGTAAATTTTGGTTTATAAACACTACGTCAGGGGTCTGCAACCTGCGGCTCCGGAGATGCAAGTGAACTTTCCACATGCTAAAGAACTAACTAATGTTTTTAAACATAGATATAATAGAAAAGGCAGTTTTTAGCAAATTTTCACACTTTTTGAAGGCATAATTGCATTGGATTTCCACAACATAATGACACTAAAGCTACCAATAATATATAATTTGGTTTATCTATTTTTCTTGTCATTAGGTTGGAAAATTTGGACTTTTTTTTTTTTTTAAATATAATCTACATCCCTTAGAGGAAAGTCTGTCTATCCTCTTTTAGCAAATGTTTTATGTTTTCTTTTTTATTTAAAAACCTAAAAATAGAAATAAAAATGTGTGTAAAAAATGTTGTAAAAAATAGCAACAAGTTTCCTATAGTAGATTATATATGAAGTTATAAAGTTATAATATTTTTTCAAGTGATCTCGTAACATTTGGGGATGTAAACGAGATTTATTTAGCTGGGCTGAGGGAAAAATGGGTCTCTGGAGTGTAAATGTTGCCGACCCCTGCACTAAACAAATAAACAGATTTACCAGAAATTTTCTCTTTAAACAGCAACAGTTAAAATATTTTTGTCATGGGAGCTGTTTCCTGTCCAAAAATCACAATTTTCTGCCCATTTGCATGGGTTTTGAAAAAGAGAAATGTCACTTCTTTTTCTTCTTTCTTAAGTGCCAGACAGAAAACCTCTCTTCATTTTAATAAACCCCTTCCTTGCTGATTACATCAGACACACTGCTGCAGCAGGATGAGACATGGAGGAAGAGGCATGGACTGCAAGCCTCAGCATGTATCTCTGTGTTCAGAGCCAGTAAGTACCAACTTTGAAAAAAAATAAATTGCGCTAATGTGCAAAAAAAAAAAAAAATTAATTAATGTGTTAACTTGCCCAGCCCTGCTTTTTATACAATATTAACTTGCACTCAGTCAGAGCCACTTTTTCTTGTGCATTAAGTCAGTTAGTGTGAGGCAAGGCTAAATATTATTCTGGGTTTTCCCGTTGGACTCCCTCTCAGCTGCAGGTGCCTGCAATATCCTCCAATACACAGGACTGTTCTTCCTACCAGATGTCCATACTACCTCAGCTGAATCTTTGCAAATGTGCGGAGGTCAGAGTTCTTTACCCTGATGTTGGCAACTTTAGATGACAGTGGGATCCAATTGTCATTAAAATAACTTAAAGATAACTTAAACTTCAAACTTTTGCACAGTCTTCCTAAAAGATACCTGAAATACCAGTAATGCTGCACCAGCTGCTTTTAAATGTTATACTGTAAAATTATCCTAAAAACATATGGTAGCCTTGTCTGCTTGTGCACATGGCATATTAATTCTCTCATTTGTGCCAGTCCATAAGGTTTTAATGGGTCCATCCACAGTTGCTTTGTGCAGCCCAAACATCAGCAACAGGACTGACAGTGCACAACATCTATGGTTGCACTTCAATAAATCTACCATTAAAAAAATACAAAGCAGACAAGTAAAACAAAGAGAAGAAACAGAACCATGGATTACATGCACTACATGTGTTATATTTACATTTATATAGAAACAGACAGACCTTTTTTATAGATGTGTAGTTTTTTTTATATACTTTTATAATATATGTAAATACAGTTTATGCTTTTTCTGGTTTTGCGTTCTTTTTGTTTTTCTTGTTTTTGGACCACCACTCCAAGACAAATTTCTTATATGTGCAAACTTACATGGTGATAAAGTTCTTTTCTGATTTATGATTTTCTGGACATTTGTTTTAAAGCATGTTTCTTAATCCTGGTCCTGTGGGACTACTACCCTGCATGTTTTAGAGGTGTCCATACTTTAACACACCTGACTCAAATGAATGGCTGATTAGTAAACTTGCAAAGAACTTGCAGGATAGTGGTTCCCATAGACCAAGATTGAGAAACACTCTTTTAAAGGAAAAAGTCTGCAGAAGAATCAGAATCATCCGTACCTGTACACTATTTCAACAAAAGAGTTCAAGGGCTAAAGACTAATTAAATGCACATGTGGAAAGCACATGTAGACACAATTACAATGAGTTTGACCATATTTTCCAGTTTTAGTTTTTATGACAATTTTTCTTGAATGCTTCATATGTTCCCAGCGTCAGTGCATTTACTTCCTCTAAATAGGCTGTTACAAGAGATCTGTAGACACCAATGAAAACCCAGAGCTGAGCCATTAGAATTAGTTTAGGGAAACTGACTTGGTTTAAGGCTAACCTAAGACTGATTAGAAGCCTGATATACCTGATCATGTTCTACAAGGCAGATATACATTTCAAGAATGTCTGTTTTCTGACAGCATAGCATCACTTGGAAGACACTGTTGAGGCCCATTTATGCTCCCTTACGTGCATAAATAGTAACGTCTGTTTCAAACGTTGTTATACATCATTGTCCTCATACTTTCATGCGTATTTTGCGTTGCCATGGTTAAGCCAATTCCTCCACTAGTGAGCAGTGCTAAGTTCAGAGTTCACTCCTGTGAGCCAATGTCAGTTTCAGAAACCGTTTAATGGTGGTAATGGGTCGCTATAACGTTGTTTCCAATCGCCCAACATGCCTTAAACACTTGCATACAGTCTTTGTTCAAAAGATCGCACAATTTCTACAGTTGTGCTTGTCTTTATTCTTCTTCTCCTTTTTTTTTTTGTTCCCCTCAAGAGCCTCTTCTTCTTCAGTTTATTTCTTTTGCTGGTCGCATGTCAGCTAGTCTGCTCGGCACTGCCCCCGTGATTTCCGGTGTTATTGCTCTGTCGTCTGCATCAAACGATAGATAATTAAGCTCTATGAAAACAGACCAAATTACACACGTAACTGATGCAAAAGACTGACAAAACTGTCCGTCTGTCTGTGTATCCGTCTCCTGCGTCGAGCATAAATGGGCCTTTC
This sequence comes from Melanotaenia boesemani, assembly GCF_017639745.1. Lineage (NCBI taxonomy): Eukaryota > Metazoa > Chordata > Actinopteri > Atheriniformes > Melanotaeniidae > Melanotaenia > Melanotaenia boesemani. The sequence goes on from NC_055682.1 coordinate 29,731,070, forward strand.
CTCTGACTGAATGCTTCAGATTAAAATTGAGACAGCCAAAAATAAAACTTTTGTGGAATGGTGAATTAGTCATAAAGAGTTTTACACTGTTGTCATCCATGTTAAAATTAAAAATCATTATTACCTTCAGCATTTTTTTCCAAAGCACTCAGAATGTCCTAAATCAAATCTTTCCTGCTGTTTACTCCCGTTAAGACCATTGCCCTGCACTACCATGTTAATGTGATGTCCTTTGAGATGGCTTTGGTGTTTGTATTTATTTGCAGTCTGTCCTGGGTAAAAACGTAATGCAGGATGAGAGGTCTCCATTGTTATTCTGATGATCTTGGAGTCTCCACATTGTGCCTTTGTATGGTCAGGAAATGACCCACCTGGTGCAATCCATGTATATGGGCTTTACTGCACAAGTGCTTTGTTGTGCTGAACACTCCCTCTTAACACAGAGGGAGCACTCACTGCTAAGCTGTGGCTAAAGAGGGTAAGGGTCTCTCCATATAAAGCCAGAGGAGCTTTGGTATGTTTCCTCTCCAGAGGCTTCATCAGTTTTATACATTCAGTGCACCAGAACAGCCGTGAGAACAGATGATAGCGTTCAGGTGAGGTGGAAACCGGGTCAAAGGGGTAATTCAGAATTTCATACTTTAGAAATATTAAATGCATGTTTATGCGGGCCACTTTCAGAAGCACATAAACAAACACCACCTCAGGGAAAGCAGTACTGGCAAGAAGTCAGCCTTCCTTGGCAAAATGCTTTAATTGTGTTTCCAAGAACTATATGAGAAGGGGCTTTACACTTCTCAGGTTTGATCAGACTAATCCCATTAACCTGCCTCATTCCTTCACTCCCAGCTAACAAACTGTCTAATTAACAACATCACATATAAAGAGTATCGTCCACAATCCCCCCTCTATTTCAGGTACTCTCTGAGTGGTGCCAGTACTGTGTCCATAGGAAAAAAAATCAGGCATATAAATGTTTTCTTCTATTTGCATTTGAATGAGAATTACCATCCACTACCAGTTAAGATTGTTGAGAACTGTGGAGAATAATTTTGACTGAACTGTGCTTTATCAGTCCGATTTCTTCTGTTTACTAAATCTAAACCATGAAGGCAGCCAGGGCACAATCAACGGCTCAAATAAGAGAAGAGAAAGACATTGAGCCAAGTCTTCTCTGCAGTCTGTGAGTGCTGATGAGTTTGACTGTGAGGATATGGAGAGGGTTTCCTGCAGGGCAGCAGTCTGCTCTGAATAGGACAGCTGTTCTCTACTCATTCCTGTGTCCCAGTGCCCGCCGAGCAGCCAGGCTCTGCCAAAAAGGAGGACAGAACAGCCCCGCTACAACACACACAGTGACAAAGCCTGCTTTTACGAGGTCTTATATTCAGAGGTTACCAACAGGCCTCAGGATAACTGGGGAGACCATATGTTCCAAGCAGGGCAGAGCTTCTGCTCCTTCTTTGCCTCAATCAGGATGTAGTCCACCTCTATTCAGTCCATTGACTGGCCTGGATGACCTGGCACGGCTAGTCTGTGGGTGGCCTCGCGCCCCCAGGGAGGTGTTGATGTGCCTGAAGTCCAAGCCTGGATGCCTTGCCGGCGGTCTGCTGACAGTGACATGTGGACCTGCTGACGGAGCACTGAGGGGGAGCTGAGAGCAGCAAACGTAGCCAGACATCTGTGAAGTTGTGTGGGGCAGCAGAGGGTCGACCCTGAAGTTGATGGGTGGAGAGTAATGGATGCTGGTACTTTATTAATCAGAAAGTGCACATACAGACAGAACATAAGGACATAATGGACCAATTGAGTGCAGTCAGTCATTCACTTCAACAACTGACTCCTCAATTTTGTAGAATGACAGCCTTTGAATGTTTTCACTCTGCAGGGAATAAATCCAATCTGGCAGCAGGCAAAAAGTCAGAAAGTTCAAACTAATGCATCACCTGTGGAGGCTCTGATGGGACCAGGTTTTTGTAAATTAACCTGTTTTGCTCATCTCACTGAAGAGACACTTAAGAAAACACATGTACTCTGAGATTACTAACATACGATGGCATCACCATGTACAATTACACGGTTACAATCATTCAACACAACCAGATCAAGAAACAAAAAATGCACTGAAATTGTCTCAAGTAAACAAAAAATGCACTGAAATTGTCTCAAGTAAACAAACTGATTATAGTCACAGATCGCAGTGCAATAAGCAGTGGTGTTAAGGCTTAATTATTCTTTAATCTCACTTCCAAATTAACTCCATGGCAGAATCTATTTCTCATCAGAAAAGAATTACATGTTTCTAATCCTAAGTGATCACATGTACATGAGAAGTGTGACTAAACACTTTGAGATGTACAGTACACGTCCAAGCTGCAAATGAGTTCTATTAACAATCTTTGGCCAAAACACACCAGATGCTAAATATTCTTATTGTAATTATTTTCTTCACCCCATTTGTGCTACACAGTGTCTGCACAAAAACAGTTTCTGGTAATTAGCAGGAGCCCACAATTGGTTGGCTGTCCATTCATGTCTGTCTATTCACAGGATTCCTCTCTGAATCAAGGCCACAAAGCTAAGCATCCAAATCCAAAAGAGAATATTTAAATGTCTAAGTTTAATAACTGAAACGAGCATGTTTTAGTTAGACATTCAGAAAAAATTGTACTGCCGATGTAATTAAATGAATGAAAATTCAACAGAAAAATGCTTGAAGGGAAATTATATTTTTTCAAATAATGGTATGAATAATATATAAATTATTAATATAATAAATTTCATATAATGTTGTAAAAAAAAAGAAACCTTCCAAACTTATTTTATATTTGTAATTTTACTGAATTAATAGGATCATAGTGTAAGGGATACAACAGTAACAGCAAACTATTAACCAAAATTACAACTGTAGATACACAGAACCACCAGCATAGTTGTTTCCTAGCACAGCAAACAACTGTGCTAAAAGACTTTGCAATGAGACACCGTCAGCCCGCATCACCCACAGTCATATACAGTCATGGACAAAATTGTTGGTACCCTTCGGTTAATGAAAGAAAATATCACAATGGTCACAGAAATAACTTGAATCTCACAAAAGTAATAATAAATAAAAATTCTATGAAATTTAACCAATGAAAATCAGGCACTGCTTTTCAACCATGTTTCAACAGAATTATTTAAAAAAATAAACTCATGAAACAGGCCTGGACAAAAATGATGGTACCCTTAACTTAATATTTTGTTGCACAACCTTTTGAGGCAATCACTGCAATCAAACAATTCCTGTAACTGTCAGTGAGACTTCTGGACCTCTCAGCAGGTATTTTGGTCCACTCCTCATAAGCAAACTGCTCCAGTTGTCTCAGGTTTGAAGGAAGCCTTTTCCAGACGGCATGTTTCAGCTCCTCCCAAAGATGCTCAATACGATTTAGGTCAGGGCTCATAGAAGGCCACTTTAGAATAGTCCAATGTTTCGTTCTTAGCCATTCTTGGGTGATTTTAGCTGTGTGTTTTGGGTCATTGTCCTGTTGCAAGACCCATAACCTGCGACTGAGACCAAGCTTTCTGACACTGGCCAGCACATTTCTCTCTAGAATCTCTTGATAGTCTTGAGATTTCATTGTACCGGCACAGATTCAAGACACCCTGTGCCAGATGCAGCAAAGCAGCCCCAGAACATAACAGAGCCTCCTCCATGTTTCAAAGTAGGGACGGTGTTCTTTTCTTCATATGCTTCATTTTTCCATCTGTAAACATAGAGCTGATGAGCCTTGGCAAAAAGTTCCATTTTTGTCTCATCTGTCCATAGGACATTCTCCCAGAAGCTTTGTGGCTTGTCAACATGTAGTTTGGCTTTTTTATGATTTGTTTTCAACAATGGTGTCCTCCTTGGTCGTCTCCCATTAAGTCCACTTTGGCTCAAACGACGACGGATGGTGCGATCTGACACTGATGTTCCTTGAGCTTGAAGTTGACCTTTATTCTCTTTAAAAGTTTTTCTGGGCTCTTTTGTTACCGTTCGTATTATCAGTCTGTTTGATTTGTCATCAGTTTTCCTCCTGCGGCCACGTCCAGGGAGGTTGGCTACAGTCCCATGGATCTTAAATTTCTGAATAATATGTGCAACTGTAGTCACAGGAACATCAAGCTGCTTGGAGATGGTCTTATAGCCTTTACCTTTAACATGCTTGTCTATAATGTTCTTTCTAATCTCCTGAGACAACTCTTTCCTTTGCTTCCTCTGGTCCATATTGAGTGTGGTACACACCATGTCACCAAACAGCACAGTGACTACCTGTAGCTTATATATAGGCCCATTGACTGGTTACAAGATCGTAGACACCTGTAATGCTAATTAGTGGACACACCTTGGATTAACACGTCCCTTTGGTCACATTATTTTCAGTCTTTTGTAGGGGTACCATCATTTTTGTCCAGGCCTGTTTCATGAGTTTATTTTTTTAAATAATTCTGTTGAAACATGGTTGAAAAGCAGTGCCTGATTTTCATTGGTTAAATTTCATAGAATTTTTATTTATTATTACTTTTGTGAGATTCAAGTTATTTCTGTGACCATTGTGATATTTTCTTTCATTAACCGAAGGGTACCAACAATTTTGTCCATGACTGTAAGCAGACATACATGCTACATACAGACTCGCCTCTGCAATTCACCTGCTGCCCTGTGTAAGCAACACATCTCTGCATCTGCCACATCTGCTTGGACTTAATGAGCTCTGAGGCCTGATAATGAAATTACTGCCTGCAGAGAACAGCACTGAGAAGAGGTTTCCTACCTCTGCGTGTGCAAAGGGGGACAAACCAAAAACAGACATTCATATGCTGTCAGTACTCATCACAAACAGTGCAACACTGATGTGGCTGCACATGTGAACATAGGAGACAGAATGTATAAGAACATGCAGACATGTCAGCCATCTTGCCTGCAACACACAACTATGTGTGCGTGCACAATTTAAACTGATACTGGTGCACTGCGTGGGAGGGGGGAATTTTATGTTTTACTACCACACATGTTGCAATGCTTAATGCTTGTCTTTGAATCTGCATGACTGGTACAAGCCTGACAGTGACCAGTGCACCATATAGCCACTCTTAACAGGATGGAAGATTCCCTGCTGACCCGAAAAAGAGGATTTCACAAGTTAAGTTATTTCACCTACACTCCTTCAACCTCATTGTGTTGTGTGTCTGTCAAGTCAGACTATGTGTGAGTCCTGCACACGTCCAAATATGATGCAAGCTGACAGTGCTTAATACAAATGTGTTTGGCATAAAGTCAAGACACAAAATCAGAATTTGTGATTGATAGTTTATGCCTCCAAAGTCACAATATGTCTTTGTTTCATTTATTTTTTATTAATTTTATTAAAAGTTAAACTGTAATAGAAGGCATATGCAGCTATTGTTTTCTAATCTGTGGCTCTGACAACAAATTAAATTAACAGAGATAATATGTATATAGAAGAAAACAGCGTAGCGCCTAAAGCCCTGTCATCACCATATACAGTACATCAACAATCGCCATGTCCAGACAGTACAATGTTACAAGGTCAGATTAGACTTCAGCTTACTATCAGCTCAGAGTAACACAGACCAGCTTTCATAACTCATAGTAGAGGAGTTCAGTTTAATAGATTAGAACAAATAAAATTATGGATCAATACCTTTTTACTGTAACTAGAGGTGATAAATAAGCAGTAAATATCAGTAACTAGAAACCAAGAAGGTTAACAGACATGTTCAAGGTCCTGTTTAGCCTTGCACGCTCAGTGGCTCACCAGCGGTAAAGTGACAGGGTGCCATGTTTTCCTCAAAGCATGAGTAAGACCACAGATGACACGCCTGGCTGGTTAAACAGGGAAACATACTTGCTGAAAGTTACACTTATGTTATTTATGTCCAAACCACTACTTACACAACACAACAATGTATGGTAGTTTGGTTTTAAAGTCTGTAGGTTACATTTGTTTGTGAAAGCTGGGTTATACTTCAGATATCTGATTCTGCAGTAATAATGTGGGCAAGGAAAGGAGATGTTCCAGTTTTCACTTGATTATGAGTTTGTGTAACTTTGCACTGACGATTGTTTTGAGTATTTGAAGATGGGAACTGGATTAAGTTTATAATGTCATTTGATGCTTTTTGATTTTTTTTCTTAAGCATTAAGCATAGTAGATAGAGACAGTTTAAAAGTTTTTCTGTCATTTGGAACAACAAAATAATCATGTTTAGCTTTTAACCTTCAGTACGAAAATGCTTATTATTTTAGTCACATTTTAGTCATTTCTATATTTTGATAGTTTTAGTCCAGTTTTAGTCGATGAAAACTCAAACAGGTTTTAGTCTAGTTTTAGTCAAATAAAAAAAGTATTAGTCTTTACACAAATTAATTTAGGTCAATAATATGTATTAAAAAGTGGAATCAAGGTTGACAGGTTATAACAAGTATTGCAATTCATAAAACAAGTTAACCTTAATGCTTTTACATAATAACCAGATCCTTTACCAGACTGATAGCTTCAGCCTGGACTTTCCAACAACAGGGGTGCAATCCTGCCGTGCTATACTTGGCTGCTGTTGGGCGGAAACCTTTTATTTCTATATTTCAACTTTTTTCATGAATCAATGCCCTACTTCATCATACAAAAATGTCACATAAGAAAATAGCAGATCTAAAAGGTTAACATGTAGCAACACATTGTGAGATTGTTGTTTGGTTATTTTTTTTTTATCAATAATTACAAAATTAAAAGGAACGGTTTTAGACTTAGAAGGTTTCCCAGCCAACAGCAAATATTTTCTGATCTACTTAGGGTTATGCATTGCACAGATAAAGTGCTAACTATGGAATCAATTACTCTAAAAAAGCAAAGAGCAACAACATCCTTACTTTGGTAACTGGCTTTATTTCTGAGAATTTTCTGAAGTGCAATACTACCCCCAGAGCATACACATGCCCAAAATATGAGCATAGGATGAGGAACACATATGCTCAACTTGACCGAGTCTGCCAGTGAAATTATGATGGATTATGTTTAAAATATGTCCATATATCGTTTCGTCGCTTCCGACCACCAAACCCCTTCGTCCACACTGCCGCCATGATTCATCTATGAATGAATAAACTGCTTGTCTGTGTGCGCTCCGCATGTCTAGTGGTAGGCGTGGCCAAGGTGCAGCGGCATTGCTGACTGACAGATCGCGCTCACAACAGGCAGAAATGTCGTGCATTTTTAAATATCAGACAATCAGACCTTGAACACTTTCGTCTCGTCAACAAAATCTCACAAACGTCTCGTCATGGTTTGGTCATTAGAGAGCCATTTTTAGCTCGTCACTGTCTTGTTATCGTCATGAACAAAAAAGGTTCGTCAATTAAATAAATTCATCATCGTCATTGTTGACGAAAACAACACTGATTGGAGGAAGCAAGGACAAGAAAGATAGACAAGGACAGAGCAAGAGATAAGAGTCAACATTGCGCTAACTTTCACATGTTGGAGAAAGCTCAGAGAAGAGACAGGATGCAAGACGGATGGCAAATTAGCTTTCGTTAGGAAGTGCCTCAGTGAGATAATCTGCCAAAATTCAGTTGTGGGGTATTGAGTCTAACACACATAGAGGTCACCTTCCTGCTCAATTTCTCCAAGCTAACTTAACACTTCACTGGAAACCCGCCTCCCTTTACTGATTTATAGCCTCATATTTTTGTTTTTGTCTTTCTTTGTTTGTCACCACCTTCCACTGAGGGCTGCCTGATGATGTGGTGGTTAGTGCTGTTTTTTTCTGGTTTGAACCATTTGCTATTTAATGACTGTTGGTGCAGTTGTGAAGCACTTTGGTCAGCTGTTGTTGTTTTTAAATGTGCTATATACATAAATTTGACACTGAACCTCAGCTGGAGTATTTCTGTGTGGAGTTTGCATGTCCTCTCCATGCATGCATGGGTTTTCTTCTGTTATACCCTCTTCCTTCTGGTGGGACTGGTGATTCTAGACCCAAGATTTTTTGTCTGTGTGTTAGCCCTGTGATGGACAGTGGACCAGTCCAGGGTGTACCCCATCTTCCATTTGATGGCAGCTGGGATGGAATCCAGTCCCTCTGAATTGATCAAGTAGGTATAGAATATGGAAGGATGAACTGCCTTCCAATGAGCTGCAAGTTCACACATTAAACTTGTCATTTCAATCAAGATTAGTGTGGACTGACAGTGATGGCTGTTGTGTTAAAATAAAGAAGTCAAGATGACAGCTTAGAAACAAAGAAAATGTATCTGCAGGCCAATTATTGCATAGGTCATACATGTAAATCTATAGGATAAATCAACCTATGACAGAGAGCATTTCTATGAACAAGAGCTATGCAAAATTCACAAACAGATTGGACAAGATGATGTTATCAAAACAGGTGTAGGGACTGTGGAGCCTCATTTTATGTCCATTTCACACTTAAAGTAGCATTTATCTCCTTCGGTATCAGTGTTTACACAAAAATAAATAAATAAATAGAACAAGTAACGTGCAAATTCACATTTAACACAATTATCATAAAGGAGACAAAAAGAAAAGAAGTTATTGTCACTTTTGCACATTCATCAGGGAAAAACATTCATCAAAAATATAGATTTTCCAGCGAATAAGAATAAAAAAATGTGAAGTGGCTAATAAAGAGGAACTCTGCAGAAGAAAATCAATCTAGCTGCAAAAATGTGTCTGGGCCACAACATATTTCACACTACCAAAACCTAAGAGATGTGTCACAGCTAATTAATTCTGATGCTGGATAACCTATAAAAAAATGTGCAGACAGATGTGTGAGAGAAGGCCAGGGTATGACAGAAAAAAAAGCTAAATAAACCAATCCGGCTCTCAGCATCCATTGTTCCACATCAATACCTCTTTCACTATCTCCAGATCACTGAGATGGAGGTTAGCCATGGTCCTACACTCGGGACGAAAGGTGGCACAGGAGAGGCCTGCTGTCAAATCCCACCCTGACACTCCGTGTTCAAGTCTAGCTCCCTTAATCACAATTACCTGAAAGCCAATACTGTGAATGAGTCAATTATCAAGGGAGAACTGGAGACCCCACGTGATCCAGGAGTTTCCCTTATCCAGACCACCAATCTTCCTGACAGCCAAATCATAGGAAACTTATTGGATTTGGTGGAGAAGGAGATCTTTACATTAATAATTCACTTTGTCCGCGGCTGCATCTCATCTCCCCTCAGAGAGTGAGACCACACTGATGCACATGAGAGGCGAGAAAATGCATTGCTGGAATGGAAATGAACCTCTCTGGCCCAACAACCCCATTCTCCGCTTCTTTGCCTCCTCTGTCCTCCTATTTGTTTCCCCATCTTTTTTTTTTTTTTCCTCTGCCTCAGTGTTCTTACCCATTCTGGTCGACTGGTGATAGCAATCCTCTGTCACAAATTCTCAATCTCCCATGCTCACTCTCTGTACCAAGACGCAGCTGAAAATAAAAACAGCGGATAATTGGCAGCCTTGAGTATAACTTTCTGACTTTTATCTTGGTAAAACTATTCATAAAAAAACTTAAAGTTTACTCTTAAAAAGGTCATAATCCAATTTCTGGTCTTCTGTTGATAATGTGGTCTCCCTCTCTGTGCCCTCATCTTCTTCTTCACTGACCCATGCTGCTCTGACACTGACAGACCTATGCTGGAATCTCCTTTATCTTCATCCTCTTTCCAAATGATCTGTCTCCTCCCTTCCTCCATCTCTGTCCACTCTCTTTACCTCCATCCAATTTTGCTCTAGCCAGTTGTATCCTTGCTAGTGGAGGGACACATCTCCCTCTGTGAGCCGCTGTCCCTAATGAGGCTCCTCTGCCACAAGCCATATCAAATTAACAGGCTGCGCCAGACTATTACAACCCGAACCCAGCAGCCAGGCCCGAGGTAGGTCTTTCACCTCAGCTCACCGCACCGACAATCGCACTCTGTGATTGATACGATTGGATGCAAACAGAGATGGTGATGCAGCAGACATTGGGTGTGAAGAAAAAACATAGGCAAGGCAACCAAATTGAAGATATATATCTGTAATTATCCTCTTAATGGAATAACTAATAAGTAGAAACGACTATAGATTTGTTTGCATGAAAAATGCCAAAGACTCTCAAGGTCTTCATTGAGTGGTGCAGGTTGTCTCTTTAAATGACTGCTACAAAATTGGAAAGATTTTATATTCATGCCTTTCATCATCAGTTTAAAAAACATGTATCTTGGATGGGACAGTGTGTTATGGTGTAACCATCCATCTAGCTAATTGGATCTCGAATCTTGGACCGCACACTTGACATGCTCTGATAAGGTTATAATCTCCCTTGTGCTTTTATGCTGCTACTTCCCTACTTTAATTAATTAGCTGCCTCAAATTTAAACATTGCATTCCTTTATAAACACGAAACTCGTGAGCGGCGCAGATGCACAGCAGTCAAAATGACAGTTAAACAGCAAATTACCTGATATAGTACACATCTGTTCATTGTTAAGAATAGAGATGTATACAGGCATGAAGAAAAAAGAATAATGAAGCTGCAGTAATGGCTGAATTACTCTGCTAGGAAGAGATAACGGTGTGTGTTGCTGGAAGACAAACCCATAGAAGGTCATTCCTGAATAAATGTCACCAGTAAATTGTTTTCCAGAGGGGAAAAAAAGACCCCTCTGCTATTTTACAAGACAACAAGGCTTCTATAAAAGAGCTTAGTCCATAGTCTATCACAGTGTAAACAGGAATGTCCCAGACTACTGCCTCCTGACTAGACTGATAGAGAGGACCAGGAGAACCATGAGGGAAAGACAGATGCAGAAAATGAGACACAGAAGGCATTAAGAGAAATGGATTTAATGTATAGAAGATAGATGGACACAGGATGAAGTGGATGTAGCGAGAGAGACTAAACATGACAAATAAAGATAACAAAAAGACAAGGAACCAGAGCGCCGGTGGAAGTCACATGTCCAGAGACAAGTGGAAATGTTAAAAGGCTAAAAACAAATGATGGAGAGAGAAAAAAAAAAAATCCAGACAGGCTCTGAGCAGAGATGTAGTGCTGGTTTAAGATGACAGCTCCATCAGAGTATGCTGGCTTTCCAAATTCTCTAAACCCAACCCTTCTGTCAAAAGGCCTTCTCAGCTACGTTACTCAAACTAAAACCGGCTCATCTCCTCTCAGACAAAGACATGACCAGTCTGTAACCAATTTTCACGTGAATTATTCAGGGATTTATTGTCAAATTCTCTGAATAAGAGATGAGAACTCACAAGATCCTTGAATGGAAAGACAAGCCCAATAGTTTGGCCTCTCAACTCTAGGGACGATTACAGATATTCTTGGTGTGATTATTGTCAAAGAAATAATAATGATTTTACAATTATCATGTTATTATTGGGTTAATTAACTTCTCAACACTATAAATGTGTAAAATCACATCAACACTTCTCATCGGTCTTTAAGTTTTAATTTAAGTTTTAATTAGGGCAACAAAAAAAAAGTCTTTCTTTCGCATAGACAAAGTTATAACTCATGACATAGCAAGAATCCCAATTTGGCATTATCTTGTTGAGAGAAGCTTATTTTGGGCATGTAAGCAAAAACTACTTGATCCTCCTTATTGATGAAGATTCTGACAGTTTTTAAGGCTTTTATTTAGAGGACGGCCACAGGATGAGCCATTTTATATATCACGTAACTTTGTTTTCATCCTGTGCACAAGTTGCATTGATCTGCCGTTATGGTTTAGACATGATCGTTTATGTAAAGTGATGATATATTAGAATCTTTACAATAAATTAATCATGGCCTCCAGGCCCCCCCACTTACATTTTTACCTTTCATCTATCTGCAAAAAATCAAAGACCCTGGAGAAAGCTTCACTGTGAAAGAGGATATCTTTCCAGGTATTTGTTTGAAAAACCTTGTTTTATTGATCCAGTGAGCTTAAACAACAAATGGCCCAAAATGTAAGATTACAGACGAGGTCTTCTCCAACACACTGACTAACACCTTCTCCAGTTCACCAGTGTTAACAAGTCCGATTTCCTGTCTAGCTTGGCTATAATCACCTGGGGGGGAGGGGGGGAACACACAAGTCTGCAATCAGGTCAACACCATCAGGTTAATCCTTGTCAACAACTAATTCAGTGTTTCGTTCTCTCATGTATCACCCGATAGAAGAAGACCAACAGCATCCATCAAACAACTATGTGCAACAACCGACAGCCTGAAGTTTCTCAACAACTTCAGGGCAAATTAATTCTCAACACGTCAAGTGACCCAAAGAAAAGAGCGTATGTGCACACAGCAGTTGTGTGTGTGTGTGTACCTGTTTGTGTATGTGCATCACTTAATAGAACTAATGCATATTTGCTGCAGGCTCCAGGTAACCTGGGGCAGGTATGGGATCTGCCCCGTCCTCCTCTGCAGTGACTCCGGCATGGATTAATGGTGTCATTAATCATACCTTTAAAATGAATGACTTCAGCACCTCCAACCTGCGGCAAAGTGGCTGCCCAGTCCCTCATCCCCCCCCCCCCCCTACCCACTCAGCTATAACTGATGGTTAGAGAGTCTGCCATCCTATCCATCTTTAGCTTGGCACTGTCAGATATCAGAGGCCAGCAAGAATTCTTGCCAGACATACTACTTCCTCTCTGACATGCTGCATCTTTGTCACTGCATGCCCCTATGTGGAGTCAACTAATTTGTTACAGCTGATACCAAACGCAGGTAATATGGGGAGATAGAGCTCAACAGGTACTATCTATTCATTGTCCTACAGAGCTTTCTGTGCAAGTCAAACGTCTGCATAGTCCACCACAAAGTAGGGGATTTTTTTCAACAGAAGGCACAGATCCCTGAAAGATCACTCTTTTCTGTGACATATTTACATCATTGTGTAATACATTTGAATACAACACACTCCTGTGTATTGTCTTCTGTACAAACAGGGCCTGGGCGGGAAGCAGGTCTTAAAAAGGCAGGAGCTAAAGTATTCCTCTACAGGTTAAAGGTGACAAAAAGTTACAAACCTCGAAAATTTAATTATGAACATATAAGTGAGCATAATATGGCATCTTTAATAAAAAGTAAGACAACTTTACATCTCATGCATTTGGGATAAATAAAAATACTATGATAACTGATTAATCTTAATCAATTAGCAACTATTACATCAAATGTCAAGTAATAGTAGAAAAAGGTGATGGGTTACTTAAATCACATTACTAATTTCAGCATTAGCTTATACATGTTACTGTAATGGTTTTAATCCGAACTAAACCTGGATACTGCAGAGAAGTGGGGTTAAATATTAACAGCTGTTAAAGAGATGCTGACGACTCAAACATGAATCACAGAAAATTTAATATATAAAAATATAAAAGGTTTAGTGTGCAGAAAGCATCAACAGCTCATTTTAAAGGTCCCATATTATACACTTTATTCCCAATCTGAGACCATTCATTAATATCTAAATGAAATATTTCCGCCATGGTATGGACAAATCGACCCTCAGTTTGAGTGCAGCGGCTTCTCTTCACCTCCCTCTTTTTAGCAGCTTCAGAAATGTGCCGTTTATGGTGGGCGGAACCCTGGTGGAGCAGCTCAGCTGTTGGCTCCGCCCATCGCATCGCCCGTCATGAGGTGATTGACAGGTTAGGCCTTAGCGGTTACTAGACGCTGATTACAGCGTAGTGAAGGATAAACAAACGCCGGAACACCGGAACCCATTCCTGAAGAAGTTCGAGCAAGAAGACTAACAGTACTGCTCTTACCTCTCCAGCTGTGTCACGGACAGTTGGTATTGAACCTGGCTTCAGCTTCAAACGGTTGGCGAAGCCTGCTTTCCATGCACCCATGTTGTGGAAACAGTCCTCTTTGAAATGCTGGCCACAGACATGCAAAACCTTTGGAAGTTTTCCGGGTACATTTCCTCCAAAAATAAAATTAATCCACTCAGTCCTCGTGGGTTCAGTGGATGGAAGTAAAAAAACGTTTTCGTGTTCATTTATGCAGCCACAAACAGAACAGTGCTTCTGTGTCGCTTAGCCATGTCCGCTAACGAGGGTTGCCGAAGAGGGAAAAACACTGGGCGCTAGGTGATTTTTAGAGGGCGGGCTTTGAGAGCCGGTAGACGGGTCCATCGCTCTGTGGGGAGTGGTTATTGTCCCTTATGACGTCATAACGTACACGCTTTCAAACAAGCTCATTTCAGCGCTTACTTCCCTAGAGGTGGAGCAGGGGGGAGAGAGAGCGCCTGAAAGAGTTTCACACTTACGGGTCTCCTACACATGCGGGGGGACCAGTATGACTGTTCCAAAACCATTAAAAAGTGAATTTTGCATAATATGGGACCTTTAAAACATGTACTGCATGTGTGCTTCTACCAGCAGAGATGTCAAGTTTCTAAAGAAAATGTTGAGTATACTGATAACTGTGCAGTCCCAAAGTGTGTAAAGTCATGTGTGTCAGTAGCTTGAGCTGCAGTGCTGGATGGAATTCATCACTAAGTGAGGGGGAGGGAGGTTATCAGGCTGAGCTAGAGATTTCTCATTTCATCAATAAGTCGTCAGTCTTCCTGCTCTTCCCCTCTCCTCCCACCTCCTACACCTTCCGCTTCTCAGTTTTGCCAAATGACCCTCCACACCACAGAGGTTGTTGGCCATTTTTCAAAAACACACAAACACACTGACATGGCCATAACCCACTGGACTGTGTGTCACTGTCAGAGTGAGGGAAGCACAGACAAATACTGTATTTTTAAGATATCAGTTTGGAGAGGAAATGTCTAGCTTTGCATATATACTTACACTTAAACTGTTGGAACAGTTAAACAGAAAGGAGTAATGACACTGTAAAGACAGCTAAATACTACTCTAATTCTTCTCCTTTTACTAATTTGTTTTTGCATTAGAGATTGCTTTTAAATGTTTTAATAAACACAACCCAACAATAGAACCAAGGACAACTGGTTTTATGTTACTTAGCACCCCCTGTCAGAGCAACGTGCGACAACTGCCAGTCATTTCTCATGAGATCATGCAGACATGACATTAACAGTAAGATGACTTCTAACAATATCTGGCAAGCACTTAACTTGGCACAGAGACAATGACTAGTCACAGAAGACTGTGGAATACAAAACTGCTTCCTCCATTTCTGTTTAAAGGTCCAGAGTGGAAAATATACCATAGTTACATAAGCAGCAGATTACAACCTCACTCCCATCCTCATGTACGTGGGAAAATAAATCTGTAGTAGGTGTAAAAAAAAAAAAAAAAAAGATAATGTGCAGAAGATATGAAGGGGAAAAAACAGCTACCTCGAGTACAAATTTCTTATTCTAACATAACAAAAACACATTAAAAAGAGCATTAATAAGTAAACTTCCTGGAGTAAATAGAAAACTTTGATAACACAATATGATTGAGTAATTTGAATACTGTACTATGTTACCCTAAGGCTGTTTCCTGTGTGACAATAACTCATCCATTCCCACAATAAAACCTATTTATACCTATAGGAATTCAAAGTCACCTATGCCCATGAGTAAAAAAAAAAAATCAAATATACCCCAAAAATGTTACATCAGAATAGATCTAAATGTGCTGCTTGCTGCCTTAGTGAACCAACCTCCCTTCCTTTCAAAATAAAATAAATAAATAAAAGTTCATGTTATTCATGTGTTCAGTGCCTGTTCAGGTGTGTTTGTGTCCTGGATGCCTCAGGTGACCTTAATTAACATCTCTTGTTAATTAAACGGCCTTTCAATGAAAACTTATCCCACATTTTGTTATCATGTCATGTCTGTTGCAACTTGTTGGTTCAACGACTTCATAATGAAACCTCAGCTGTTGTCAAAGAACATTATGAATATTTCACTCATTCTTTTGATCTTTTTATGCTCATCATTATTCTGTGGCATGAATTTTATCCTGAGGGAAATCCAAATGTTCACCCTACATTTTCATCTTCCCCAGTTATCAGCATGTCAGATTACAATATCTTCTCTTTTGAAAATTGGTAAAAATGGGGAAATAAAAGTTGTAAATTTTGCTGCAGTTCTTTAATTCCACTTTCTATCTCAATTTATTTATTTATAAATAGGGACTATGCTTTTTGTAATATATATATATTTATTTTCATGTAAATATGCAAGATTATAGCAAATGACTAATTCCAATCTTTAGCCCCTAGAAAGGTTGATGGACTTGAAAAAAATAAAAATGCAATGACATCGTACATAGACAACAAATAATAACATCATACAGGAACAACAAAACATAAGACATGAACAAAATAACACATTAACATCAAAAAATTGCAGATTAAAAAGTCATCTAGTTAAGAATGAAAATCTTAAAAATCAGTTATGTTTTAATCATAATTATGATAATTGATGTTTTAAATATTTATAGTAATAAACAAAACAACTTTGAGTAGGCTGCATGGTCCAAATAGTCTTAAAACCGTGAAGCATGAAAGGAGGTTGATAATTATTTACTTCCTTGTCCAATTTGTAGCTAGTGGTCTTGCAGCCCATGTTTATTTATAGTCATCTATAATCAGCTGGGCTAATGCATAAATGTGTCGCTAAGGTAATCCTTAAGCGATCCTTTAAATGTCCCTAAACAGATGTGAAGACGTGGAAAACAGAACTACAGATGAGAATATAATTGTCAAATTATTGTGCTGTTCTGACTGAACTTCATAGCATAGCCATGGCATAGATATGCAGGAAAGCTAAAACACACATAACCACTGAAAAGTGCCAGTGTCTGCACATGCTCGGGATATTCCTCACGTTACAGCTCCAGGCAATAAAAGCAGGCTAACAGGCCAAAAAATGTGCTGCCACCTGTAACTGCCATCGCCTCGGGTGAGTTTTCCCCCTTGTGAGTGAATGAGGAGGAGATGGAAAGCATTTGGCACACTATGCCTCCATTCTTTTCTCTTAAAGAATCTCTATGAACTCACCTAGAGGTGCTGTAATATGAACTTGTTCCAACTGTGTCTGCCTCCAGGTCTCTCTCTTATCACTCTCTTCAAGTTTTTTGTTTCCATCTTGGCCAGTTTATCTTTGGTTTTTACTTTCTGCTCTCTCTTTTCACTTCCTCCAATTTTGACCCAACTTCCTTTACTATCAGTGTCACGCCTCTTAATAAATATATATGTTTTTTTTAAACCATTTAGGCCTGTGTCGAAATGGGTAATTTTCCTTGCAGAGTCAGCAGGGGATCATGAGTAAGTGAATGAACTTTACTGCTAATGACTCATTTCCTTGGCTGATCCACACATCACTTGGAGTGCGGCGAAGGTGGTGTCACTGCTGGAGGAGATTTCCCAGCAAATACCTCAGATGTTACAAGAAAGCAAAAATTAGCTAACACACGTTACGGAAAACATTATGGTTTTTCCCTCTAAGCATCCTGGCCATGATGGACAACCCTGCTATTGCTAAACGAAGCATGACCTCAAAGATGAGGTTGAACACAGTGCAATAGATGCAGAGACTTTTACATCAGACACCCTCACATACTTGCACACACCTCAGCCCATAATTTCAGTGAAGTGGCATAGCTATGGTTTGATGACTGGCAAAGTGGCTGGTCTGGAGTTTGTTTCCTCAGAAAGGTTCAATCATTAAAGCTGTTTGCACAACAGACCTCTCCGAAACTGTGGGAAAACTCTCACACGGTTGCCCGCCTGCCTGGAGAGTGTGTGTAAGGACAAGAATGTGTTCATTGAGAAATAGCTTGCCCCGCAATACAAGTCCGGCCCCTTGTACTTGTCAGTGCAACAAGTTTCAACAGCTACAACAATGTATGATGTAAAGGAGTCAAGAGGAGCAGAAAAAGAAACAAAGCAAGAATCAATTCCAGTTTTTTTTCCAACCGCTTCTCCTGCAATTGGATGCTACTGCTTTTGTTGAGTTCTACAAGGGAAAGGCTATGTTAAGAGGTGAGGAGGTGAGAGAGTTTGTGTGTAGAGGTAGTTGTAAACATACTGATGTTTATAAGTCTGGAAGCAATCAAAATCATGTCTGTAGAAGACGCCAACATTAGACACAATGGGTTGTCATGCCAGTGACAGTGGAGATAAATAAGTCTGAGACACTCTGATACAGAGATAGCACAAGCAATGGCCGACTCGTGTAGACATGAGAAACATTCACAGCACTCTGGGAACACATAAACAGAGAACATTGTTAAGATAGAGCGGCTGGGCACATGTCTTCACATAACTGCAGGTTGTGTAGTGAGCCCCAAGCAGCAGTTGGTGAGGAGCAGCTTATGGAGGGGGTAAAGGGGTGGGTGGGGGCGGAGCTGGCTTTTCAGGTTAAGGAAGTTGTGACATGCCCCTCCAACAGACCCATAAATCAGCCAGCTAAACCTTACCAAGGATGGCTCTTGGGAAAAAGAGGCATGGAGCTCATAGTGCACACACAAACAGCAGTCAGTTCTTTTCTCCTCACACACATACATACAAACAAAGCCAGTAACACATGCTTTATAGTGTGTGTGCCAACAAACATGCACACACAAACAGCAGGAATACACATTCTGTTATGTAAACGGCTATGGCACTCTTTACCTCAGGCCTTACATGCCACACCTTCCACTATGTGGTCGAGTGTGTGTCTTTGTGTGGTTAAGGTGTGAATGTTGTATAGTCAAGAAACTCTAATCATATATTCCAAAATAGTTTTTACAGGTCTCCAGCAGAAACTTTTAAGGACGCAGGGAGTTTTGTGAATGCATCTGTGAGGCTTTTAATCTATATTTGCAGGAATGGAAAAACAATGAAAGAAGCACAAGGGGGTGGAGAAGGCAAATCTAGTGTACTTGAAACTAAAGTGTGAGCATTGAAATTCATTTCCTCCTTTGTGGACAATAAAGTCATAGAATATTAGTATGCAAAGCCGACTCTAAAGGAAGGAGCTGTTTTTATTCAGCATACAGTGGTTTGCCAAAGTATTCACCCCCATTGGCATTGTTTCCTATTGTTTTGAGTAACAACTTGAAAATTAAGACTATTTTGGGGATTTTGTGTAAAAAGAAAAAAAAAAAGTCCAAATTTGTATGTTCTCTGATCAACATGATGTCAGCATAAAGGTCTACATCATTCAGCAAGGTTACAAACACAGTAGTGGTGGGCAGTGTATTTAATAGCTATGTCATGACCATTGAGTAGAAATGATCACAGCAATATTTTAAGTGATATACATCTGGATTTCAATCTAGTCTGGCTTCTCCCACTCTATCCTAATGCCCTTCTCACAGCAGACAGTACACCACCCAGAAAACTACTGTGTGCATGCATGTTGACAGGAAAGAAACATGGAGAAAGTAAGAGATCGAGCGAGATTGTGATCATTCAGAGACAGAAGTTGAATGTGAGACATAAAACTTGGTTCAGAAGAAAAGCAGCAATAAAGATGTTAAACAAAACCTGATATGCTGTAATGCCATTTCCACAAAAAGAGGCAGTACCACAAATTTGTTTCACCACCTGAAACGTCATCCACAAAAGCACCACAAAAATGTCTCAAACTCTACATGGCCATATCTCCACCAACAATGAAGAAAATGTCCAATGATCCAGCAGCAAAGCAAATTAGCCGTTGTCATTTGCCCAGTTTTACACAGTGCCTTACAGGAGATTTCAAAACAATAATATATATATATATATATATATATATATATATATATATATATATATATATATATATATTTATTTATTTATTTATTATTGTGTATCAGGATAATGCCCAATAATATTGCAATATTAACTGTAGGCCACATCGCCCACTTCTGAGGCACAACTGAGCCAAACTACATTTGGAGTTCAGCAATACAAAAAAATGAAAAAGTTGGTACTTGGAAATGATTCTCTTATGAAAACAACAAAATCAACATTTTAAGCTATTCCCTAAACCTTTCTAATTGTCCATTTGTCCATCCTGCACAACATGTTGGCTTTACTGAAAGAATTCTGGTGCACAGAAAAATGATTTGTCTGAAAATGTCAGATTACAGAATCTGCCCTGAAAGCTGCAGATTTCAGAGCTAAAAATAAATAAATAAAAGGAAATATGAGAATATGCTCTTAACCGCATCCACTTTATCAATGCAACCTCCTATTTTGCAAGCAGTATTTCCTTAAGTGTCTCTGTATGGGATAAATCATGGTGTGTAAGAGAGGTCTTAGCCTGTGGAAATGCTAATGTAACAGCTTAGTCACACTATTGCGTTACAGAGCTGCCTACAGTTTGATTACCTCCAAATCTCTGCTAAGAACAGTGGAAAAAAGAAAATACAAAAAGTGATTCACTGCATAAGACACACAGAACTGGACACCTTCAATACACAGATACAGTTTGGAGATTAAGACACAGGTTGGTTTCCAGATGTCAAAAAGTGGAAACTTGAGCTGCTGGCAAAGATATGAAAGGACAAAAGAATTCTCTTAACTGGCAAAGTAACAATATGCACTCATCCTATCTGTGTGTGAGGATTAACCCAGCACAAGCTCTTACAGTAAGTGAACCTCTGGTTAAAATATACAGCAAGGCTGAACATTTAGTCAGTCTGATTTATTCATCAGATCATCTATGAGAGTGAATCAGAAACATGTTAAGGAACACGCTTTTGGATTTTACAAGACATTCAAAGTCCATTTCAGGATGAGATATACTGACTATTACACAGATGGTATACACGTAGCTCACAGTAATTAGATGATTAAAAGCTCGCTTTCACAGCTATGAATAGAAAAGTTTCTGTTATGTTGGCGAGTCTGGAGTTTGGTGTCCATCTGCATTCATTTTTGTACACAATAGCAGAGAACAGAGGGTGGCTGCAGAGCTACAGAGACAGCTCTGACAGTGGAAGAAAAACTCAGTTGTTAAAAGTGCAGGTTGCTAAGGAAAAAAAACAAAACATTATTATCTTTGAAGTTAAAGAGAAAATAGATTAATAAGAACAACAGTGACAGGATTAAAAAAATCTAGAGATGTGGGGTCTGGTCTTTGCTTCAGTGCAGCAGTCAGCTCCTCTCCTTCCTTTCTGACTGAATTCAGTATGTGCAGCTCAGCCTGACCAAAATGCTGTCACATTGAGAAATGCAGCAATTATTCTGCAGCCATAACCAGTTTGTACTGTTAGAAGCATCCAACCTTGCATAGTGGGATAAAAGTAAAGTGACTGACCCTTATTATATTAGTTAGAAACCCTTGGGCATGGCATTTAACCCCCGACTGCATGATTGGGGGAATCTGGAGGTGGCGTTGGCTCTCTGTGTTTCTGTTTCATAAAAATCAGCAGCATACTAACAAATGGTTTATTTAGTCAATCAAGAAAATATATTCTAATTCTCCTCAAAGCATTAAACAATAGAAAGAAAAAAATTCAATGACATAAAAATTAAAACTCCAACCAATGACTTTTTTGACAGATCCAGGTTACTTCTCTGTGGACAATGTCTTTAATGTGTTTATAGTTGAAGATAATAAATTTAGTTAATTTTCCTCTACAAAAATAATATGCCAAAATATTTAAAACTACATATCTTATTCAAAGTTCACCTTACAACAATCCTCAAGTAATGTCTGTATTACAACAATGGTAAAATAAAATAACACAATATCTTACCAAAGAATTTGCAATCAAGGCACACAATAAACAGCAGAAAACCTAAAACCAGCTCCCCCTCAGGTGTTCAAACATAAAGATCCACAAGAAATGAACTAATTAATTTACAAGGTTAAAAAAGTGACTGCTGTCAGAATAGCAGCTCATCAATGTAGCTAAATGTAAAACTTCAATTTATTCAGCCATAATAGAACTGGAGTATCAAGCAAATGTTGCCGAGACCTTACAGCTTCCTCATTCTAAAAGAGATGATAAATCCTGAGTTTTTCTACTCGTCTGAGGCAATGACTGGTGCAGAGGTCAAACCAGTGAGACAAACGAAAACAGGAGATTGTCTGGAGGCCCATTAAAAGAAAATTGCTGAGGAGAGACAGAAGCATTCACACGGTGTCTGCCTGGATGTAACAGGAGCAAGGTCAGGAACAAAACCTGTATATAATGCAACTATGCCGGTAAATAGCAAGTCCTTGATAGATTTGAAATCCAGCAGTCAATTCCCCATTCCAGAAACATCTAATTGAGGTGAGGAAAAAAAAAAAAAAACGCTGTATATAACTTAACACTCATCCTCTGCTCAGAAGAGGAAAACATGTGCCACATGTTTTGTTTTCTTCACATCGTTTCTCTGCCATTTTCTGCATTTCCTTGTTCTTTGTCATTGCTGTGCTCGGCCACAGAATGAATGCACTGTGTCAAAGCTGTGTGGGGAATGTGGTCTGGCTAAATTCTTATGTTAGCACAAACTATTGTTGTCTCAAAAGAACAGAAAAAAAGCCTTCCTGGAAATCTTAGCAAGTGGATGTGTCCACATGTACACAGTCCTGTCCTCCTGTGGTGGTCTAAAATGCTGAATCACTTGGAGGCTTATCTGATATTTGGGGGCAAAGACCCTGCTTTTTAAAGTGTTGTGACAACTCATTTCTGCACTGTTGCACCTGTCATGTAAAGTAGCATCAGGCCATCTGAGTCCCTGCATTAATTCGTGTGGCCAAACTACATTGAATATTAATGAGGACATCACAAAGAGATGAACTATGAAGTTAAGGTAAAGACAAAAATTAATTAATTTTCATCTGTCTTTTTTAAAGGTGGAAAGATATAGTTAAGTCATACCAAAAAAAAAAAAAAAAAAAAGAAAAGGAAAAAAAGAGAACGTAGAGAACAACAGAGGCAAATAAAGGTCTGGCCTATACCTGCCATCATCTTCTGGGCTTCATACGGCTCCATGTAACCATCATTCTCAGTTGTTACTTTTTCCGTGGTGGTCTGAGTGCTTCCAGCCTGTTCAGCATCAAAAGGATCTGCGTAGTCTTCAAGGATAATCAGCTGAAAGAGAAAAACATAAGGAAAAGTCAGATTAAGCAAAGCAGGGAAGTGAAACAGCAAGAGAGGAATTTATTTTGCTGCTCTGATGGAGCACTACAACACTGGTGAAGCATCAGAAGAGATGCAACTACAGATAAAGCTGTGGCCTGGGACAGGACCAAGCGATATCCACTGAGACAAGCCATCGGATAAACAGAGAAACACATAAATAAAACCCCACCTCTGTATGCCTCAGCGCACCACCGCAACGCCTCAGCTTTTAGCCTCATAGCATGCTCTCTGCTACTGCTGGCCTGCCTAATTATATGATAGCCTAGTGACAGGGCTACGTTTCAAAAGTAGAGGACAGAAGACCACAGCTGCTCAACTTTCTTAAGAGAAACAATTTGGCAGATTTATGCCAAGCTTGTAGTGAGCCATGGCTAATTGCAGTTTAGTTCTTTTGCTGAGTATTTTGTGCAGTAGATAGCAATTAGGTGGACATCCTGAGACCAAGAAATACAGCTCAAACCTTCAGGAAGAGGAGCAAGTCCTCAAATATGGTGCATTGATGGGTATTCTTTTTTTTAAATGTTGGTTTAATCTATTGGAACACCACCATGACAGTAAGGATTCCCCATTTGACAGGAAATTCATTCCAAACAAAGCCATCTGTCCAAGTGGGCACCTGATTTAATGAGGGCAAGTGACTGCAGGCGTTTAGGTCTGTTTCGAGAAAAGGTTCTTTATCTGTTCCTCTTTTGAGGCTCCCGATGGTCTATATCTACTAAACAGTAAACAGGTGAGAAGAGTACTGCATTCATCATCATCAGACAGCACCTTAATACTTTTTTTAAGGTTTAAACTACATCATTAAATATAGTTGGTTCTTATAAAAGGTGTAGTTATTGCACATCAAGTACCTAATACTTTTGTAGTTTACTACTAGTGTAGTTTTGCGTAGCATTTCATCAGTACATTGAGAAACTGAAACCCAAATTTTTACCCAAACCCGAATTATTTGGCCTATTATTTTACTAATATAAAATGGCTCCGCAAAAAAACAACAAAAAAAAAGTTATAAAATTAATACAAATGACACACAAAATGTGGGATGCTGTTTCTATGCATGTCTGTGAGATCGTGTTTTGAAATGAGAAAATGACATAAATGACTGGTACTATGCACAATGACTCATTCATAACAGGAAGGGATTTGGTTTCATTATGAACAAGCTCATCACTCATCTGATGGATGGGTTGGGCTGGGAGGACTGAGCCTAACCAAGCCTCTACCAAGCCATATTTCCTAACATCAACCTCTGTCCGTCTTTGCCACGGAAAGAGCACACACCCTCAGGGCAACCTCCATATGCAGGTCCCCCCCCCCCCCCCCCCCCCACACACACACACACACAGGCATGCCAAACCTCAGGGAAGCAAGTAAACCGTTCATTGACACCACCAAGGAAAGTACTAGCATTTTTTACAGTACTGATCAAGGTCAAATGTCATTTACGGAAGTAATGAATTTTTAAGGTAACACACTTTGAAGGGTTTCCAAGTGTTAAATGCCAGAAAGTTAACTGGGGATAATTTGTAAGCCGCTTAGTGACAAAGTAGTCCTGGCAGGTATATTCCTGCACAGATCATCCTCACTATACATGGATTAAGCAATAATAACAGCGGAGGTCGGTACCATGGATGTGCTGATTGCAGTGACTGTGTCTTGAAACTGCCTTCTCTAGTATTCCCTCTCCATCTGTTTGGGGGAAAATAACTTTTTTCTTACAGTATAATTATGGGTTCCTAGAGTGTTTTCCTTCTGTGAATTCAAGCAGAGAGAAAACTCCAATACAAACATTTTTTCTGGTTTGTTTTCATGCTCAACAGAATATAATATTTTACTCACAAGTTTGATCGAAATTCAGTCATTCTGGTAAGGAGCGTGTTTTGTAGCCCAAGGGACCGAACAAACTATGGCTCCCTGCCACGCTGTCATTACCAACTTGCACCTTATGGCATGTAAAGCCAGCCTAACATAATTACAGCCAATGTCAAGTCCACCTCAGATACAGTCTCTGTGAACACAACCTAACCAAATCTTAGAATAAGTAAATCTTCCAAGAGAAAAAAATACATATGAATCCCTTAAAAGAGAGAGATGAAGGCCATTGTCCATCTGGTCATAGTCTACGTATTCCTGCAGAGTATCTCGAGGTTTTACACCAAAATCCACAAATAACACACTTCAAATGCTGCATCCTGCATCCTCTGAAACACAGTCTTGCTTGAGATTATTTAATTTAAATAGGAACACATGGGAAAATTCTGCAATTCAGTCAGTTCATGAGGCATCCATGTGCTTTGCCTGTGGATGCTTTAGCAAATGTTCTCCTTCTTTTAGGTCACAGCGGTACATTAAGCTGCACATTTGCCCACAGTGATGATAAGCAAAACTCACTCCTTGAAAAGACCCATAGTGGACCTCCATTAAGGAGCAATGGATGTTTGGACATGCTTTAGGAAATAATGGCAATAACTTACTGAGTTAAATGTGGAGCCACTCCAAATGCATGACATCATCCTTTTGCTTTTCCTGTTGACATAATCAAGGCCGGGTATGCACTTCTGACAGTGTTGGACAAAAAGATTAAATGGCAATTACTGATTAAAAACTAATGCTCTGTTTATGTTTGATATCCAAATACTACATTTTACCTTGCACACAGTTTGGGCTGGATATTTACATTCTGCAGTCCACAAGTTGTTAAAGAAACAGTTGATGAATGAAACTTAAGTGCAGAGAAGTTAAAATCACTTCTGACAATATTAAGTGTCCTTTAATGTTCTTCAACAACCAAAACAGGCTGAACAATAGTGCAATAAGCCTGCTGGTTCTAAAACATATATTTTCGCTGCTGAGGCAGTATTTGTAATAAACTTTTAATAAACTGAAACTTAAAAAAATTCTCCTTTGAGGCTGCAATCATGGTTGCTGTTTGTCTGATTGAAGAAATACATCTGCAGCTGTTTGCAAAGCAATCACCACATTTCTAGCCCCTTGGTCTGTTTTCAAATAAAAAAAACAAGTTTTAAGGCCATGTCTTACCAATTTACATTTTACAGAGATGGAGGTATATTTAGCTGAGAGCTTGGCAGAAAAAGCGTTTTTCAGCACCTGGCTCATGTTCTTCTTTTTAGTCAGCAATTTGACTTTTTTCTATTTCTTTTTCTTTTCCTATCAAAAGCAAGGTCAAGTAGTTGACAACCCTATTTCCAGCTTTCTACTGTTGAACAAAAATGAAACCAAAACATGTTTGTTATCCTTAGTGGAATCTACCTCCTGCCATTTTACTTTCGTTTCTGAGTTACGAGGCAGGTGTGCCTCTTTATAAAAGGGAAATAATAGAGATGACTAACTTTTTTTTTTCTTTAGGTGGTACACAGATCTTAATTTTACATCTTGTGATTTGAATCATTAACAATTAAGATAAACCTTATGTGTTGCCCTCTTCCAGCTCCTGCAGCAGAGCTTGTGTTAGGAAGGAAGAAGTGGTTAATAATGCTAAATTGTTCCAATGTGTCCTTCCTGTCCCACTGCACTAATGACTACTCAACAGCATGAGAAGTATGGGGTTGTGAGGTGAGGGGTGTTGGAAAGCGGTGGTGGTGGTGCCTGGGGACACACCATCTGCCTTGTGGCATGCCAGGGTGTGTCAGGGCTGCAGCCAAGCCACACTTGTCATGAAAGTAAAATTCCCCCGTCAGCACTGCAGTGCCTCTATATATCAGCTTTTTTCTAAGCTGTGAAGCATGTTCATATGAATCTCACAAAGCCACCTGATGGGCTCAGGGCACGTCCCTGTGGTATCTGGGTCCTTTACTGGTCTGCAGCATAGAGAGAGAGTTCATCCAATTACTTTGACTCTACAGCTCAGATCCGGGCTGGTCACATCTTATACCTGCCTCAGCTCTAGCAGCTCACAAAGGGAGATGGCGACAGGCTCCTTGAAATGCACTGCGGCTCTAAGGCGATGAGCCTGACATCAAATCAGGGGGAACAGAGGGAGAACATTAGCAAAGGAGAGAGACTTTAGTAGGCACCTGCCACTTTGGCACAATGTTCGATGACACAAGAGCTTCTAGGATTACACTTTGATTTTGCCCAGGTCTTCCATTAGAAGTGAAAAAATATGGGCTGCGGTTCCTTTCCTGCACTCTTAATGCATAATAGATTGAGCTGGCTCATCAGATAATCAAGGACAAAAGATTAAAATTTTCAGAAACTACATTAGGTGGAATTTGAGCACATGGATGGATTTTTGGTGGTATTAAATAGAAAACAGGCTCCTAATGCTAGAGTGTTGTCACTTAACAACAATCAAGCAAAGTCAAACACAATCAATAGCACTCTGATGATTTCATTGGAAAAAAAAAAACTATCAACACTAATAAGCAAATACAAAGACTCAAAACTGATGAATCACTTGTGAATAAAAATAGTCAGAACTATTATATTAATGTCCTGGATTGTGCAGGAAGTCTTGTGTGCATTGGGGTCTACTCAAGGTTGAAGCCCCTCTTAGATAGTCAGCAAGGCTGTAGAAAGAGGGAGGAGGGAAAGAAAAAAGAGAAAAAGGACTGACGTGTGTGATTTATGTCTCACGCCACAAGGGATTTCAGCCACTGATAACCTAATACAACTCAGTGCTTAGCAGCTCAATTGCATTACGGCATTTCAAAAGGCTTTTTTTGTTGCTATTGCTCTTTTGTTCTTTAGTGTGACAAAAAAGAAAACATGCCTCTATTGTGAAGAAAGACAGTCATGGCAGAGCAGATAGGAAGGGAGGGGAGAAAGGACAAAAGATGAGGAGATGCTTTTTTACAGAACATAGTTGGCGAACAGACTGACATGTATAAAGTATGTTTACTCCTGTTATGTAGGGAGAAAAAAAGGTCCAATGTTCATGTAAAGCCACAAGCAGAAAGCTGCGCCTCATTGAAGTGCTCTGCTGATAGATCTTCTTCTTTCTCTTTGTCTGTGAACACAGGATGAATACTGTGTGTGCAGTCATCCCAACATAACTTTGCCATTTTCTAGAAAGAACATACTGGCAAGAAACACTCCCTGAAGGCGCTTTATTTAAGAAAAAAAATGGTCACAGCTTCTCTGTTCACATAATACACTTTCTACCAATGAGATACTTTCATGTTTCTACATAGTAAGCACAAATCTGGTTATAATTCACTGAAGGCCCCATGTGAGATCTGAGGCGGCTTCTACATCTCCCACACAGATTAGGCAGATGGAAAACTGGCTTTACCTCTTAAGGAGAGACAGTGCCGGAGTGCATTTCCCCACCATACAGTCCTGACATTAATGAAACTTTATTGAAATGTTTCCAGAGGAACACAGTTGCCACTAGAGCATTCTGCCTCTGTGGGAGCTTTGAGGAGTGATGTGCCTCCTTTAAAGGCCTACTTAGGAGTCTGAAGAGGTACCTAATCAAATTAATATATTTGCTCTGAAGGCTCTGCTTTGCAATCAGTCACAAGCCACTGCAGTCCACGCACCAACAAAGACCACTTTACTAGAGATAAATAAAAATTCTGTTTATTTCCAGGTTTATTCATTTGCTTTTCTTTTTAATTTAATTGGAGAATCACTCAAGAACAGCGATTCAGCATAAGTAAACATGCTAGCAAACGCTGTAAGTCAACATGATAAAAAGGAATTCATTAGAAATAGTCCAAAACAGACAGATGATTCCTCTTCACACATCAATGTGCAATATCGTCAGCATTGCACATCTTACTCTGAGACATCTGCACTGTGGGTGTCACCTCATTTATTGCACGAATATCTCCCTTTAAGATTTTGACCACATAAAAGGTGGTTCGTCTGATCTCTGCACTCTAGGGCAAATGGGTATGCCGCAAGGGTGAAGCAGGTTCCATTGGTGTGAGCATTTTGGGCTGCCGTTAATCACTGTCAACATGGGAATGCTTCCAGATGCAGCTACAGTAACACTGACAACGTGCAACACAACTCAGCAGGAACAAAAATCATCTATGCATGAAACAAGTGAGTCAGAGAGAAAAGGTGTGAAAGGCATATGCATACAACTGGGTATTCCAGACTATGACCACTAGATGTAAGATTACAGTGCACTTTGAAGCTTTTGTGGAGCCTTTACTTCAGTATGCTGTTAGCGTGCTCATGTTTGACAGACATTTATACACATACATCACATATCCAAATGCAAAACAGCTATACAGTAGTAGCGGTTTAAAAGTTCCCCTGTTTCCATGATGGGTCCTTGACTGGTTCTTGACTGGTCCTTGACTGGTCCTTGACTGATCCTTGGCCGATCCTTCACAGGTCTGTGGGGGTAATGTAATCCCCCGCAATGACGTCGTCAGCGAGGCTCTGCCCCTAAGCAGCCCAAGTAAAAAAACAGCTGCAATCCCTCTTTTGTCCACGGGGAGGAGCAGTGATTTGATCTTGCTGCTCTCTAAACAGTTTATAATGAGCTGTGTCGCTCATTTGTTGCATTTTTGCCAACATTTAAAAAATGATTTGATTTGAAAATGGCGTCAAATAAATGTATCAAAAAAGCCGACATGTGTAGCTAATGGTGTTATGAGGCAAAGCACAACCTCCTCAAGTCGGCTAAGTGGTGAATGTCACTAGCAGCGAGCTTTCTAAACATCCCGAGGAGCGCTGCCAGCGGTCATTTGACTGCAACGTAAGTTATTCACAGTGGGGGTTGATACAGCTGCTGCATAACTGAATATTGACAAAATCATAACGTAATATCGGCAGGTAAAAATAACATAATACTGATAATGTGTAAAGCAGGGATCACAAAAGTCCGGACCCAGCCCAACCTATATTCTGAATTAGGCCTCAAAGTGCTATTATCCTAAGTAGATAAGTAAATAAATGGTTTATACTGTGAAATGAAGTGTCCCTGGATTTTATTCATAGCGATCTAGTGATAAAACGTGATAAAACGTCATACAGCTGTGTCTCAGTGGTAGGGACAGCCTGCCTGCCCTGCTGTCTGAAGCAGGCACATGCGCAAAGGCTGGTAGGAATGACAGGAACCAGCAGCCTATCATCACACAGGGTTTGTGATCTTACAGCCAATCAGAAGCAGAGTAGGGCGGCCATTTATTACAACTCCATAGCCGTGATATACGACAGTTTGGCTGAGAAAGAGTCTCCCTGAGCGGCTCTGTGGAAGTTTAGACGTGCTAAACTGCTCGTAAATATTGATGTGTTTACTTTTCCAAACAAGTAAGCAGGTAAAACTATAGACAACAACTCTATAATAAAAGTCCTAAAATACCAGGTTCAGCCGTTTAGTTTTTAATACACTATAAGCATGGTAGCGTGACTGGCGGTCATCAAAAGACCGCTGGCGACGCTTCCAGTGTTTAACACTAGAAAACCCAGAGATTTCTTATCCCTCTACCATGCCCAGAGTACAACCAAAAGGCTGCCCGGTTTGAAATTAACAATTCAATGGCCAACAATTAGCACCTTTACATTTGTAAACACAGCCATTACCTGCCGTTAGCTGTTCAAGCATACTCCTTGGGGGGAGGAGTGTGCTTGAAAAGAGCCTAGTGGACTGTGCTGTATAGTTTCACTCACCACAAACGGTATTTGTGCTTTTGACCATTTCTCACATTTTCATGTACCCTTTATTCAGCATTGGTCATGTGAGTTTTCATCGTCATCACACTATTGTACGCCCAGCTTGCTTTCAAGTGAGAGATTATCACGTTTCTGTTTCCACAAAGGCAAGAAGGAAAGCATAATCAAGTATTTCAAATGAGAGATAATTACATTCCTTTTGACCTGGGAACAGAAAAGCAAAATCAATTTAATGTTCCTCACTTCCTAATATGGTGCAACAAGGTTCACAGTCCTCAATGTTTTTAGTAAAAAAATAAATAAAAAAAAAACACCTTACTAACAGGGTGGAATGGAACATAACAGAGTGGAACAGAATATAACAGGGTGGAAAATATTTGTTCCCAATTCCAAATAAAAACGCTTCAATGGCCAGATGATCAGCAATGAATAAAGATATTTCTACAGTGATCCAGATTTTTTGTTTGTTGTTTTTTTTGTTTTACATTTTAGATTTTGTAAGAGATGGGTGTGTTTTAACAACAGCAGTTTTATCCGTGACTTTAATCGATAATTATTATCATTATCCAATGTATAAAAATGTTGGTGTAAAAACGCCAAAGATAGATAAGCATGATGCTGAACTTCGTGGTCTTAGCTCCTGGTTTGGTGTGTCTTGTTCTGTTTATTATCATTCTGAAAGGTATACCAAGTTGTGGGCTGCATATATGCAGCCCACAACTTGAACAAAGGCTAAATTCCTCAACATTCGCACTTGCTCCATAAAATTACCATCTCCAAGGCTCCTCCACCACCACTTTGACTATGGATTGATAAGTAAATGAGCCGCAGTTTTGTAATTGTTGCATTGTCAAAACAGTTCTGTTAGTGTTGTCACACAAAATTCAGTAGACTAGTTGGTTCCTATGCAGTGAATTTACATGTTATTACAAAAATACACAATAATAAAATAGGCAAGTGGCAAGATTAGAATAATGTTATAAGTTCTGCGCAAAGACTCCTTTTTCATTTTCCAAAACAAAACTGACATAAACAATCTTGAAAAAAATGTGCACGTAGGCTATGAGGAAAGAATGAATGCAATGAAGTAGGGACTGGTTGAATAAACACGGTTTAACTGGACGCCTAAGCGAGCGCGTTGCAGGATGGCTCCAGATTTTATTGTCAAATGGTTCCAGGTCAACCAAGTCCGAACTGCTTAGAGCAGAGTCCTGCACGGTTCCGTTTTGCTACGCATACCTGCTCTAACCCAGTTAGAATGACTCCCGAACCCGACTCGTCACCAATGTATTTATTCCATTTAAATCCGAACCAGACTGATGTTTAACCCGCGACCCGAGCCATTAACGCATCATTGCCATGCTGCACCGCTTCTTTTCCATTATTATAGCCTATTGTTGTTTTATCATTGTGTTAATCTAAAACACATAGATAGCCTATGAATGTTTATTTTAAGCTTGCTCAACATTTTTAAAACAGCTTTATATTCCTCTGACTGAACCATTTCAGGGTGAAGACTAAACCAGACCAGTGTGTTTTATTTTGCCACTGAGAGGGTATTTATAATAGGCTACTCGGAGATTGCTGTGCTTTAACAAAATGTAATCCACCTTTCCTGGCAGCAGCTGTGTTCTCCGTTCCTGGATTACAAATCCGGCGGCAGAAAACTCTGCTGCGCAAATACCAGCGTAAAATAAACTTTCATATATTTTCTCTGTGTTGTTGTAGTATATTCAGATGATAAAACAACAATATAATAAAAAAGAAGACTTGGAAGGAGGAACAGCGGTGCAGTAGGCTATGGCACACGTTAACGTTAAAAAGCACACTGCTTGTTGTAAATACTTGGTTTATGCTTTAAGAGGTAAATATTTTGGTTAACATGTTGAAGAAATATCGTTGTTTCTTTTTTCATCTCTTGCTATGCTATTGAATTTGGCAACATTAACATGGAAATTCACTGCATTAGGACCGACTAGCCTACTGAATTTCTGGTAGCATGACAACACAAACTGGACTCGTTTGACCACTCTTACCCAATGTGCAACAATCACAAAACTGGGTCACTTGTTCAGCTGCCTCATTGCGGCTCATTTACGTATCAATCCACAGTCAAAGTGGTGGTGGAGGAGCCTAAGAGATGGTAATTTTCTGGAGCAAGTGCGAATGTTGAAGAAGGGGCATGTTCAAGTTGGGGGCTGCATACAGTACCTTTTGGAATGGTAATCAGAGCGTGTCGGGGAATAGCCCACCTGGAGGGGTGACGTAATCGGGATTCCCGGCGAGCAGGAAGTCGCAGCACAGCGAGTGTTGGATGTCCCCCCGCGATTAGACACATTGAAGTGGAAGAAATTATCTCCGATCCTGCGTGGGGCTTTTATCTGTCGCCCTGTCTTCTTATGGAGGTGAAATAAATAATATGAGAATAAAATAACCCTTCCTAGCTACCTCAAACAGATTCTGTGTTGCTTGATCCAAATCTGATTTGTCTATGTTAATAATGCTAATATTAAAAGATTAATCAGTATGATAAATACATCCTATTGAGAATAGAGCTAGGGGCTGTGATCCAGTATTTGAAAGGTTTTATTAACCTACTAGCATTCATTTCTGAATAAAACAATTGGCAGCGCACAAGCATGTTACAATTTCACATTCCACGTCAAACGATGATTTGTATTATGCATTTTTATGAATTGTGACTGGCCATCAGAGGTGCTTTGAGTGGCGCCTCTGCCGGTCAGTGTAAATTCAGATAAAATCTGACAGACTACGGGCGATGAGAAGTCTGTGAGAGAAGCGCCATCTTCTGGGTCTACCCTATATTACAAGGAATGGGTGGAGTTTGATTAAAACATCGACACTCCCAGGAGAAGGAGGGGGCCTCTCTGGCGGCTGGAAGTTGGAAGGCAGCTGGCTGGAACTGGAATGGAACTGGGCTGGAAGCCGGCAGGTATTCGGCTGGCTTTCAGCTTGGATGGGAACTTTTAAACCGCTACTACTGTATGTGTGTGAGTAAGGATCCATTCACACCAGTATATTCCGCTAGACTCGGTATTCAGTTCAGTTGAAGGGTGCAACACTCTTCCAGACGGAGTTTGCATTCACGCTGCTCGGGTCAAACAAATCAGAGCTTTTAGGTAGCGTGTTCCATTCCCTGCCAAAGGCATCACTGCATCAAGAATTAAACAGGAGACGAGACGAACAACAAAGTAGAAAACTTGTTCATCTATTGGTTAATGCAGGACAATTTGTGCTTTCACCACATAACAGCAAAACATGGAGCTTCATCAAATCCTAGCAGTCTTGGGTTTATCATATTTCTATCAGAACTTTTATCGAGTTCTTCCACATCTGACCGTGAGCCAGAGGCGCCTATCGCCCCACAGGCATGTATGTTTTGGTTGTGTGTACCCACAATGCTGTGCACAGAGCCCACAATGCACTTTGTTTTATAGTTCGCGTTCTGTATTTGGTCCACTTAAAATGTACCAAGATTCTCTTTTTTAGTAGGGATGCACTGATCCAATATCCGTATCGGTATCAGTAACGATATTGAAAAGATGTCTAGATCGGGTATCGGTGACAGTGTACACGAGCCATAGGCGCAGATCTATTTAGTGTAATTCTATGCTGTGATTTTGGGTGACATCATGCGCTAACGACACCATGTAGAGGCTCACATTTGTTTTCAAAGTAGAGCTAGCCTAAAAAATCAGTCATCTCGAACTTTTTCCACACTACCTCAACCAACACATTCAATGGCTATGTGTAATACCTGCGCAGTGAATGTTCTGAGAAGCTTGAGAAATCTGGTTGAGCAGCTCACTGACACTGAGCGGTACGTGTGTGAAAAAGCTCGACAAGTTGGGACTATCTGATTTCTTTTTTTTTTTTTAACCAAGCTAGTGAAGCTCTTGTTTTATTAAGCATCTTCTGTAATGTATGTTTAATTTCAGGGCTTAAAGTATTCCGGCAATAAGTTGATGTGAGTAATGTGGATCAGTGTCATATTGAATTCATCTGCCATTGGTGTAAGATGAACACAGCTTTGCTCTCAATTAAACACATTAATAACCAATCAGTAGAGATGTGACTTTCTTGAACAAATTGATTCTTTTGAACTGAACAATGAGAACTGAATCACGGTTGTGAGCTGTTTGTTCGCAAACTGTTTCTTTTTAATCTACAAATCCTTCATGCTGCCTTCACGTGACACATGTGTTCCAGTCATGTGATGCATCTATGTTCAGAAAGTATTGACTAGGAACAAATACTGTGAGTTTTATCCAGAACATTTACTAAAATCTGCGCCAATGTTGCTCAGGTTAATTCTAGTTTTATTTACATTTTTTCTTAATGTTTAACAAATCTTGTATAGTAGATTGTATATAGGTACATACATTTTTTTTTACTATTTATATATAAAGTGTCTTTTGCATTACTTAAATTTATTGTGTGGAAAATGTTTGAGTGAAGTTGTTTTGCATGAAAGTAAATTGTAGCCTGCTTAGTTTTTGTTGGGCCACATAGTTTTTTGTTAAGAGAAAATCAAAAATAGTGATCTCACTGTCAGGGGATGGAGCCACCTTAGGGAATGGTTACTATGGAAACAAAAGCCAAATGAAATTATAATCAATATTTTAGAATAATTCCCACCAACAGAGTATATGTTGGTGGGATGTACAAGTTTCAAATCTGAACTTATAATTGCTGCCAGTGATTATTTCCTTGATAAAAATGAGTTACCCCTCATTAAATTCTAAAAGTAAATAAATAAAAAAGATGACCCAATCTTTTGAATGGTTCTTTGAAAGAAACGATTTGTCAAGATCTGGCTCCCTTCAAAGAGCCATAAATCCCATCTCTACTGACCAGAAGTTGAGCTGGGCCTTGGAAAATGTGTGGTTGAGAGACCCAGCTGTAGTTTAAATCTACACTAGACCACAGATTGGTATGATAGAGCAGAGCCGTTGATAGCTGTAAACATTAAATACAACGGTCAAACTACTCTACATCAGTTTTATCGGCAGGATGGAGGAAGCCTGGTTATTATCTGTTATTTACACCACATAATTTCCAACACACTCTCTGCCCGTCTGCTGGTGGGAGTTTGCTCACCAGCGTGTGCATGCGAATGTGTCTTTGCACATCGGCGTGGAGGAGAATTTTGAATGTACGATCATGTAGAGTCAGAAAGGACATGCCATCCTTTAAATAAGGTAAATAACATCAGGCTTTTAAACACCGGTGTTGGACGTGGATGAAAAAAAATTATAATAAAAAAATAACTTTACTCGACTTGCTAATTGAGATCAAAATATATACAAATACAATAATTAATAATTAAATAATTTCACTAAACCATTGTAAAGAGCTGATATCTAATAACCAAGCTAGTGGAGCTATTGTTTCATTTTTTTCCCTCAGTTTCAGCTCCTTCATTATTACTTATTTTACTTTGGATTTTAAATTCCTAGTTGCACTGACTGAACATTTCAAAGAGGTTTTGTTCTAAGGTAGTCAAGCTTTTGTTTTATTTTCTGTTTCAGCACTTCATCATTTTACAATGGGCATTATACTCCTACTGGCACTGACTGAACCAGAAAAAGTTTTGTTAATATTTTTACATGTTTGACCAAGCTTTTGAAGCCTATTTAAGCTTGTTAAAGTTTATTTAAGATTTCTATACTGGTGCACAGTTAAACAAGTAATTCAGTACATTTATATCTGTTTGTTTTAAAAAATTAGGAAAGACATTTTAAGTCAAGTCTTGCACAAAAGAAAGATGTCAGTGTATTCCACAAAATGAGACAAAGAGGCTAATTTCCACCGTTACGGCTGTGCCACAGCCTCTGCAGCTATTCACAGTCATTTTATTCAATGGTTTGGTTCACAACAGGTGTGTCGCAGTGCATGTCATAAGCGACCCAGAAGCACCTGGCAATACATGACAATTTTTGCTGGCGCAAGTGTCCAGAACGCATCAAACTCAGCAGTTCAGATAGGGCCAGACAGGAAATCAAACACAGGAGCAGTGTAAACGCTTCCAGTAATTTTCAAAATAAAAGCCCCCGTGCAGATTTATGCTCACTGAACCATGTACACATTATGTCAATAATCGGTCAGGGTGTCTTAGGGTTCTGTTTTTTTTTTTTTCATCATGGATGGCGAGACAAAGTGGAGAATCACAAGATTCTCCAATTCTCCTGTGATTTTGTGATCTTGCAGATCCACCTTGGCAGACTGGACTATTGGGCACTTCGCATCTGACAAGCTCTCGGAGTGAACTGACCCACCGAGGAGGTAAAAACAAAACCGCTCCACAACCGGAGCGCAGCGCACATGCACCCAGTGGAAATTGGAGGCAAACTATATTTAGGTAATAAGTTAGGTAATTAGATAGATAGTATGTAAGGTATTTTTATTATGTTATGTAGGGAGAAAATTAGGTAACTAAATCTCAGATATCGATAGTGGTACCGGAAGTACAAAAAAGTGGATCCCTAATTTTATTGAAAACATCCCTAATCAAAAGGGGCAGGGGTGAATGAACTCTAAGTTGTACAAATGGGAAATGCTTTTGACAAAGTCTCAATCACTGCAAAAGTAGGATGGGTTTTCACCACTTAGAATCACTCATTCAAGTTTCTCCAACTTAATATACATAAGCTTACATGGCATCACAAAATGTGTAGGCTTGGTTAGTCATTTTGTTGCTATTGTATAAAGCAATCTTATAAAACTGACACAGCAGCTTTGTCTCCATTTTCTTTTATCATCATCATTTCTGCAATATTGTAAATGCATTGAACAACCCCTTTATTATAAGGTGCCATAAGCATTTGTAAATTACACAACATTTTCTATTACTTAGTTTCTTCCAACTAATACAAACCACCTTTTTGTTTTCTTTTTCCAGGAGAGCATGCTTCCTGTAATTATCCATGAGCTGAAATCCAGCCCTCATCCATATCATATATCTTGCCTGTCTTATCCCTTTTGTTTAACTTAGAGAAATCTAAAAATATAACTTGTAGCAAAGCCTTTATTATACTGTACTTGGCTAGTCTCAACAGACTATACCAAAGCAAAATAATAACCCACTACTTTATCAAGCTGTTGTGTAAGTGTTTATAAGTGTGAATAGGCCTGTTACAGAAAAACAAAATTAGCTTTCGTTTTAAAAAGGAGTTTATTTTGAGTAATAGCACAATACCAATTAACAACAGTGATTTCTGAGTAGAAGGAAAAGGAAAACTATGGAAAAATATAATAAAAAACAAACATTGTGTGTCACACAGCAGCTACAAACTGATGCACAAACCTTTAGTCCCTGCTCATCTACTTCATAGAAATATACGCAGTAATACTTTGGCTTTCACACTTGTGAACAGCTAAATGTATCACCTCGCTCTTCAAATAAATTCATATTCTCCCTTCTCGTGTCTCCTGATGAATGAATGCATCTTTTGTTAGCACCCAAGGCGGTGAAGCACAAAAAAGCACCTCAACTTGTCCCGAAGGACCTTCCTCATTGAAACACAATCCACACAGCCACTTAAGACCTCCAGTGGAGAGAGAAGGGGAGCCTGCGGGCTGCACCCTATGAAGGTGCTCTTAATATGCGACAGATATTTCAGATTAAGTACTTGACGACACGCTTGGCAAAATCCAATTTCCTTTCTCTGTCCTCATGCCTGTGTGATAGATTTATTGGCAGTGTTTCTCCTACATATAGTAAGCGGTGCGGCCCAAGAGTCGAGAATAATTCAGGTGCCACCACGGTGGGATGTTGGAATTTTATAGAATATGATAATCCCCTGCACATGACTGCGCCAATTTCCTCCCTTAACACTATGACTTGAATTTTTATGGAAAACTCTATTTGTGTTTTCATTTGAGGATATGGTAGTTGGCCCCCCTGCACGCACAAGTATGCTGACATATACTGTGAAAGTGCAATTCCCTCCCATTTGATGCCTGTAGAACAATGTACAACCACAAACAACACAGCTGTTTATCATGGCCTCAGTGAGATAAAAACTGACACAATTAGGAAAGTAGGGCTTCATGAGACACTGTGGTGAAATCCACTGGGAGAGGATCTTTGATTCTGACAGTGTTATTCACAGAGCAGGAAGAAAAACAAGTTGCGGTCTGTCTGTAAACAAAGCTAGAGGTTTTCAAATGTTATGTGAGGACGTGTTGATTGAGGTTGGGAGCTCTGTGGCCTGAGATAACCTCTGTGGTGAGGACGCACCAAGATCTCAACAAGTTGTCCATGCTGACAGTAGAGCGAGCACCAGGCGGAGCTCCACATCGCTGTCATTGCTACGTGGCTTCCCACCTCTCTGAGCAGAACAGCAAAAAGGTGACTAAAGCTGTACCAAATCAGGTGACAATCACCTGTGTGTTCCCACAAAGAGTTCTCGGCGGAGAATGAAAGGGCTATGTGTCATCGCTATTTGTCACCATTTCCGACATCCAGATTACTCAAGTCCAACCAGCCCGGAGTGTTAACTTTGGTTACATTTTAGTAAGCAGCAGCCAGAATATCCATCCTACACACAGAGGCAAGCACAGACTCGTCAAGTTAAAAAAGGAATGTAACTAAGTTGTAAACACTTCCTGTCAGGAAGGGAACACTTCCTTAATCCTGGAGAGACCAAGTCATTCCTTATTCTACACCAAACAACTCCGGACAGTTCTTTTCTCTCTTTATCTATAATCCTATACTATAACAGCTAAGAATGAAAGAAACTCTTGAA
Source organism: Melanotaenia boesemani (assembly GCF_017639745.1). Classification (NCBI taxonomy): domain Eukaryota; kingdom Metazoa; phylum Chordata; class Actinopteri; order Atheriniformes; family Melanotaeniidae; genus Melanotaenia; species Melanotaenia boesemani. Next base: position 29,770,521 of record NC_055682.1, read on the forward strand.
TTAAAATATTGCCTTTTAGAAGTAAATAAGCAAAAAAAACCAAAACAAAACAAAACAACAAACAAACAAGGAAAAAAATAAATATAACAAAAGAATACTGGAATAATTTCTTATTCATCTCAGGAATCCCACCAAGAGGCAACAGAGGTGTTGGCTTCCTGGTGGGCTCTCAGATCACAGGGCAGCTCTGTCTGCAACACGGAAGTCTGACTGCCTCCAACAGTCACACAAAAACAATCGCCCGCATTTGTAGAGAAGATAAAAAGGCAAATCGACTCATGACATCTATATAATCCTCTATGTTGACACAATATAACTATTTAGCTAAGACTGCAGGAAGCTTTCCTAAGTGAGGGAAGAGCAAGTGACTTAGCAAAAATAGCACCCCCCCCCCAAAAAAGCCACTACTTTAGACGGCAGACAAACTTATTTGTTTCCTTTTAATCTATGTGAGACAATCTGCCTGCAGACCAGGGCTCCCACCTTCTACACTCAGCTACACACACTGTCATTAAACAAAACAGAGCCATGTGTCTAAAACTCCCCAGCAGCACCAAGCTGCAGCAGCAGTCTGCAGGCTAATTGTGACCTGGTGGAATCGTGTGACCGATGTTCCGGCGCAAAGTTAGAAAAAAGCAAGTCGAGCAACACTAACGCAGGCAGACTCCACTGGGACTCTTTAAACTGGAAAGACAGCTCCCAGATGGAGGGAGGAACGAAAATAAGCAAACAATGGCTAAAGGCCACCGTTTCCCAAGACATATAACTTTCTTGCACATGCGGTGGATGGTCGAATATAAAATTTAACTGACTTGTTATTAAACTCATTTATGCTGGATTACAGTGCTGTGATGTTAATGTAATAGGATTTGTGGATTCACCAAAATGATATATTGATGAAAAGCCAGAGCTCTCTGAGCTCAGCTGAACAACTATTACACCATGGCTTCCAGCGCATCCTCCACTACAGCATGACCTCATGCTGCTTCTGTGCTTGAAACGGGTATGAGGTTAGGCTTTGAGCTTCTTCCTTCCTTTTAAAATGCCCTTCTAGGATTCCTGTTCAGGTCAGGAATGCATAGCAAGTCTCTTTCGTCATTGACAACGACGCACAGGAAACAATCTGAATATGAAATATGTTTGGAATGAAAAGTGATCATGATGATTGTGAGAAAATACTTTGCATGCCTTTAAACACTTCAGGAAATGCTTGTTGTTCTTTGACACCTCCCTGAACGGTTGGTATAAGTGAAAAAAACCCTCCTCTGGGTAGTCATAGCAACACACTGACTTAGCTAATTTACACTATTTATATTAATTGCCTTGTACCTTAAAGATGTAAGTCACCAAATACTTAGTACTGATTATGAAAAACAACAGCTGAGAGAGCCAGGACAAGCACAGAACAGCTTTCACACCAATCTGTTGATTGAATTCAACCTGCGCATAAAGCTGTCACAGCAGTGGAAAATTTCTCAAAAACATCACATCTCTATTTACAGCTCTTACTAATTGTTTTGATTATGCATTTACCCATCTTTGCATTGCTAAATACTCACAGTTATGAAAATTCCTGAAAAGGTTCATCAAAATGATTAGGTTTGTAAGATTAGAGGAGCAAGGTCATAACCAGCACAGCTCCAACATCTAGTAAGACCTCTTATCAACTAGTTCAATACAAAGAGGTAGAGGACAGTAACAAAACGGGCTGCTATAATAAAACATGATAGACTGATGTTCTCATCTGTTTTCTGACTCCCCAAAGAAAAGCACTTTCATAGACCCAGGTGATATTGACATTTCTGCTGACATTTCTCCCATTTCTGGCATAGATGAGAGTGCAAGCGGCGGGTGGGATGCATTTATAAAACTCCACTGATGACCGCAGTAACAGGGTGAAAAGCTAAGGGAGGAAATATTAGGAAATAAAACAGTTTAGCTATGCAAGCCATGCAGTGAGGAGGGCACTGCGATCGCAGCAGGCGGTCAAACAGGCCTGACATCCCCACACCAGAAGAATGCATGTTGAAGGGGGGGGTGCACTTGGTGGTGAGCTCCATCAGATGCAATAGTGCATTACTGCAGGTTCAGACTGATTATTACAAATATAAACAGACTCAAAAGTATGATGAAAGGCAATGAGCTGAGGAGCTGATCTGGAAAAACAGCAAAGCTGCATATAACAAAAAGATGAACACTATTTTAATCATCATGATGGAGTTAAAAAAAAAGTAAAAACTGTTGTGATTATAGAGCTCTCCTAACTCCACTTATTAGAAATGTGGATGGGATTTAACAGGTCACACCTGCAATATCTAAGCACTTTTTTTTTATATTGTTTTACATTAATATTGACTGGATTTCTTGAATTTTCTGAGAACAATAAGCACAAATACAACAGTAACACTAATGCTCTCTTCTGTAGACTTCTTTTTTTTTCATTATTTACCAAAATCTGTGGTACTGAACTACTAAACAATACTTAATACTGAATTTTAAAAAAAAGCAATATTCTTGAAAGAGATCACAATTTATTTCAGTCAGTTCATGTGCTGAGCCAGATCTTGGGAAAAGGTGCACTGAAAGAAGAAAAAAAAAATCAGCACAGACAAAATCTGTGGATCCAGATGCCTCAGTTGGCTGCACAACAAATGTCTTTGAGTCAGATCCAACAGCTTGCTCCTATAGATAGATACACAAGCTGGCTCGCAGTATCACTGAGTCAAAAGGACCCTGAACCTTGAAGGGAGCCAAGCAGCAGTTTCCCAGGTGCACAAACAGATACTGATGATTGCAGGCGGCGCTTCACAGGGATGCCGCAGCCCATCAGTCAGCTTCACGCAACCGCTTTTGTTTACACATTTTTCCAGCAGAGCCCGTCATCACTTTCGACGTCCTTGAGAGAAGTTAGTTTAGTGCTGAGTAGAGCGATGAGCCGGGAGATGAGGCCTTTAATTAGTTTGAAGACAGGATGATAATTGATCATCTCTCTCAGCTAACTCTACCATGAAGGTCTTGGCATCATTAAAAACAACACATACACTACAATACCTTGTCAACTCTGAGTAATGTTATGTAATCTGCATCACTCAAAATTTAAGCAGATCTGATAATGTGAAATAAAACTGCAAGAAAAAAAAAATTAAAAAGCAGCAAGATCAGATATTTAGCATCCTGGAATAAAACTTACTAGGCTTTTTCTTATACCGAGTCTGCTAAACAGAAGTGGACAGAGGGAAATTCACCTAATGCTGCTATTGGCATCTCAGGCTTTAGGTAAGCAGCGATATAATTAGCATTCATGAGTCAACTAATTAAAACATCAATGTAACCGAGCAGTGCTGTTAAGACACTTGTACGTTATTTTCCTCTCAGTAGTCAGCATTTAGTCAGTGAGGTAAAAAGATAAAACAAAAAAGCAACTATCACACTGATGCGTATGCATGTGCTTATGTGCAACAAGCTCCGCAGACATCCCTATTTATTTGACAGAATCCAGTGGCTGAAAGAGGTAGCATGAAACCTGCTCAAAAACAAGGCAGCCCCAAACATGAAAAGCAGCTGTTTTCACCCTTTTTTGACACTGACAGTAACCTAACTGGAGTCTGTAACACACTGCAAACAGAACAGCCTCCTGCAGAGGCTGTTGAAACAAGTGTCAGTAAATAAAAGAGAGCAATCCTTTATTAGAAGCACTTTTTAAAATCCTCACTCTGAGAGTCCCTGTAACAAGGATTTGCAACAAATTATAAACGGCCGGCTGCAGTCAGATAAAATGCTCAGCTAATCCTCAAAAAAAGGTGGAACACAAAAGCTTTACAACACTCTGAGCATGGCGACTTACCTGAGACTCAAGTTAACATACTTCTGTAATGTACTTTTCTCACTTTTGAGAAATATTTTAACACTAAAACAAAATAAATATGACACATATGTCTGCAAGGTGACATGTCTTTTCGATGTATTCCTCGTGGGACATCTCAACTCCCCCCTCATCCCTCAACCTTCATCAGCCGAAACAGAAGTTCCCTCAAACCCTTCTCTCGACATATTGTCTACACCCACCAGCTGTCAGTACTGATTTAGCGCATCCATAATTTCGCTCATACTGCTGGGTGTGAGGTATCTGGCCAATACTATTCCATCAATTGCTTGCCCGTTAAAGCCATGTGTTCAAATCATGATAGAAGCACAACTAGATGTGCAGAGGCAACTGGATTCTTGACTTGAGTAGAATCACATAAGCTTCAGTTAACAAGAGACAACTACAGTCTCTTTATTCACCTTGAGCAGCTGTCTGGCTTCAGCACAGTGGCCATATCATCATTAAATATTGTTTTTCTTTTGTTTCTGTTGTGTTTTGTGTTTTTAAAAATACAGCTGAAAATAAATTGACCTTCCTTCATGCAACATCCTTGTGGAGCTAAAACCAACTGTAAAAGTTGCAGCATATCACAAGATAGGTGCAAAAGCAAACACAAGTGGAGAGGAGGAAGTAACAGGAAGGTGAAAGTGAGGGGACACCAAAAAAATTCAGCACACAGTTGTGACTGAGGCATGATCTGAGGAGGAGTGTGAGGTGTTCATTTTCACTGGGCCTGCGTGTACTTCTGAGTTAATAAGCTATGCATACTATGAAAACATTCTTCATTGTGCAACACTGACACTAAACGCCTCAGCTTTTCCTACAAATAAACTCTGAGCATGGATTCCTGGGAAGCCAGACATGACAGTTGTGCTACAAGGCATGGCCTGCATGCTTTGTGTCAGTCTGTTTCCACTTTAGCTTTGGTCATGTTAAAAAAAGAGAGGTGTAAGGTTTGTGGTGGTTCACAGAAGAGGGCCATATTCTCATAAAGTCATAAGTAGTTTCCCCTCAAGACAGCTGGGATGACGTGAATCACTGGATTGATATGAATTGTTATATAAGATCAGTAAAAGTTAAAGGTTGAGTTTAAATCATACTGTAGCTTGTGAATAAGCAGATTCCAATGCAATACTACCCCCCTCAGAAAAAAAGATGGATTTGCTTGCGCTTTAGCAAAAAAAGAAAAAAAAAAGAAAAAAAGTTTCTTGTTAGTGTGTAAAGAAGCTTATACCATCAGGGGACAGCACTCCCTGTAGTGCAGGTTAGACATTAGAGCTAGATGTCGCAACTCGCGTGGACTGGCGTTGTGATAACAAGTTCTGCCAGTTGTAACAATACATTTATACAGGAGTGGGTCAAAACCAGGTTTCTTTTTATAAAAGTAACCCTCCGTTAAGCTTCTCGTGAGGCCATAATTAAAATTCTGAGAAGAAAAAACTAGTGTAACTGTTAAGTTAAAGTGAAGAGGGAAATGAAAGTTGTTAGACTACTTGGCTTCTGGCTTTCGTGCTCGGACCAAACTTCACCCACCTTCTCCTTGTTGTCGTGGTCCGAGGGAGGTGAAGTAGGAGATTTAACGCTGGTAGCTACAGCTACAGATACGGCTTGGGTGACTGTGACACCCCCACCGGGAGCCGGGCTGCTCTTTTCGATTGTTTCCACTTTGATAAGTCGGTGCTTTGGTGACACATACTTTACATCCGGCGACCCCACAGTGTTCAAGCTCGAGCCGAATGAAATATTTCCACCTGAAGTGTACGGGTCTTCGAAGTCCAGATCTTTTTGTAGTTTGTAAGCAGTGAGAATGTCCGGCTGAGCCGGACTCGGAAAGGTGGCCCCGGAGCTTGTTTGCTGGAAGCCAGGCGCACAGGGAACACCGGTGTGACAGTGTCTGTAGTCCGGTTTCGGAGGCGCCGGAGGGGGTGCTTTGGTAGTTTTGAATCCTAGGTGCTCCTTGAACCACTTGGCCATGCTGCCAGTTCATCGCTCAAAAGTCAATTAATGTAGTTTAGTTCCACCTTTTTTTTTAAAAAAAAAAGAAAAAAAAATCTTTTCCTTTCTTCTCTCAGCGAAAACCCAAGTCCGGTCGTCAGGGTGGGAACCCCTCAGGTCGCCGACCAGGTTCGGAGCGTGTCGCCAGTCTCGTGCGACTGAAGAGGAGAGCGCGACTCGGCGGAGAGCAGCCACAGGCACTTTCTGATCTGCCCTGCTGCAACTCTGTCACTGTCATACACACACATATACACACACGCACACACACTCTCTCTCACACTGTTGTCGCTCCTTCTGCGCGGCTTCTATCCACGTCAGGTTTCCAGACTACGCAACATGGGAGCGCTTGGGCAAAAGGAACACACGCCCCCCCACACAACAACCTGCCCTCCATACCTGAGAACATTCACTGCCATCTACCGGACTTGTAAAACTTCGCTCACTACTGGGAAGAACACAAACACAGCTGCTGGAAATCTGATTCAGCCCTTTGCGTGGATTTTTGTGCAATATCTGCTCCGAGAAGTCAGCTGCATCAGCAGGAGACTACTGCTGTCTGCCCCTGTAACCTACACTACAGTTTTTATGATAACTTTTAGGATAACACTAAAACCAGGCAGCTACAAAATGTGTATTTTTCTCCAAAGACCTGTCTACATTATACCTTGACATTTGGAACAGTAATGAAAGAAAGAATTTTAAATCCCCTGAGGTATGGTATACATTTTACTGTACCTTCAGCAGGACTCAAGGGTAGAATGCCCTTTCCTCATTCTCTGTACCCTCCTGTCCAGATGGCCACTGCAGTGTTTTAATTGCAAATTGCATTGCAAATGATGAGTGGAGAGAGTGCTAGAGTCTGCGTTAATATTGGGTACTGTCCTTGCTAAGTCCATTACACAAATCTATGAGTTGAAGAGGTAAATTGTTCAAAGCATCAGCATGAGTAAACATTATTCTCCAAGGTGTCTTTCAATCCCTTTAGTGGAAATGATGGTGGGTTCACATGCTTAACATTTAATTGCCTTTGCAAATCAGAGGACAGATAAAAGAAAAAAAAATCCCATTTCCCCTCCCAGAGACTTACTCAAGCAACAGTCTGCACTAACAGGAGTCAAGGCTGCAGCGCAGCAGGGTTTTATGAAGCAATATTTCTTTTTGATATCACCACAGACACAGCCTTGAGCAAGTCACAGTGCACAGATCCGAGTTTAACCCTGGCAGACCTCTGGGAGAGACAACTCCATGCTCTGGAGATCAAAACAAAATCTATTATTCCATTCTGTCCTGAAATCCTGCCATTGCTGCACTTTCAGCATGCAGAGAACCACGATGAGTGTAATTTCCAGTCACTTTATTGAAATAATTCCATCCCATAGCCAGGACATTAATCTGATTAACTACTGTAGTACAAGTAAAAGCTTTAAAAGAGGAGGCAATAGTGTCTGATGTGCCTTGGTTTACTGCAGGAGTGATGTTTTATTTTGCCACTTCTGGGAAAAACAGTCTCACAAAGAAAGAATGCAAAGCTTTCGGCTTATTGCAGCTCCCACATTGCATGACATATGCAAAGTCTGCCTATATAGAGTACTATAGGTGTAACCTCAATGCTGCATCTCCCCTTTACATGAAGGGATAGAAATATGAAATTATGTCTCATGCTGTAAGTATGAGGAGCAGGTATGTCATTTAGGTAACAGAGCATGACACGCATCACAGATCTTTTGTTGCTCTGCTACGACTTTATTCACCAGTTTCCTCCAGCTGCCACTGCTGACACCTTTAAAATGCAAATCCTGTAATCTAGCACCTCATAGGATACACGCAGACACCCAAGGAGCCCACACAGGCGTCAGCTTGCTGGGAGGAATTTATGTAGAAATGTATAGGATTCAGCTTAAGCTACCACTGGTAAAATGATACCAGAGGGGCTGATAGTGTATTAGCACAAACTGTGCACTGCTCACACCAATTAAAAAAAATTCTAATAATGCCATGCAGTTGGGATCATCAGACTTATCAGATGTGTTTCATGAATAACCAAAGTTGTCCGCACTTCCTCTCTAATGTTCAATTTAGAAAGCTATTTGTTATTGCAATTATGCTTTGATACAGTGCCTATTACCTGTAGTCCATGGAGACTGTGAGGCACAACAAGCTGACAGAGCAGAGTAATAAACATCAAACAGCGGCAGCTTCTCAGCAACCCTCTTTCTATGTAGGCATGCACATAGCAATAATTTTATTCTAAAGGCTGGGAGTTAGCAAAGCTCAGAGAAGATGACAGTTTGTGTTTGGCATAGGTGACTGCTATGCCCTCCACAGTTACTGCCGACAGCTAAAACGTCTGGCGTGCCGTGCAAGACACATGACAAGCTTATTTTTCTCTTCCAAGCAGTTGGCTGTGAAAATTATTCCAACGCTTAAGCACAAAAATGTAAGCATTTTCTGTCTTTATTTTTTGTAACATGTTTAGATGTTACAATGACTGCTTGACATTTTGTGCATGCTCCAAACCCACACAGTTCCTGATTGTAATTCCATGTCTTCTTGCCTCAGCAGTTTAGTTATTACTGCACTGCACTTCGTGAGAGCTGCTACAGAATGTCAGCATACTCAACTAGTCCTGTATCCATGTATATGAGTCTGTACTATGGCGCCAGGCTGGACAAAAAGCGCAAATTACATGTTTAATGGTTTAAAATATTTTGCCTTTGTGTATTTTAAAGCCAGCTGATTCCTCCTCTCACTTTTGATTTTTTGGGCTGTAACATTGTCAGATTAATGAGCTGAAAAGAAATTGTTGAGACAGTTTTTAATGAACTTTTGTTTATGTTCAGTTTATCTGTTCCATGCCACACCAAGTCAAATCTGAGACGATGAAAATAAGAATTCAAGTAAAATGTCAAATGCTGAGCTTTGCCAAATTTGATGAAAAACTCTTAGTGGTACCACTATGTAATTTCCCTTTCTTCTGTGCTTTGCTTTTTCTGATTTTCCTTCCTGTGGCCCCATCACTTCTATTTGCACAATCTCACACACAAACACATTTATTCTCACTACCATGGGTTATTGTAATTCATCAATGTGCCTTCAATTCAGTTCTTGTAAGTCTTGTCTTGTAAACACTATACCCATGCTCCAGTCTCCATGGAAACATGCTTAAGTGATTTAGGCAGCTTTTGGATGTTTAAAGCAAAAACCCCTGAAGATTTGCACTTCTCACCAGACGCTTGTCCCCGTTGGCCCTCTTGCAGGTGGATATTGGTTTGGTTTTTCTAGAATGAGAGAGGTTGAAACATTTGATTTTTGAAGGTGTAACAGTCTCAAATCTGTCAACAACTGTATCTCCAAGGTCCTCAAGTTAAGAAATCAATACCCAATTGCTCAAGTTGACAGCAGATGACTGTGGACACTCAATGAGACTCAATGTGAATATACAGCAGGAAATAACTAGACCAGGAAACATGCTTCACAAAACCTCCTGCATTAAAGGGGGTCAGATAACCTGTATAACAACTTCTACTCCAGTACTTGAAATACACTGCAGCCTCCACTTTAATGGTGTCAGAGGTGGAAAAGAAAAATATCCAAAACACTACAGCCTACATCTATTGGTCCATATTTATGACTTCTGTTAATAACATTAGGACACTACAATGTCTCATTTAGATTTTTGGTTGGTCAATAAGTTATAATTGGATTTATCAAATTTGATCAGCCTGCTTTACTTTAAGGTGTGTGTGTGACACAAAGGACACAAGTGCTTTACCCGAACAAACAGAAAATATGAGATTAAAAGAATGAAAAGGAAAACTGATAAAAGATACGCAGAGGGGTTTGGAGCACTTTGTAATATCGTGTCTGCTCTTCCCCATTAAGCCTGCTGTTCTGCGGAGCTCCATCCCTTGTGTTTAAGTCTGTGTGTGTGTGGTGTATGTGTGGGTGTGGGTGTGAGTCCTCCCCATTTCTTCAGTCTGACTGCGCAGCTTTGTTTGCTTTCCCATGCCTGTCAATCAAAGCGCAGGCTGGAGGCTGAAAAGATACACGCTTTAGCTTCTCACTCAGCAGGATTGTAGATGTAACCTTTGGTTGTTTGCAGATTCAAACTGCAGCTGCCAGCATCAGAAATGTAGCAATCAGTATAAAATGATAAAATACTAGTGTGTGTGAATCCTTCACCTTATGTAAAATACCTGCACCATTTTGTAAGAAACTCAATAGACGACGTAATTACCCTGATTAAAGAAAGGATTCTTAAAAATTTGGTTTGGGTAGTAAATTTTGTGTATTAATGGTAAAAGCAATCATTGTTTCATGCTTTTTTTTTTAAAAAAAAAAAATCTTATCTAGTTAAAGGTAGCATTTTCCCCCATAAAACAGGGTAGTCTCCATTTTTCCAATAAAAATAATAACAGCTGATATCAGTTTATAAATCAACAATTAAAGTAAGAAGTTTAATCTATGAAAATGAACATTTAGTTTGAATCACTCATGCTGTGTGGTTTCCACAGATCTGTAAAACAGCCGTCATCTTATCAAAGCTTTATTTGACAAGATTGCAAAAAGTCTCTTTTGATGTCAGAAATATTTGGAGTCCCATCAAATGTCACGAGGCAATAAGGAGGAAGGACTGAAACACAGGATGACGAGGCAGGCAGACAAAGGACTTTAGTTAATTTATTCAAACTTACAGCGCTGTTAGGTTAATAAACAAAAGCAAAAACCTAAATTAAACTCCAAATAACTGGAAAAAAAATGATACCATTACTCCAGAAAAACACAAGAACAAGTGGTACAGGAGACAAAGAACAACAACAACAACAACAAAAAGTATTTAATACAGAGGGAACTAATTGCAAGTAATTAGCAGGTGTGTTACATGAAGACTTGAATCAAAAAACCTTAGAATCAACCTCAAACCCACAGATTATGACATGCACGTTCAGACGTCTGCACCTTAGATGTTTGTTTTTAACTTCTGAGTGCTGCTTCTGCTCGGTTGGTGTTGGAATTTAAAGCAATAAAAGCTCCCACAGACTTGAATTCATCCACCATCATGTTTCACTGCAGGTTGGATAAAACTAAGGTGTCTTTCTCTTCACTATCATATTACGGCCTCACATCTCAAACTTTAATAGGTCCCTAAACTGGATTTTATTTCTGCCTTCATCCATCAGGAAATGTTTAGCCTACAGATTTATAGCTAACCCAAAGCTTTTGGTCTCAGAGGAACTTACTTGTTTTTTGAGATCATTTCAAGACATCTTTGTTTTGACAAGACTTTTGCTGACTGCTCTCTTGGGTTCATGTGTACAACATTTTTGTTTAAGTTGCTATTTGATCTCTCTCTGAACAGCTTTTGACATATTGATCCCTTGTTTTTACTTATCATGCACTGCTCTGTTAGAAACCCTAAGTCTAGCTACAATTAGACGGCTTTTAAGATAAGAATTATGTTTCCATGTGCAAAAACTACTGAGCAGTTGGGTGATTCATGGAACGTGTAGTGTGCAGATTTAACACATTATCCCAGACTGAGTTGCACCAGTTTATTGTTACAGTGAGGAAAATAAATATTTGAACACCCTGCTATTTTGCAATGTTGCTCAGTATACAACACAGGTAAACCTGACCACTTTTATAAATGAGTTAACATGGAGGATGTCAGAAAGGTGCTTAAGTTTCATTATAAAACCAATTAAGTAGATTCTCAACTTTTTCTCCTGATATATTGTATTTTTCTATTCCTCAATAAGTTCTGAATAGTTTCAGGTAATATAAACTGTTAAAGTTAATTAAATTAAATAAAACAGAGATGAAAAATATAGTGGAAAAAGCATGTTTCTTTTCATGAGGAGCAGAAAGATTCAGCAACTTGAATTTTTTTTCTAAATGTCTAATGAATAAATAGGAAAAATTCAGTGAATTAAGCTGTTTAGAATATGAAGTACAATGTGTTCATGTATTAAGAAGAGAATTAACATGACCAGACTGAGATCTTACTTGGGACTAATTTAGTTTTATTGTTGTTTTTCATTTGTCATTTGACTCTAATGCTAAGAGTGAGATTTGGTTTTGTTAGTATTGATCATTACACTCCTACACCACACAGCTCCTTCACACTGGTCGGTGTTATGAAAAAGTAATTCCATGAGTATTCCCAAGATCAAGGCATTATTTTTCAGGGTTTCTGACTTCATGCTGTCTCCTTTTTTCCCTAGAAATGATTACAGTCTCTAACTTATTTGACTAAAATTACATTCAAAGTCTGCAGTGCTTTTGGTGATTAATCATATTCCAGTGCATGTCTGAGGTTTCACCAGTAGAGATGGATGATGTTCTCTTATGTAAAATCAACAGCTGTATGAGTTTTTCTTACAGGCTAGTTTGCATAATTTTCAATAACTGGGGCCTTTGCAAACCAAAATCACTGGGGTATGTGCTTTTTTAAGAACATGAGAGACCTGTAGCATAGGTCCACGATGTGATGGCCTACTTTATAAGAATTAGGATTATTCTAGGCATTTTTCCCCTTTGCTTCTGAAAGATCATTCATCAGACTCTAACACAAACTGTGGGATGTTATTTGAGTAAGCACAGAATCTGCAGATCGACTGTGAGAGAATAGATCTAATCTCAGGTGTTTGATGTGGGTGATTGTGACCCTTCTGGCAGTCCCATCTCTGGGCAGTCCTCTGATCATCACATCTCAATAGACTCTAGTTCTTGTAAACCTTTTGGAGATCTGTCAGCATATAAGAGTGATACTTGCAGCTTTGTGAGTTATTTAGGAGATGCATCTTTGAATCTCCCGCAGACATTTCTGCTTGTCTTGGCTTAATGATTTTTCTGTCACTCTCCCAGAAGTCCCAGATTTGTTGCCAAGAGAAGCACTCCAGTCGACATGTTACCTTTTGAACCCGGCTAAGTGTGTCAGCCAGTTTGATAGAACCCACGCTGTCACACCATGCAAAATAAGGATTTATTGCCTATTAACGGGGATCCAAGCGCGTACTTGGAATGCTTAAGATGCTGCACACCCTTGCTTCAAATGAAAGTGAGCATTTATTCTGAGTGATTTATGGCATTTAAGAAGACCATGAAAGGACAGAGGATGGATGAAATGCTAAAGCATAATCTTTGAAGATGGACAGCAAATTTATGAGCTGCTTCCTCTTAAAAACATAACATCAAATAAGCCCTTCAGCTGAAGTGAAGAGCAAAAACTGTTCTTCAAGCCACGCTTTTGAGTTGGACTGTCGAGGACGCTTACTTTTGTGGGTACATAATTACAGTCGTTTGGCATCAAGAAAGACATGTGAGTGTGTTGTGTGTAACTGTGATGAATCAGAGCTGCATGGTTCACAAGTCTGCCTTTTCAGTCAGTGTGACACAGTCAATGGCCTCCAACGGATGAAAATTTATAACACTTTTCTCCTCACTGTTCTTTTTACTATGCACTGCCATGCTGCAGGAACCTATTTGGGCTCCACGACAGGGGCTGGAAAATCTCGCAAAGTCTCCTAACAGGACTAAAGTTTTAAGTATAAAAACTGCCACTGTCTTCTTTTCTATTATCATATTGTTTTAAAAATCTTCAGTTATACTCCTCACACTAACTCTCTGTTTCTTTTTAATATTAAATGCAAGATTTTCACCAAGTTTTAATCATCATCTACATTTCTTCCCACATCCTCGCCCTGGTTCTGGCTTCAGCGGAATGATTATTATGTCGGTCATGCTTCCCCTTGAATACAATTTCATTATTCCGAAGCATAATTACCAAAGTGAGAATTGCCAACAGTTAAACTCATATTGATTGCCTAGCTGGAGGTTATAGTGATTGGATACCCCCCGCTGCAACCCCTGCTCATTTTCGTTCTCATTTTAATTTTAATGTTAAATGTTTTCTCTGGCCAAGAAGAAAAAAAAAAAAAAACATTTCCAGCAGAGCAGGTACACTGCAGCTGGTGTGCAATGAGGTGAATTTAGCAATCTTAAAAGCCAGTCTCTCAGGAACTTACAGGGTCCCAGTCTGGTGGTGGATGGTACAGCACAATCTGAGGCACTGGATGTATGGTGGAATTTTCTTTAATAGCTGGCCTGCAGAGAGGCGTAAAGATTCATGGACAGTCTCTGTGCTGTTTCTTTCCCAAATACATTGTGCTATGATTTCGGGAGGAGGGCATAAAGGATGACAAGTGTCTCCCAATGGCATTTTAAAGTACAACCACTTTTACGCTACAGCATCAGCTATGACTGGCTGTGCATGTTTCCAAAGCAATAACAGGCTGACTGAAGTTTCCTTGTCATGTCAGAGGCAAAACTTGTGATGGACATGCCCTCAATCATGTCTTGACTCACATCTTCTAACCTTAATGTCAGCTTATTTCAAATGCACTCTTTGCTCTTACTGTAGATGGATGCAGGCTGGCAGGAATCAAAGAAGAAGGGCATTGATTGGCCTGCTTGATAATTAAATGCCAAAGTGATTCACAGACTGCTGTGTTTCTGGAGATGTGGTGAGGGCTGATCTAGACCTAGAAAAAAATGACCAGTGCCTACATTTTTATCATACTACAAATATAATTCACAATGTTTAATGCTGTTTTTCAGTAATGCAAAAGATGATAGCATGAAGAATATGAGGCGTGATTCTAAGTAAACTTTGAATGTGTAATTTAAAATACATAAAACGATAATTGTAAATCATATATTGATCTCTATCTTCTGTTTTAATGTTATGGTTCATTTGCTCCTTTGAAATTTTCTAATATCAATAACTTGTTTATCTTGTAATTGCATATTGATTCTGTGATTTCAATTGTGGTTCTTTATTTATTTATTTATTTATTTATTTTTTGGGTGAATTCCATTAAAGTCATACCAAAACCCTGCTGCTTGATGCAATAGTCGTTTTCTTTTTAGACGTGTACAAAAGCATTATTTCATACTTCAGGTACATCACAATTATCATTAGCCCACCGTTGGAATTTGTCAAACGCTAGGAGGTACGAACGCCACACTGTTTACATGCAGAAACAATGAGTTGAGAGCTGCAGCTGCTGAAGGAATCTGCTGTGAGATTTCACATGCCTCAAAACACGAACACCCAGCGTTCCTGAGTACCTCTCTAACACCTTCCCAGACAAATTAGACACAGCCCAGTAACACTCAATGGGCTTCTCCCTTGGGAAATTATCGCAAGACAATGGGCTCCTCATCTTCGTTTTATGTTCTGAGGGGAAGCTGTGTGGAAGTATAGAGGAGGAGAGAAAACCTCTGAGACTTTCTCAAAAAACAAAAAACACAGGTGAGAGACTGGCTGTATTTGACAGTCACAGTGCTGTGGACGATAAGTAATTTCCTCGTGGGTTTGTCAGTGTGTGGGAGCAGATCCCCGAGACTCCATAGATGTGGTGTTTTCACAGGGATGATTGCATTGTGTAGATGATGGATGTGTGCTGTGTAGTGAGGAAGACAGGAGGATGTCCAGGCTGCTGAGTGGCTGATGACTTGCCACAGGCAGACATAACCGCAGCCTCATTACACACATAGCATGAGCTAAACTCTTTATCTCGTGGAATGAACAGCAGACAGGAGATCTCAGCAGTCTCGCTCAATTAAGTGGGAATATTCACACAGCTTTCTTTTAGGTGGGAGTCCGTTATGTATAAACAAGGACACCATAAAAAGGGGTGCCTAGAATCTGTTGAGACATCACATTCTGAGGAGAGCAGGTAAAAAAAAAAGAGAAGAATTTCCCACATGTGGGAAATGTCCCAGTGATATAACAATATTCACCACATCCAGGAGTGATATTTCTCTTACTTTGGGGGGTATTTTACTGCAGCTTACACCTGGCATGAGCTTACAAAGGTTTTTATTAGCATATGATTTTTGGAAGGGAGCAGGTAAGCAGCACTGAACCCTTTTATCCAGATGCACTGACCTGTAGCAAGCCACTGACCCAAACCATACCAAGCACATTTCCTCTGGTACTATGGTTCAGTGAGCAGAGGAAAATGACGAAAATGAAAGTTTGAGTATCGTATGTGTCAACAAAATGTCCAACTGTATATTATGTTGCTGTTAGAGATCACATTTAATTTGGGTTTTAGAACTAACTGCAACACCAATTTAATATATTTATTCTTTTTTTTTTTTGGAAAAAGAATTAGGACATTTGCATCTTACCAACTCACAGATATGTATAACATTATTTTGTCAAATGATGGCTCAAATCCTGGTTGTACTTGATGCGTTGGTGCCACAACCTTTAATGATGGAGCTCGACTCACTGTGGCTCTCTCCTGAATGATAGGTGCTGTTGCTAAGAAGACCTCCCAAAACTACACTTTCCTGGAAGAGAAGAAGTAATGAATTGCTGTTAGAGATTCCTACTTTAGTGTAGTGTCCCTTCAGATGGTCTGTGCCATTCAGGGATCCCTTGGCTGTAGCACTGACAGCATAAAGAGTAACTTGCTTAGAGACCGATGCCTCAGCTCATCCATTTTGTAAATGTGCCAGGCAGGCTGGGTACATGAACTTACAAAAAGTGTGAGTTGCTGTCCAGCTGAAATGACAACAGAACTGAGTGCTGCTGTGTGCTAGGAAGAAATGGATAACTATAAACTAAGCATTATCCTCAGGGGGCAACAGACAAAGTTTTGAGGAATCCAGGGTTGCCAAAAGAAACCCAGATAACAGATATCTGGGCCAAGACTACCTGTTGCATGTGTCAGTTATTGTTTGACTTCAGATATTTGAAAGAAATCAAATACAAATCTAAATTATTGACAGTAATTTTATGTATAACTAGTGATTCCAAACCTCTCAGCATACTTGCTGATTTTGAAACCGTTTCTTCACTATTCTGAGAAAAGGTGAACTAAAACTAACAAACAATTCTTTGGGTTTATTTCTGTCTTGGGGGCTGTAGTCTAAAATGTACAGTAACACTGTAATGGTATCTGTTAAAGACCACATATTTACAGCAAACAGTAAACATGAACACCTCTCCAGTGACCGCAGATCCATTGGTTAAGTGACTGTGTTTGTTAACCTGATGGGGAAGCACACAAAGGACAAATATACATTTTCCACTGAGAGATCAAGATCTGTTTTCAGTGGGAAACAGTCACCTTGGCAATAAGTAGAAGTAGTTTATTAGACGTATCTTTATGTGCTGTGAAAGCTGGGAGAGCTCCAGGCGCTTGTCTTCTCCTTCCTTTTCTCTTTCGCTATTGTCTCGGAGCAGCTGTAATTCTCAGCCTGTTAGGCTGAACGCGCCCATCTAAAATCCACACATTCTGCACACAAGCCACATCAATGTCGAATGAAGGTGCAGTTTAACTGGTGTATCGCTGGCATGTGTAGAGATGATCAGCAGAATTAATCTCTTTTACCCTTTTAAAACCAGATGGTAACAAAAAATGCCCCATATTATTTGCTTTCCCCAAGCCAACTATCAGTACTTAACAGAGGACTTAATGCTGTGTTAAAAAAAATGTCAGACCACAATGACATTTTAGGTCCATTAGATGAATTTCTTTTGAAAGTTTTTTGTGGATGATTGGCAAGATGTTTTTGTGCTCTCTGAAAACCACAGCTAGATTTTGAATGATTTTTTTCTGGGGATTGGAACAAAGATAGCTATGCAATGGAGCTCTGAGTGAATGAATAGACAGGCTAAAATTTACATGGCTAACACTGTCCTAATAATATTTATATAGTCAATTAACAATTGCATTCTTTTATTAAAGTTTTTAGTTAAAATATTATCTTGAGAAAACAGTAGCAAATCTATCAGGTCTTGACATAGGCAGAAATCCCGGGGGGACGCCCAGGAGGCCACTTGGATGCCCCCCTCCCTTCAAACTATAAACATAAAACAAAGTGTTTTTTAACTGTATAAAGATTATGACCCCTATATTCTTCAAAGTGGTTTGATCCACTTGCATTTTCCAACAGACGGGGCTACTGGTAGCTTCATGTTTTAGCTCTGCAGCTGTGTCCCAATTCATGGTCTGCACACTACAAAGCTGCATACATCATTGTGGTGCGCCAAGCACTGTCCCATTTTAAAAGGAGCCTCCGAATCTACCCTACAAATCCGTAGTTTGTTTGGCCTCAAACAAAGGCAGATGGTTATGCATCCTTCGCGGCCTCTTTGCTCCCAGAATTTATTGTGCACAAGATGGTGGCGAATCAGCAAGGAGCGTCAAACAGTTTTTTTTTTTTATTTTGTATATTACTCGGTTGGTGTTAACTTTCACTTATAGTGTCCTATGATATGAAAATAGTAATTTCAGGTTTAAAGGATTCAAAGTCCTATGTTGCTTATATGGGAAATTCTCATTGACTAGTTACGCTTTCCCATTTCATGAATGTTAAGTGGACTTTGAAGTGTGCAGATATGACGTAGGACACTCCGTAGCTGTATGTTTTCATGGTTGATAGTGTTTGTCTTAGTGTTATTTCTTTTACCTAGTTTCTTTTATCCTCGGGTCTATGTGTTTTTGGTTTCTTGTCTTATTGTAGAGCCTCATTCTTGTTTTTCTGTGCTCATTGTTCCTGATTATCCTCACCTGGTTCAATTATGTCATTCACTTCACCTGTTTCCTGTTTGTCGTCCTCAGTATATCCCTTTGGCTTCTCTTAATCAGCGCCAGATCATTGTAGCTGTTGTCCCTGTGTCTTAGTCAGTAACTTCGTTCCTTGAATTAAACCCTGGATTATTATTATTTGTATGCCTCCTGCCTTGTCAGTCCAATTTTGGGTCCACTTCCTCTCACCACTGTGACATACATAGTCTGCACACTCTGAAGTGTGAAGACCCTGAATTGGGACACAGCTTGTGACAGTCTCACAATGTGAGGAAACCACAGCAATGTGTAAAACCCAGTAAGTCATTTATCACACCACAAACACAAAGTTGTAACACGAAAAGTGACATTTCTCCTGCTTTGTCCAAAATCAGCTTCTTTTTGTATTTTAATAAAGACGCCTGTTAACCGGCCGTATACTAGTGGCACATTACTGTACCATGATACCACATATCAGCACAAAGCTGCTTTTATAATCTGTTTGATTTACATCAATAGCGTAAATGGTTGAAGAGTTACTGTTTATTAAAGAATGTAACATAACGTTGCTAGAGAGATTTTTAAATGTACATAAGTATTTCTAATTTGAGTTTGTCAGATTTTTTTATTACTTTTTTGTAGGCTAGGATTTATCACTATGACTTAGATGTTCAAATTGACAGATATCTAATTTCTATTAAAGATCATTTGGTTGTTTTGTGCTCTGAAACACAAAGTAATTAGAAAGAGCCCAGTAAAATCAAGGCATTGTGATAGATGTCTATAAGTCAAGTCAGCTGAGCACAGAGAGACAACTTTAGTTTATCATAGACAGACAGATAAGTAAGCATGCAGTACATAAAGTTTAATGGATGGTTAAAACATTTTATTTATAGACCTATAGTTACAAGTTATAATTTAAGCATTAAGGGCTGTGCATTTTTAAGTTGCCATATTTTGTGGCATAGCTGTTGTAATAGCTTGTATTTTTTTGTTTGATACTACAAAAAATGTTTTTGAAGAGCAGTTTGATATTATTTCCTTTATAGTTTTGGAACTTATCTTGAGCTTCAATTTCTTGTAAAGCTACTGTGATGGACTATAGTAGAAATTCTGTTAGATGTGGTCCTAAAGTTGTATCATTATTATTTATTATTATTTAATATTAACCTTTAGTTATATAGGAAGTCTGATTGAGACACACAGTCTTCATTTACAAGGGAGACTTCTTTACCTAACCAAACGTGCATGTCATTGGATCTTCCAGCTAATATTGCTGGTTGAACATAGACAAACCTGCATACAGAATATTGAATATGGACTAATACAGAATAATGCTATACCTGTTATTATTAGTTTTAATAACATGATTTAACATCCTGAGGGCTCAACGCTGCAAGGCAAGTTGCAAATGAGCAGGAGAGCGAGGGAGAGCAATTGTTTTCACGCCACCCCCCAGAAATTATTCAGTGAAATTTCACTGTTTATTGTCCTTCCCAAAAATGAAATGGGATTTTCGCCTCTGGGTCTTGAAATAGCAATATTTGAAAGTCCATACCAATCCCAATTCAGACTTTAATCTGATTCAGGGATTAATAATCAGGTGTAAGCTGAAGTTTAACCACTGAAAGGGCAACCCAACATAAATGGGGATTAAAGTCTTTAAAGTTTTTAATCTGAAGTCTTTATTTGGCCCTTTAACCAAATGTAAAAAAAAAAAAAAAAAAAAAAAAAAATTAACAAAAATGATTTTTGTTTACTCGTCATTTATTCCTGTGAGATATGTCAAAATTATTGTACTGCATTATTGTATTATTACTATATCCATCAGGGGCAGAAGACTAGGATGAGATTTTGTAGGGTTTTGATCAAAGTTTTTACCATGAAATGATGCAAAAGTTCTTAGAAACTGTATGTATCAAAAATGATGCATACGACATTACAGGCTTAAAAGTGTGAAGTGAAAAAAAAATGTGGCCAAGATCATGAGTTGAAGTCTTTAGCATAAAATCAAAATTTGTTATAGACATTTCTGGGCTTTGACAGTTGCTGCAATTTACATGAATCTGTATGTAAGAGAAGAAATCGTCTCAGCAGAGAACCCTAAAGATGAATTTAGAAAAAAAAACCACTCAACCCAAATGTGCCTTGTGCCCAAATAGCTGTAAGTTATTTTGGATAAATCTTGACCAGCTCCAGCATGACAGTAGTTGAGTTCTAAATAAAGCAGTGCACACTTTTTCCTTTCCCCTCAGGACACGGTGCCTCCTGTGACAGCTCATCCCCCAAGAAAAAAGTCTGTATCCTCATAGAGTTCTACAGTCTTACAGAGTGCAGGAGACAAAGAGAAAAATATATGTACTGTACTGAAAACCTCCTTGTGCACCACAACAATCCACTTCAACATGAATGCGACCTTAGCACTTGTAAGAACAATTGTTTGTACATGTTTGCAAAAGACTGATTGCAGGGTGAATGACAGAAATTGTAAATGGACTCATAATGGTATGTTGTTGATAAAGGGATCTTACTTCATGGAAACGCCTCGTTTATATTATAATTAGTTCCCATGGATACTGCATATCAGTAGCATGTTTCTGAAAAGAAATAAAGACACGTAAGCAGAAAATGTTCGACAGCTATTTCTTCCTTTGAAGAGCACAGACTTCTCGCTCCTAATAATACAAGCCATGTCACATTTGAGCGAACATAATTAACACCTGGTGATAAAACAGAGCCCGGGGGAGCTGTCCACTCACAATATATTTAATTGAAGTAAATGATATAAAAAGGATAAACTGTGAGTTATGTCGAAGAGCCTCGACCAGCGGGTTCAACCATAAACTATTATACAGGCAGAGTCATTTTCTGTGGAGCATTCATTAAATAAAATGGCTCCAGGCAATAAAAGCAGACAGGGACTTGGGCAGTGGTCCTCACTCAACCCATTCTGCTCCTCCCTCCTAAAGATAATGTGTGATTTAAGTGTGTGGATATGTATGCACATGTCAGGGTATGTGTTTTTGTGTGTGCATAGGGTGAACTGTATGTGTGCATCTTTTCATACTAATAAGCTGCTTTTGACGTCTAAACTCACCTTTCTGCCCCGGTCTGATCAGACCTCTGACAAAGTCTTACAGAGGTCAGGGCCTCTACAGACAGGATACAGGGCTTCTGATTCACTGACTTCATCAGCATGCACATATGCACACCAGTGTATGCAAATGCAAGTGGGCAATTTCCACTGGTATCCAGTAGGAGACACTGGAGTTGACTGACAAATTCAGGCCTACATTCACCAAGTAAACAGATTTTTGCAGGTGTATCAAATTTGCATCCCTTTTATGCTAACGTGTTTTTTCTTTCTCTAGGTAAGCTATCCAGCACAGATGGTGCTTCAGTTCCAAGTAAATCAGTGTTTTGTGGGAGATTGCAACAACAAAAACAGAAAGCTGTGTTCTCAAAGCTGCGAGAGAACATGTGTTCCAAGTGCTTTTCTTGGCTTTAGATCACGAGGACTATTTGCTTTACGTAGATAATACATTTCAGCTTGTTAGCACAGCCCAACTTGAAAATAAGTGTGTTTCATATGAGGTAATTCAGGGAAATAATGGGCAGGTTAACTACATTACCTTGAACACATCGTCATCTTGAAGATGCTTACAGCAAGCATGAATTTATTGCTATTTATCTTGACCTCCATTAAACTGACATCTAAAGGTCACAGTACTGAGGGAGAAGGTGATGTAAAGGGCTTTACTGAGTCTGACACAGACTACAAACTTTTACTTGTTTGAAAACTTTTACCTTTGTATGAGAGCATGGGTCATCCTGATTAAGTTTGTGGCTTATCCCATGCCCACAGGAGTCTGTCTATGATTGCACCAATATGCAATGTCAGACAGTTAGTAGGTTTGTATGTTGCTTGCTCTGGCACTACAATCAAGCCAGTAAAACATATCATCAACTAGAAGACAGACCACCAAGAAACTTTGTACATTCAGTCACAACAGAGACTTCACAATATCAGATTTTTACCAAAATAAGTATCATGGCCAAATAAATTATTTTAAAATATCTATGCAAAATGCAAGTAATATCACTGTTAATTTGATCAATAAACTTCACAGCAATAACATGGTGTGAAGAGGTGCAGAGAGATTCTTAACTATAAGGGTTCTAAAGTGTGCAAAAATATCAACAGCACTCCATGGATAGTGAAAAGATAAATAGAGAAATTGATTAACAACAATTCCTCAAGGCCTGATCAATGCAACTTTTTAATATCATGGTTATGGCCAATATGAGTGTACTGTGACATCTTCAATGTACACTGTAGATGAAGCTCTCACACTGTGTCTGAATCTCCATCTTTAAATTTATGTCTTTGGTTTATAATCAGATATCTCAGCAACTACTGCCATGAAACAGACATTCATGCTAATGAGTGAATGTTTGTGGAAGCTGTGGGCTTTTGCTTTGTTTCGATTAGTAATAAAAGGGCTGTGATGCCCTGGTCTCTTTGGAATTGCTCTTTGTTTATTCAGACAAAAACATATAATAAAGCTGAATCTTCCTTTGGGTGATTCTATGCGCTCCAGCTCCTCTCCCACATAAAGGATTGTACACAACAAAGCCTTCAACATAGCATGTACAGAACTGACAATAACAAATAATAATAATAACAATGATAATAATGATAATAATGATAATAATAATTATAATAATAATAATAATAATAATAATAATTATAATAATAATAATTATTATTATTATTATTATTAAGGTCCGAGCCATACAAAGTATGGAAGGACCCTATTGTTGTTGAAATGTTTATTCTTCTCCTTCTTCTAAACACTTTGAGGCCAAATATGACCCCCTAAACACCCATGAAAAGTTGTGAAATTTGGCACACACGTCCAGCCCGGCGAAAATTTCGATATTCTAAGGTCCGCATACACTTCAATGCAAAAGTGGCTCAACAGCACCACCTAGAAAAAAATAAAATCCCCAAATGAATGGGGTCCCAAATGTCTACTTTGACGCAGGAAGATGAAACTCGGCACACACGTGTAACACCCCTAGTCGAGCAAAAAAGTCAATTAAAGACATGTTGCCATGGCAACGTGGTGCCCGCCATCTTGGAGTTTACGGCCAATTTTTGCCCATTTTTGTCATGGTTCTTCTAGTGAGGATCGGTCTTCCCAGCTGCCCTGAACACACCCTCATTCCACACGCTAATTACTGATGCGCTTCACCTGCATGGTGCTCTTTAAATACTTGCCTGTGACAGCTTCTCTCCACCAGATCATCTTGGTTCTTCCCTGCACGTATCCAGCCGTTGTTCTACCTGTCTGCCGTTGAACTTGTTTTTTAGACCTGGATTGCCGTCTCTGCCTGCTCCCTGACTGGTAATTCTGTCTTGTTTGATTATTGGATTCCTGGATTACTGACCTCTGGATCGATCTTTGGATTTGGATTCTGGATCATGGATTTATCTTCTCTGCCCTGACGGAGATATTCAGGAGCACCTGCTTCTGTTGCTTGGAGTCCCTGACCCCCGCCAGTTATTCCCTCACTAACCTGTTCTCTATCCAGCAGTTGTCAACCCCACTCCAGTGGACTCCCTCCTGAATCTTCCTGTCCTGCCAGTTCGCTCTCACCGACTACACAACAGCACCTGGTACGTGGAGCTATATTATCCTGCATCATTGACACAGACTGCCTGCCTTCTAACACCTGTCCTCATACCCCCACAGAAAAGCTGACCAAATGAGACCGGATAGAACACCATTGCATATTCTCATTGTTCAATAAACCACTTTTTACCTTTCTCTGGAATACTGATTTTGAGTCCAATCTCCGGGTTTGTGACAATTTTTTTTCACTTTAAACGCATCGTATTTGAACGAACTAGTCTGAGGGGACTCCAAACTTGGTGGGAAGCTTCCTGACAAGTTGGGGACCAAACATTATTCAAATCTTTTTAATAGGAAAAAGCGTGTTATCGTAGCAACTGACTGAAAAAGGCCTTCTCGTCATGAAACACGGTTTGCTCATATCTCCAAGGAAATACATGGGATCTGCACCAAAGTTGATAGTATTCATACTTGTTGGGTAACACATTACACCACCTGTTGCCATTGTAGCATAGCATGTTAGCTAGCATGTTAGCATGCTAGCAAAAATGCAAAGTATATCAACATTTAAGTTTCTCAGCTAGCCATTTTACCATATTGCCTAGCATGTTAGCACATTGGCTAAAATGCTAACAAGTTAGCATGCTAGCAAAAAATGCTAACTAGGTAAAAAACATTTCAGGTTCTCAGCTAGCCCTTTACCATATTACCTATTATGTTAGCATGTTAACACGGGTGGCGGGGGCCACGAGGCTCGGACCCGATGGATGCCGCTTGTGGCTTTAATTATTATATTTTTTATTATTATTTCAGTTATTGTGAAAGCTGTCTGAAGTCTGGGTTTGCTTAAATTTGTTTAAGTTGTATCTCATTAAATGGATGTACTAAATTATTTATCAACCATAAAAAAATGTCATTTATTGATTTTCTGTTGATCATCTCATTGATTTCCCCAGTACTAAGTCCCTAACAGTTACACACATCATCCCAGCACATGGTGATGCCTGTTTACTCCTCAGCTAATAACTTCTAGAGTGACACATGATCGGATGAGTCTGTGTGAGTGTGTGTGTCCATGAACATGCATGCTTATATGAAGATAAGTGCAGGCTCAGTAAAAGCCATTATGCTTACTAATGGTAAAATGATGTAGGCGAGGCTTTTTGAGCCACTTAGCTCTGCAACCAGATCAATAGTGATGCTCTAGGATTATTTACAAGATCTGTATCTCATTTTTAGGGTCACAATCTTGTTCATCACTCGCCAATAAATGTGTGTTTCTGTGGCGGACAGACGAGTTGAGCAGTTGTTTTGGGTCAAACAACCATTTTGAAGAACCTGATTAGGCATTGTAGGTGTCGACTGTCATATTGATTTTTTAATCATTCTTGTTGAGATCATCAGCTAAGTGGGTTGACACACACCTGAACATAGACTTGAATCTGAAGGGGCTTCATTGACTTGAAAGAGAATCAGAGGTGCATGCTTACAGTTCTGTTTGATCAAGCTACAGCCAATGATTTATTTACAGTGATCAGATTTTCTTGAAAGAAAACACTGATAAAGGCACCAAAATGACTGAGAGAAAACTTGCAAAAGTGATCATCTGGTATAAATGGATTCAGGTCATATAAGAGCATGCAGGCTGAGGAAATTTTAGCTTATTTGTTAGTCATTCCTTGAAAACTTTACAGAGCCAATAATAAAACTCCACTGATCAATAGATATTTGATTTACCATCAATCTAAAAAATATGTTTAGTGCTTCCTCCAGTATAGCAGTGCTTCACTTCAAGTCTGACATCATATTTTTGATTATTTTATCTCTGTAGCATCCTGTAGAAGCCAAACAAGTGATGCAAAGATCTAGTTACATTGCATGTTCGACTTCTGAATCTCTGCTACAGTTCTGCCAAATCCTCTGTAGTGCCGCTGCTTTGCTCCTGTGTTCCTCACCTTTTTAGCCTGGTCATATGAGAAAGGAATACTAATATCTGCAGTCCCTGAAGCCTAGCCACCCCCTCTCCCACATCCCCAACACCCTCTGTCTGCCTCCCTCCATCCCTGACTGCTCCCCTCCAAGGACAACCAAAGACATTCTCCAGAGTGAGATGAGAGTGATTTCAGTCAACACAAGGAGGTAGTGCTTGCACTAGGGCCTGTGGGTGTTACTGGTAGAGCCACACTGAGATTGAGACTTTAAATGCACATATTTGACTTCGTGTCGCACCACTAGCAATGCGCCACACTGGAAAAAACATTCACATTTAGTCTTTTTTCATATCAGTGACAGGAATGGAGGTAGAAAAATCTGAGAAATGCAGCAGTACAAGCCATGAGGCTTCTGTCATGTTACAGATATATGTGACCCAGGTCAGGAGGCCAAGGCCTGAGGCATAAACGATGAATGAATGGGACCTATTCTCCATTGTCAGCAGAGAAACCATATGACACATGTTATGTGTGACAATCTTTTCTGTATTCATTTAGACATGTCAGTGCTTACCCTTTCACATTAGTGATCACTTGACGCACATACTGACACACAACATTAATACTTAGAAATAAATATTGTATGCCTGTGTGCCTGTACAATTGAATTATTCAACGGTAGAAGCCAGTTTGGCACCATTTGACTTGCCAAATTGTTTAATCAACTTTTGACTTTTTTGGAAACAACTTTGCATGTGAAAAAAAGCTTTTTAAAATGCATTCTAAGAGAGAAACACATGGTTAAAAGAAAGGCATGCACCCCATGAACTCCAGTGGTGGTGGTTTACAACAGTTTATGACTCAAATTTTCACCCATCCGGAAAGTAGGTTGGTGGTAACCTTCATGTGCCATGCACCTTAGCCATGTTTACTTCTGCCATCAGCAATGAGCTCATCTGTAACTGTCACATAAAAAAGTCTAGTGACATGAAAATCAAATATGTGGTCAATTAAACAACATTAGACCTAATTCACCATTATCTTATTGACAATTTTCTTAATTTTTTAAAGTAGTTAATAAATTTCTTAAAACTCAGCATCAGATTCCCGAATGTGCTCTAAAATGGCAAAGTTGTTTGAATGTGGCACCTGCCTCTAATTTGTATTGGTAAACACCCCCAAAATACCCATAAAAGGGCATGAGGCTGAAGACAGAGACAAGGATAAGGTCAATGAGTTGCTAAACAGGGGTCCAGGGCATATCCTTAATATTGCAATATATATATATATATATATATATATATATATACACTACCGTTCAAAAGTTTGGGGTCACTTCCCTATTGAATCCCATGGCAAAGTGACCCCAAACTTTTCAACGGTAGTGTATATATATATCATATCATATATATCACTTTAATAAAAAAGTTTAATTATTAAATAAGTTGGAAATTAATGAAGCGATAATCCTTGTGGTTGAGGTACAGAAATCGATCTGGCAAGGGTGCTTTATTGTGCATGTATTTGCAGTCTTTTGTTGATGTCTTTTAGAAAACCACTTGACTTGACTGTGACTTGTTCTTCAGCTGTTTATGGAAACTATAAGTATTGTGTGGTCTATTGATTTATTGCATCCACTACTCACCGGAGGTCAGGACGGCTGTGATATGCCCAGCCTGTCTCCCAGCTCTTGCTGTAATGTTCCAGTGGCCAAACAGACCAAGGTCAAGTAATGTGGTGGAATGGGGTTGGGCTGATGGATACGGCTCTGCAGAACTGGTTCCAATTGATTACAAATGTCCACAAGAACAGCTCTTGGTAGCCTAAAGCATCCAAATAGATACTCATCGCTCTGCAATAATGCTTCCTGGTCAAGAAAGAGTTGTTCCTTGTATAACAATCCGTGGTCCAGCACCTCCCAAAGGGCTGCAAAAAATTTTCAGTCTTGCACCTGTGGGCTGCAAGGGCCACATAGGTTATCAATTGAAGACATAAGAAATATAACACAAGAAACTCAGTTGCAAAACAGCTTTCCACCACTTGTTTGTGGTAATGTATCAGTCAGCTAGCCACTAACCTGTAGCAAAAAAAATGTGAAAGGACAGGCTAAAACTTCTGATAGAAATATGGTCAACCCTAGTCCACTAGATACACTAAGTTTTACTCTTACTTGGTGGAAACAGATGTTATCCTGCATTATCTAATAAAGGAGTTAGTTTTCTTTGCTGATTGCTTTATCGTCTCTTTCAGTAATTCTTTATGCTGCGTCGGCTCTGGTGGGGACCGGAACATGTCATTCATAAGATTTGGTTCATTTGTGTGAATGCAACATGTGGCATTTGGAAATGAAAACATCAAAAAAAAAAAAAAAAAAAAAAAAGAGTATGTGTGCGTTTGCAGGGGGTTAGGACGTGTCCTCTGGGGGGCGCCCTGGCCGGGGGTTGGGGGCGTGGGCCTGGGGTTCCCTTCCTTTGCCTCGCCCCCCTCCCACTCAGAAGGAGCAAAGTGGCCCCTTGGGCTGGTGGCTGGCCCCTGGGGGGGTTCGTGGCGTGCCTGGGTTGGGGTGCCTGCTCCGGGCCTGTGACGCCCTTCGGGGCCGGCGGGGGACGGGGGCGCCCTAGGCCACTGGCGGGTCGTCTTCCAGGGGGGAGGCCTACTCCCCTCTGGACCTACATCTCCTGACCCCTCCCCTCCCCCACTCTTCACTACATACACAGGTAGGGCTGTGGGAGGTGTGCTTGTTGCGCTGGGCGGGGCAGGGGGGTCATCATAGTGGCCCCGTTGCTTCGCCGAGCGGCAGCATGCCTCCCAGCTTTTAATTCCACTTAGTCACTGAGCACAAATAACATTTGCAACATACAAACACGTTTTGGGGGGTGGAACATGCGAGGTCAGGTGGGTGGGACTGCTCAGGTGGCCCCGCCCCCTCCTCAATGCAGTTACTGCCCCCCAATTTTAACCCTCTTTTTTTAATTGCAAACAGCACATAATATATTCCATCACTAGTGGGGGAGGGGGGGGGATGGGGTCTTCAAGCGCCCCTGTCTCCATGGGTGGCCCGGGGGCGGGGCGGGCCGGGTGGCCTGTCGCGTTGGCCCGGGGCGTAGGCGGGCTGTCCCGGGGGGTTTTGGCTGCTGGCCCTGGGGGGGAGGTGCTGTTTTGGGGGTGGGGAGTGGGGGGCGGGGTGGGGGGGTGGGGGCCTGGCTCGTGTCTCCTCGCCTCCTGGCTGGGGCTGTCCCCCCGCGGCGTGGGGTGGCAGGAGGATGGTGGTGGGGGGATGGTGTTTGTGTGTGTGTGTGTGCTGGGGGGGGGGGGGGGGGGGGTGGTGTGTGGGTGGGAGAGTGGTGTGGGTGTGGGGGGATGGGTGGTGGAGGGATGGTGTGTGGGAGGGTGGGGTGTGTGGAGGTGAATGCGTGGTGTGTGGGAGGGGGGGTGGTGTGGGTGTGGGAGAATGTATGGTGCAGGGATGGGGGAGTGTGTGGGAGGATGGATGGTGGAAGGATGGTGTGTGTGCGGGAGGATGGATGGTGTATGGGAGGGAGGATGGTGTGTGTGTGGGGGAGTGGTGTATGTTTGGGAGAGTGGGTGATGGAGGGGTGGTGTGTGTGTGTGGGAGGATGGGGTACGTGAAGGTGGATGTTTGGTGTAGGAGAGGGAGGATGGTGTATGTGTAGGAGAATGATGTATGTGTGGGAGGATGGGTAGTGGAAGGATGGTGTGTGTGTGTGTGTGTGGGAGGTGTGAAGGTAGATGAATGGTGTATGAGAGGGAGGATGGTGTATGTGTGGGAGGATGAGTGGTGGAGGGATGATGTGTGTGTGGGAGGATGGGGTAGGTGTGGGAGAGTGTATGGTGGAAGGATGGTGAGTGTGTGGGAGGAAGGATGGTGTGTGTGTGGAAGGATGGATGGTGGAAGGATGGTGTGTGTGTGTGGGAGAACAGAGTATGTGAGGGTTGAATGGTGTATGCGTGGGAGGATGAATGGAGGAGTGGAAGGAGAGTGTGTGTGTTTGTGTGTGTGTGTGTTGGTCTGGGGGGGGGCAGGACTGGTTCTCGGGGTGTGCGGCTGGGCGCTGGGGTGTGGGGCTGGCCTCTGGTGGTGGCCGTCTGGGCGGGCCGGGTCCCCCCGGGTGGTGTGCTGACCCTCGGCCTGTGGGGGGGGGGTCTGTCCCGGGCGGCCGGTGCCCGGGGGGGTCGGGGACTGCTGGCCTCGGCCCGCCGGGGCCGGTGCCCTGTGTCCGCGGGGCGGCTCCTGCTGGGGTCTCCTGCTGCTGCCTTCCTGGGCGGGCGAGTGGTCGTCTCTGTGGACCGGTCGGGATCTGTTGCCTGCGGGGGGGCTGGTGGCCTGGGTCTCGGGACCGCTGGCCTGACTCTGGCCTCTGTTCAAGTGAGGTGGCATCTGCATGATCACTCTGCATGGTCACTCCTTCCTGAACGTCTCCACACAGTCTTTGCGTCGCCGTGTGGCCGAGTTCTCCAACACATCCACACAGGTTTCTCTGCGCGTGTTCTTGAATACAGCAGTTTCACTTATATCTATTATCATATTTTTTTTTCCTTTTTTTTTTTTTTTTATTACTTCTGTTCTTATTATTATTATTACTCTTACTCTTATTATTATTATTGTTACTATTACCAACTAGCTGTGTAATGACCTACTGGCTAGGATGATCTTAGCTATATATGTTGTAAGTAGTATGGATTACATGGTCTTCTGTATGATGTTTCAAGTCCCCACCCGCACTCCCCACACCCTTTCTGTCCCTCTCTCTCCCCTCCCTCTTCTCTCTACTTTCTTGTCTCTCTCTCTCTCTCTGTCCCCTCCGGTCGAGTCCAGCATTAAGAGTCTGATTTAATAAAGTTTTTCATGTCATCAAGAGGGACTTTATACATGTAGTATAAATCCCTGCTTGATAGAGTAAAATTGCCCAGCATCAGACGGCAGCCAGACAATCATTCTGTTTGCAACGATGCTGGACAAGACAGGTTGAAAAAAAAAAAAAAAAAAAAAAAAAAAAAGGAAATGAAAACATCAAAGGTTTTACAAAGAAAAAAAGAAAAAACATGGACTATGGATGCAGAAAAAGTCTGTAGTGTCTGTGCAGATTATTTCAATTGAAACATTTATTATTTTAAATAATAATAATAATAATAATAATAATAATAATAATAATACATTTTATTTAAAAGTGCCTTTCAAAACACCCAAGGACACTGTACAAAAGAACATTAAAATAGTTAAAAAAAACAATAAGTACAAAACAAACATTAAAACGTTTAAACAAAACAAAGCAGAGGACAACATAAAGATGGTGAGTGACTAGATGGCATAGGACTGTCTGAACAAATGTGTTCTGAGTTGTGAGTTGAAGAGAGGAAGAGAGTCTATGGTACGTATATCAGGGGGAAGAGAGTTCCAGAGGTAGGGAGCAGAGCGGCTGAATGCTCGGCTCCCCATAGTGACGAGACAGGCAGGGGGGAAAAGAAGCTGGAGAGAGGAGGAGGACCAAAGTGAATGGACCGGAGTGGCAATGTGCAGGAGATCAAATATATATGGTAGGGCCAGATTTTGGAGTGCTTTGAATGTAATGAGGAGAATTCTGAAGTTAATTCATTGTTGTTGTAAGTGAAGTTGTTGTAAGATGGGGTGATGTGGTGAGTAGTAGGGATCCGTGTAATGATGCTTGCTGCAGAGTTTTGGAGGAGCTGCAGTTTCTGGAGGGATTTATTGGGGAGACCAAAGAAAAGTGAGTTGCAGTAGTCAATCCGGGAGGTAACAAGGCGGACGAGGATGGCAGTGGTGTGGGGGGTGAGAGAAGGATGAGAAGATGAGAAATGTTTCTCAAATGAAAATATGCAGACCGGGTGATACTGTTAATGTGGGAGTGAAAGGAAAGAGTGCTGTCGAGGACGACACCCAGACTCTTTACCTGAGGGGAGGGAAGGACAGTTGAGTTGTTTATGGAGATGGGAAAACTGTTAGATTTGGAGCGAGTGTGGGGCGTGCCTACCAGGAGAACTTCTGTTTTAGAACTGTTGAGTCTTAGGAAGTTGGATGAAAACCAAGAATACATTTCTTGTAGACAGGTGGTAAGGGAGGTTGGTGGAAGTTTGGTAGAGGTAGAGCTGGGTGTCGTCTGCGTAGCAATGAAAAATTAATATTGTGTCTGTGAAAGATGTAACCAAGTGGAAGAATGTAGATAATGAAAAGGAGGGGCCCCCAGGACTGAGCCCTGGGGCACACCAGCAGAGACAGGGAAAGAGTTTGATACATGGGATTTCAGTCGAATGAATTGTGTGCGGCCAGAAAGGTAAGAAGTGAACCAAGCGAGGGGGATGTGAGTGATGCCAATGGATGATAGTCTGTCAAGGAGAATGCTATGTGAGATGGTGTCGAATGAAGATTGTTGTTATAGTGGGGAACCAGGTTATCAGGTGAGCAGTTGGCATGTGGACTGGGAAAATTGATGATTTCAGAAGAAAATTACAACAATTGTAGGAGAGGGTCCAGACAGCAGTGAGGCAGAGTATTCGAACGAGGAGAACACGGGAGCAGCAGGGCAGGACAGAAAGGCAATGTCCGGGTGGATGTCAAGACCAGGTGGTGGCTTTGGAGTGCAGGTGTGGCACCGAAGTTTTAAAAGTTCAGCAGCAGAATACTGGAGGAGTGCGCCTGCTTGCAGGTGGACAAGAGACACATTTAACATTGCTATGACCAAACTAATGAGCAAGCAGACTAACTGAAGCAGCTAATGCATAGTTCCAAGTTGGTCCATCATAATATGCAATTGAACGTCAGAAAAATCTCAAACTAATTTCTTTATTACAAGTTTAACAATGGCTGTTTGCATCTGCTCACTTTACACAACGCAAAAACATGCGTATTTGCGACTTTTCACTGACTTTGTATATAATCACATCACTGATTGCACCGTAACATCATGAAAGTGGATTTGGTCTCCCATGCACAGGGCAGACAGGGAATGTATGGGTTTTATGACCATCACTGGTGAAGTTATTTGGCTCCAGAAGGACAAAGCAGAGAGAGGTGATTAAAAAGCAGAATGGAGTGTCAAACCTAATAGATACAGATCCGGCCAGAGGAAATAGGAAAAAAGCGAGGGCGGTGGAATGGACAGCAAAGGGGAGAGGAGACAAAATGCAAGAAAAAAAGGTTACCTAAGTATTTATGGTTGCTTTTGTGTGTGCTTGTGGATGCATGTGTCTAGCACAACCTATCAATCTTGTGTGTGTATACTTATACAGTGTGTTTATGTGAAGGATCTGCAGAGAAATTAGAGGGTGTGAGATTGTAGGTGTTCTTGGCTCCCCCAATTTCAGGTGTAATTACCCAGACATAGAACCAGAGTTAAGTGGACTCGACAGATCTCCAATGGGTCCTCTTTTCCTAGGTACTCCCTCCTCTTCTATATAAAATCAGGAGGATGAGATGTATGTCTGTACAACATGCAGGCCTGCAGTATAATGTAAAGTTTCCACTGTCATCCATATGTCTAAAAAGAGATGATATTATTCAAACGTCTCAATAAAACATGAAAGTTACAAATACACAAGACATTCAACCTGAACAGAAAATCTAACACTAAGACTGGTTACGAAGAAGCCCACTTCACTGTTTTTCTCAGACCTTCAGGCATTAGTGTCAGCTTTACCATACAGTGGTCAAGGTCATTAGGGTGAAAGATAGGTGGTGGGGGATCAAGTTGAGCTGAGAAGACTTTTGGGAAAGGAATGTTGTTTCATTATTGCCTTGTACAGGATTCTAGCTACTCCACAATCCTGGATCTTTGCTGTAATTTGCATTTCATGATGCTCTAATTTTTTTTCCATTGGATAAAGGTCTGCAGGATGGCCAATCCAGAACCCAAATTCCTACTATGAAGTTGTTCTCTTGTAATAGTATTAGGTTTAGCAGTGCCTTGTTGAAATATACAAAAACTTCCCTGAAAAAACACAAGTTGTCTGGATGGGACCATATGCTTCTCTAAAGCCTGCATATACATTGCAGCATTGATGGTGCTTTTCGAGATGTGCAAGTTGTCATTTCCATAGACACAAATGTGTCCCCAAGCCATCAGATATTCAGGCTTTTGAAGTGAATGCTGATCACATGTTGGATGGACTTCTTCAGTTTGAAGGGCACAGTGCCCATGATAAAAAAAAAAAAATAATAAAAAATAATAAAAAAAAGAATTGTCAGACCACTGAACAGTTTTCCACTTTTCTTTAGTTAATTTTAAATGGAATTTTCCTCAGGAAAGATGGTGGTGTTTCTGAATCACATATGGCTTCTTACAATCTTACACAATGATTTATTCTTCAAAACAAATAGTTGCTGGATGTAAAACATATCTGTTTAACGCATGAGGACAAACCCACGAGTCCATGATTAAATAGGTCTTCCTCATTTCTTTCTTTCTTTCTTTCTTTGCTGTAGCATGGATGACTCCTTCCTAAATAGTTGAATTGTTAAACTTATAATTTTCTGGTCATTTCTGTGCAGATTCCCAGAACGAGGTCTAAATGAAAGGAGACATCTTTTATAGGATGACCTTCTACACAGACATCCATCTTCTCTCCTCCTCATGTCCACCTATCTCTCTCTCTGTCTGTGTTCCCACTTGTAAGCAACACCTCTCTACTTGTGTCTATGGGTGGTCTTGATTATGTTTATTATATTATATGTCTGAGCAATCCTAACAAAACAAAAACGAGTACAAACATGTAATAAATCTCATTTACGCTAAGCCTTTTTTTTTTTTTTAGAAAAATGACAGAAAAAGACACAGAAATTTTGAAAGAGAATAAAACAAAACTGATTCATCTTCTGTTTTTTTTTTTTTTTTTTTTTTTTTTTTTTTCTTTTGTAACTGCTAACCACAGGATGCAAATTTATTATTTTAAAATTAAATTAGGGAACACTGGAGGCCAGGTTGAAGTCAAACTAAATCATTTACAGGAGGGTCACGGACCAGGATTCACCCTTGGGCAAGGTGATGCAGCTGGCAGGTAGCAGACAAAGGGAGGGTTGGGAAATAAAGGAAAATCCACTCTGAAAAATCCACCGGGAAAAAAGCTGCTGATGTGCTTTAGAGGAACAATACACACCGTGGTATACATATAAAACAAGAAGATGACAAATATTTTGCTGTTTATCTGCTGTGTGTGCAGGTAACCGGTAAAGTTGTCAGACTGGCAAAATTATTTGTTTCCCCTTTTTCAGTCAAGATAATTCTGGTCTGTTAATGACTGCATGCTACACTGCAGTTACAGTCAGTCTTTTTTAGGGGAGCAAATATTTTGTATGTTTTTCACATCTTATTAGTCTGTTTCTTCTGTTCTCTAACATGCACATGTGTGTGGGGGGGTATAGCCAAATTCATGTAAATATGCCATCAGAGCAAACGAGAACTGCTACCCTTTTTTTGTTGTATTCACTTGCTGTTTCAGCATTTTTACATAATTGATAATTCCAAGCAGGAAACCAAACAGACTGAATTTGCAATATTTGCCTTTTTATCACATAAGCTTCTTGTGGAGCCTTTAGTCTTAAAACAGTCTAGACTGTAGCCAAACCTGCTGATGTATGGTCATACTTACAAAAATGCTTGCCAATCATAACTGGAGCAGTGAAAGGAGAAATGAAATGAAAAAAAAGATGAATTATAAAATGATTTATTTAATTTAAAGCAGATTTGATCATTTCTCCTGTCTTACCTTCATCATATACTGTAGCAGTCCCTCTTCTGCATCTGCTTTTCTCCCACAATCTAAAATCATGCTGTTAGTTTTGTTTATTCTGATTGGTTGTGATCATACATGGTAATCTTTTTCTGTGTTAGCCCTGTGATGGAGAAACAACCATCCCTTGGTCTTGCCTAATGGATGCTGGAATAGTCTACAGTCCTCTACAAACTGTTTACAGCAGGGCTACTCAGTTTGGTCCTACGAGGGCCGCAATCCAGCAGGTTTTCCATGTATCCCTGCACCAACACACCTGAGTCAAATTAATGAGTCATAGTGTAGAACCTGATTGGCTGTTAGAGACACCTAATTTGACTCAGGTGTGTTGGTGCAGGGATACATGGAAAACCTGCTGGATTGCGGCCCTTGTAGGACCGAATTGAGTAGCCCTGGTTTACAGCATAAAGAAGGTAAAGCCAGTGGGGAAATGGATATAGACTTACATACTGAAACTGTATCCTAACCTAACCAAAAAAATTGAATGGTTAATTGTAAATGAAGGACAATTTGATGATACTTCTCCTTGTTGTGTTTCTTATTTATTTCTTGCATGCATATTCTTCACCCCCATCTTCATCATTTTCTGGTGCTTTCACTTCCTGTGTAGCCAAATTATTTCTTTAACTGAGGCCTACCATTCGAGCTGGGTCTCAGTTAAATTGGAACACTAACACAACATTCAGCATAAAAGAAAACTTTTGGATTAGCATTTTAATCACAAAGTTATTTAACTTAAATATATTTCAAGTACAATCCCTAAAGCTCTTTACATTAATGAACAATTTTGCAACAGAAAGGTAGAAAAGTGAATTTACTCTGTGGTGTAGTCTGCAAACTGTGGAAAAAAACTACCCACCCTTGTTTTTATTATAAATTTTTCAATATTGCATAAAAAAATGTTCCTCATCTGGTAGAGAAGCAAATAGTTTCTGCTCCTAAATGCTGACCACTGTCCGGCAGCCATACAATCTGAAAAGCTTAAATACTTAAAAAATATATAATAAAATAGAATAAAAGTGAATTATTTTTAAGACCCAAGAAGTTCACTTGCCTTTATCTAAACTGTTAAGATGAACATGATATGGATGGCTGACAATCAAATATTTCCATCTTCAGGAACATTTTATCACTGACAGCTGGCTGATTATATTCAATGAATGAAACTCATATGTTACTCTAAGTCATCTTAGCTTCAGGAACATATTAGCAAACATCACTAAGAACACTATTTGTAGCAGTAAGCTCACATGTTTGGTCTCCCCCAAAGCCTTTGAGCATCACATGAGCCCCTCATTGTCCTGTCTCTTCCCCAGGTTCTATTCTATGTGGAAAAGACTTTTACTCTACTGGAATCCCAGTAGAGGCTCAGCTATGGCCTGGTGCTGAACACCTCTTTGTAAGAAATAGCTATTTAATATTTTCCTATGCTTTTAAGAAAACAAAACTCCAGTTAGAGTCTATTTTAAAGTAAATAATAAATAAAATTAGCAAATCTTTGCTAAATACTCGGGAAAACTGAATAAATATGAAAAAATATCTGGAACATGTTCAGAACAAGTCAGTCCTGTTTTTAGAATAAATATTGAAAGGTTCGGTTTTTACAGTTGCCTTGCTTCAAACTACATTCAGCATGACTTAATACCTAAATATACAGTAACAATGTAGATTAGAACAGATTGTGAAAGTAAATACATTTTCCATAAAACAGACACTCCATTCATAAAATGGCGACATAAGATTTTGATGCAAAGTGTATTTAATGAATTTTAAGCAGCAGCAACTCTGTGACTCATTGTAACAAGATTTTCAAGCAGTTCTGAAATTGTTTTGCTTTTAAAAGGACATTTGTGGAACTGGAAAACTAGAAAAAGGTTTATATTGTCAACACAATCCCATGTGCACGCACACACACACAAATATTCAAAATCACATGTGTCGGTGTCAGCAGAAAGCGGTTTCATAATCAATTTGAACTTGAGGGTGGAGTGGGTTGCTGTTCCTTACAGCAAAGTAAATCCCACAGTGGCTGTTGCTCATGTAGTGCGAGCAGGGCAATCAATTTCACTGGTCTGACCACAGGAGAGCTGGGTGTTGTGAAAGATATGAACTGAGCTCGAGCACATAGAGGGAGCGACATATTCCCTCTGAGCGGGGTGCACTTCGTAGCACATGTTCCTATCCCCATGCAGATCTCCATTTTGAATTCATGCCCTTTTCCTGTTCAAGTCAATGCACATTGTTAAATTGTTCTCATACAGTATAGTAAAATAGTCTATTATTGGATTTATAACCCAAACTCATAAAAGTTGGGATGCTGTTCAAAAAACAAAAAATAAAAACAGAATGCAATGATTTATAAATCTCATACACTCATAATTAAGGTTAACTGGCAACAGGTCCACAACATAACTGGGTATAAAAGGAGCATTTAATCAGGTTTCTTTTAAAATATATGTTCTTCACAAATATACACTGACAGTGATGTTGATGATGATGATATACACTACCGTTCAAAAGTTTGGGGTCACTTCCGTATTGAATCCCATGGCAAAGTGACCCCAAACTTTTGAACGGTAGTGTATTTACTGTAGACTTGTTTGTCTCATGTATAACTCACTGTATGTATTCAGTTTCTGTCTATCATGTACAGCACATTGTGTTGTGTAATGTATGAAATACGCTACATAACTAAATTTGCACTACTTTGTCTAATTCAGAGAGGTAGAGCCTCTCAAATGTAAAGAGGTTCATCGATCTGAGACAAACTGCATCTAAAAATTGTGGAAGAATTTCAGAAAAATATTGTTTAAAGTAAAATTGTAAAGGCTTTAAAATACCATAATCTATGGTATGTAATATAAAAAGATTCAGAGATTCAGGAGAAATCTCTGTGTGCCAAGGGTCGAAGGTCAAAACTGAATGCCGTTGGTCTTTGGACTCTCAGGCCAAGAAAAATTGGACCGCTGAAAAGCTAGATCCCTTCATCTAACAAGAATAGGAAAACATTTCTCTCCTAAAAGTTTAGCAACTGATCTTTTCAATTCCCAGATCTGTTAAATGAAGATGGGATGCTACACAATGGTACACATCACCCTGTTTTAATGTTTTACAGCTATCAAATCCACAGTGAGTTAATTTTTTGTATTAAATGGTAAAATGTTTCAGTTTTTCTGTTAAATTGCTTATTTTCCATTAGGAATAAAAAAAGAGAGAGATTTGCAATTCTGTTGCATTTGTTTACATAGTACACAGCATCCCAGCTGTTGGGGAACTGGGATTCTGTATCCACTTGAGAGAATTTGTATTTATTGAAAAAAATAACTTTAATTCTCTGAAGTGTCTCAGTAACCCTTGAAATGGAAAATGATAAATGAACAAAGAGATCAGGTTTGTACTTTTTGTCTGGAAAAATAAATGTCTTTACCGTGTCTGATATAAGCAATTAACATTGAGTCATATTGAACAGTACCATTGGATTTGGAAGATTAATAAATAAATGATACCCAAGTCTTAAAAAGGAAAAAAAAAAACTCATTATGCGGTGTCAGAAAATTAACAATGCATCACTCAGAAAAAAATACAAAAAAAAAACAAAAAAAAAAAAAAACATGAATTTGCAAGCAATATCCAGCCTTTCCAATCAAGTTATGCATTTTTAAAACAACATCCCACTTTGTTGTAGATTTAACAAAGTAGTTTATATTCTCTTGAGATCTCTTGGTTTTATTGGAAATCTCATAAAAGTGATTCTCTGAAACTGTAGGCTACTTTAACAGTGGGGGCATCAGGTTTTTAATCTGGCTTAAAAGCCCATTAAAACCCATGAATCGGTTGGCACAATAAGGGACTGTGGAGGACACTGTTGCCTTTTCCCCTTTGAGAACTATGTAATTACTTTTCACATATATTATACAGATTAATATGATTAGTTGTTCTGGGAACTTCTGGTTTTAAAGTTTTTAAGGATCTCAAGAAAACCACAGTGAGCTTCTGTGGCCTTATCTCTATGTTATGTTTGTCATTTGCATTATTAATATTAAGCCATGTCTGCAGCCTGTGGAGAAATCCTTATGTTGACAACTACAACCTCCATCAACATATTTAAGTATTCCATTGGCCCAGTTCCACAAAGTGGACCATAATGCCAGCCTATCATTACCACATGAGGGTTGTGTTTCCTGGATCATGATCACAGTGTTGCATGCCACAAGATTACTGCAAGGACAGATGTGGATAACACTTGGTGTTAAAATAAATTTGTGGCATCCAAAATGCAATGCGCGTGTGTCCTTATAATCTAACAAGTTGTCATTTTCATGTCTATAAAATAATTTATCAAGAGAATTTAAAATTTGACATTGGTCTGATTGTTGTTCCATCTCACCTGCTTTGATGCCACGTGTCCTCATACACAGGGATGACTAAAATAAAGTGGACACAGAATTTTTTATGGTTAAATCACTTTTGTTTAATATTCACTCAACTCAGGACGATTTATTTATTTGGAAATGTGGATTACTGCTTAATCCTGACAATTTTTCCCCGCTGACTTTTCTTGTCAACAACCTGAGCTAAACTATTTCAAGGAATCATCTAAATTCCTAAAAATATCAGTGTTTTTCTTTTTGCATGCAAATCTTTGTCTATTCCCAGGCAACAGGCTGTTACTCAACTTTAGGCCACTGTTACCCAACCTTTTCAGAGCTGTTGTAAAACAAGCAAACCCACACCCGTAAGCCCAAGTACACCTGCTGAAATCCACTTGTCCGGCCAAAATACGCCTCTTCAAACAGTCAGTGAAAACGTTTTCTCTCCTTCAGCAGTTTCAGCGTTATGTGCAGCAATCAGGCCCACGCACACCTGTTCAAAGTGCTAGTCTCCTCATCTTACTGTGTGATTTGTGATTCATATTAACTCGCTCCATAGCTAATGTACAAACTGTCAGCTTGATGTTTGATTCTGACATTCTACTTTTATATGAAGGAGCAGATAATCACATGAAATGGATTACAGATTTTGTTACTGTCAACAAAAAGAACCAGATGGCATAAAGTCAAAGATGAAACATTCTTTATAACATTTTAAGTAAAATTAGTACATGATTACATGGATACATAGCCCCTTGCTGTGTCTTGTTATGTAATTACACTGATACTTGCAATATTCAGATGAGAAGACAGGTACACCCTAAAAATAGGTTGCCAGCCCCCGCTTGAGACCCACTGCAGTTAATGTTTTCCTTTGCCCTTTTAATTTTCTTATTTTATCATACTTATTATTTATTATTCTTATATATGCTCTTTTAATTAAAAAATATTGGGATTAATGTAGGATTAAATACAAAATATGAGGTTATGGCACATGGCAAGACAGTCACATGGTTAATGCCAAACACAGGACTACAGGTGGGAACAGGGATTGCTTGGGACAGAAAATAGACCCTGGCATTTTGGCCTAGACAGACCCATAAATGCTCATACACACCATGAATGTGATCATCTGTGCAACTCCCTAGCCACTAAAGCCATGCAGTTAGCAGAAACCAGTGAGAGTGGACATGTGAAACATTTTAAAAAAGTGCAATTTGTTTCCATGCTGTGTGTTTGACAGAGAAAGAAAATAGAAAAAACAGACATGAAAAATGATGAATCAGATGTTTCTGCTGCCTGCTCTTCTCTTCTGGAGATGTTATCTCTGGCTATCTTAACCAGATTCAAAAGATTGAATGTGGATTTTTTTATTGTATTTATTTTTAATATAATAATGTAGTCAGGTCCACAATTACTGGATACTCTGGTAAAGAGGCAAATAGCTGCATTAGTATTAACCTATAGACAAAAATGTGAATAAATAGAATTTAAAAAATGGTTTTATTTCTGTATATTGTCTATAAACACCTGCATAGAAGCTGCCTCTAACACATTTTGACCCAAAAGTATCCAACTATCAGCCCACCATTAAAAACAAATACATAAATAAATAAAATCAGAATCTGTCTTGATTCGCTGTTAATGTTGATGAATGCTGATTAAAATGTTCTCGTTTTCAATTTCAGGAAGACATAAAAAACAACAATAATAATAATTTAAGATTTACTGTTTTAACCAGTGAACACAACCAGTTAACCTGCTGTTCTGCTGCTGGAAAAACTGATGTCAACTAATTTCATAAAAGTAAGTAACTAACCTGACAGCTGTTTTATTGTTGTATTTTCATCACCTCATCAAAACTTCATAAACAGCCAGCATGTTTACTGCTAACTGTATTGTATGGCTCAAACCTACTGGGTTTAATGGGTCTATTTACTCAGAACAAAATGTCAATGGTGTGAAAGCAGTGCAGCTTACCACAGCTTCTACCATCATCATCATCCATAGCAACTGATGAAGGTCCTGATGTGGTAAACAGCTGGGCAAACATGTCAATCATCTTTGAACATTAGGAAAGTGCTTTCTTTTTTTTTTCTTTTGAGGGGGTGGAGGGCTGGCTTTAAAGTATCTGACTGGCTCAGCCTGGTGTCTGTCAAGAAGAGAATCAGTGGGCCGCAGATCAATGTGGCGGTCAGGAAAGAAAGTTTTGTGCTAACTCTTTGGATGAAGGACTTACTCGGGCAGAAGAAAATTATGAGATTGTGTACAAGACAGTTTTGAGCCAAGTTTTTACCGTAAAATAATGCAAAAGTTCTCAGAAACTGTATGTATCAAATATACGGCATTTTAGGGTTAACCACTTCGCGTTTGGACCTGTGAGATTAAGATCCTCTATGACCAAACCTGCATTGTTTAGGCTTGAGTAAGTATGCTTTTTGATGTTTTTATATCATTGTTGCTACATGTGTTTAGTACAAAAAAACTGCAACCAGTGTCCTGGTGGTTTGGCACACCCATCAGAATTGCATACTCTTGGTTGATGCGCAGTATAGAAAAACCCAGACCACTCAGAAATTGCCTCAACTTACAGCCAACTAACAAGCCACTAGTAGTTGGCTCTAGTGCATTATATTGCATATTAATTGCACATCGCTTAAGTGAATCTCTTGCATGACTAAAGCTAGATGGAAATGTACTTAAAAACCCAGATGAAGCATGTGAAACTGTACTTATACTGCAGTGTTGTTATTTTTTTTGCAAGTAAGGTCATTTAAACACATATTTTAGAATCACATTATTAGCATTCAGGTAACATTCTTCTACCAAACTGAGTGAGATTGAACATTTAATGTATAATTTTGAAATGACTATAGCCAAATTAAATATTAAATATCAATATTATGCAACCCACCTATCAAAACAACATACATATGCCATTTTAATAAAGTAGCCTATGGTATGCTACGGTATGCTATTGTAACAAGGTATGTAAAACTATCAGATCACCAGTTCTTTCACTCTGTCATGGGTTAGACTCTGTTAGAGCCCAGTATAAAAAAAACAAAACAAAAAAACACATTAGCTTAAGGTAAAATTAGCATAATGTTGTCGTCCTCCTGCTTGGCATCAACAATCTTGGCAAGTAAAACAAGAAAGGAGATGGCTTTTATGACACCATGAGCTTTAATTTACCCACAAAAGAGCAGAATTTAAAAAGAACCATATCTAATGAAAGTAAAGTCTTTCACAAACTTTTTACAGTGATCATTGTTTTAATTCAGCTACTTCTGATCCCAATGAAAGGTTCACTCATCATTTTCCCCAATGTTTTTTTGTAAAATATTTGGCTCGCAAACTCTTTCTGATGGCTGATCAATTTAACAATTTAAATAATTTCAACAACCAAATCAATCCAAACATATAAAACAAATTTCAGGGATCAAGCTCAAGCTCACTCCACACACACTGATCTATGAGCTGGGCTGCCTGTATTGGTGGTATTGGGTCAATATGAGTACACAGTGAGAGGGGTGTAGGAAGTAAAAGCTAACTAAAATGCAAACTAAACCAGAACATGAAATGTACAAAGCAAAGAACCATGACTAATCCAACAGAACAGAAACCCACAGACTATAACAGGGTAGGGTTTGACACGTATCCAGTCAGCTTACCATTCAGAGAAACCAATGTTATGTCTTTTAAGTCCATAATCACCTTATCGCTCACCATTTACTTTATCAAATCAAACTGACAAACAACTACTGAGGTGATACTGGGATTTTATGGTGGTTTCTCATATAGGTTTGACAGCAGCACCTGTAAAAGACAGTTATCAATCTATTCTTCATTTTATGCGTCTTCCTATCCATTTCCCCCCTTCCCTTTTCAATCTCTGTTTCTATTTTTATATCCTTATCTATCATTTGCCCTTTCTCTTCCTGCCTTTCCCTTCCCGAAATTTATCTCACATCTCTTTTAGCTCATACCTGTGTAC
Organism: Melanotaenia boesemani; assembly: GCF_017639745.1. Classification (NCBI taxonomy): domain Eukaryota; kingdom Metazoa; phylum Chordata; class Actinopteri; order Atheriniformes; family Melanotaeniidae; genus Melanotaenia; species Melanotaenia boesemani. The sequence continues at coordinate 29,814,670 of NC_055682.1, forward strand.
CCATCTTCCTTTTTCCACCTCTCTATTCTTACCATCTTCCTTCCTCAGTCTTTTCTTTCCCCCTGTTGGTGTTATGACATAGTGCTGGAGCAGAGCTGATGTCAACTGACATGTGAAATATAGCTAATTGGAGGGTCTGGTGCTACTTAATCCCATCTGACAAAAAATCCATTTTCCTTCTCTTTTCCTTCTATTCATTCATCAACTCATGAACAAACTTGTTGCTTGAGGTATATAAAGATCAATCCTAAATGATTCATGGACTTCCTGTTTCAGAAGAGGAATAACAATAAATTTCCTATAATTCAGGCATATTGATCTTAACATCTGTGACTGATGGCTAAGTGTGTGATTTCACTGACATGGCAGGAAAAATAAAAAAATTATTATAGAGGGTATTGACAGTTTATCATTTTGTTTTGCTGCAAACTAGACAGATTCTTCAAATGGGATACAATCCAGCAGAAAACCTTTTATTTTAATTGAAAAGTACATTGTATTCTTGCTTGTGTACAAGTAAAAACAAGGACCATTGAACTGTGAGGTGAAGCACAACAGAGGTTTTGATTTGATATAACTGATAGTGAAAGTCATTTTGATTAAAGATAATTTACAATCATGTCTGAGTAAAAATATACAATCAAGACTGGAAACAACTTTCTTACATTTTTTTCTATGAGAGACCGCTCCTTTAATAATTAATTTATCTAATTGATTTTGGAAGCAAACAAAACACCTGATAACCAGGTGCAACTGGGGACCAAGAAGTAAACACAACAGAATGGACAAGGAGATAAAATCTCCTAGATCAAACAGGACGTGAGGCTAAGAGCTGTTCCTTTTTGCGTATGTAAGTATATTAGTTTCAAATATTGTCTAATATCAATGTCCCAATACTCCCAGAATTTCAAGTTCTGAGGTAATTTCAGTCAATAGCAAATATGGTGACGACTCTGTCCCTATGCTCGGATGAAGTGACATCCAAGATCTGTTTTTAGTTTCATACACATTCGCACAACCTCCAGTACGTAAAACTGCGCCCAGAATTTCTAGTGGTACTGCTCTGGGTATCCCCATCTGCATCTCTCTGAAACCATACTGAAATACGTACAAAATGAATGCAAAGGATAGACAAAGGCTCAATCGGTATGCATATTTACCATTAAGCATAAATGGGTCCAACATGGAGGAAATTAACATGAAACTCAACATTTGAAACAGAAATATAATAAAAACTAAATGTAACTGAAGTAAAAACTCTCAGACCAGCACAAACACAGAATTAACATATGCAAACATGCCTAAACTACAAACTGCAATTCAGTTTGTTGCTCAGTGTGAGTCCATCACTACACTTATTTAATCAAAAGCTTCAAAAGTGGAAGGTATCAGAATGATAATCTCTTTAAGATGGCTGTCCCCACTCTCCACGATGGACACAGGGGGACAGTAATCATGAACAGCAGGAAACCTGCTTCTCAACATGAGAGCAACCAGCTGAAGTGATTGCACTGATAGCACTATTTCCACAGCAACCAAGATTTTCAGTAAAAGAATTGAGTGACTGGAACATCAATTTAATGTGGGTAAAAAGGCATTTTTATTTGAAAGAATCTAGGATAGTGTATCTTTTGCATATATGATAAATAAACTGTCTCAAATTTGAACTTTTCAACACATAAGATTATTTCATGATAGGTGATGAATATAGCTCAAGTCAGTGGTTGATGAAAATGTATATGCTAACATACAAAAGTATCAAAAGCAGTAATACATATTGGCTGTTTCTGTCTTTTATGGCTCCAATACAACGTAATCAAGCCCTTTTGTTGTTTAGCTGTGGTTTTATTTTCGCAAAAAAACTGCAAGTGTGTTGGAATCTGTCAGGGCTTCCTGCTTTGTCTCTGATGTTTTGTAAAGTCACAAGTGCAAAACATCTGGCCTGGTGGGCTTATTATGAACATTTTGGCAGATATGATGGTGATGGCCCTATTAAAGACTTGACTCTGCAACAGCCTGTCAGAGAACCTCAGGGTAACAGAGACTGTTGATGTTTTTAAAAAGAAGCTAAAGAACGACCTTTTTAGCTTGGCTTATAGCTGATTTATTTATTTATTTTATAAGTATTATATATATATATATATATCCCTACAACATTTGAAGCTATGATTCTTTATCTGTTAGGGGTTGATTGCCTATTCTGGGATAGGGATGAGTATTTACCTTAAATTCAAAGGTACATCTGGCTCATCATCACTGGTGAGGGAAATCATAACAGGAAGTGGAAAGATGGAGAGGTGCAGCATCTGTAGTAATGCTGGTGCTGTACTAGTCTGTTGTGGTGAAGAGATAACTGAGTCAGAAGGTAAATGTGTCAATTTACTTATTTATTTGCTTTCATTTCCTTATCAATGTCACAAGCTGCAGACAGCATCCAAAGGATAAAATTGTGAACTGGCAAAAATTTGTGACTTCTAAAGGGTGTGTGAGTGAAACTTCTGACATATCGAAGTAGCTAAGACATTCTCAGGAAAATCAGCTCATCCCCTAGAAAAGGTAGTTCATTGATTTGCCAAGGATGACTCCCAGATGCCTGATGAAGATCACAAACAACTAACTGAAAAGATTATGTTGGCTTCACTGTCTCCTGGAAGAGCAATAGGAGATATCTAGATAAAGGAAGGTCTGTGTTTGACAGTACGGACCTGGACTCAGATGGTGAAACCTGAATGGACTTTTTTTTTTTTTTTTTTTTTTTTTTTAATGGAACATGATTGTCTGCCTCATACCCATCCTTGAAACCAGGTACCAAGGCCATACTTGCTTTGTAGGACTTCAGTATCTTTTGTAGAGGCGCTTTGACAGGAGATGCGTAAAAAATACTGTTTCCTTCTCTCTGATGCCATATATCTATCCATGGTAGCTTGTATCCTTCACTGTCTGTCACCTTATGTCAAAAAGAAAAAAAGAAAAAAAATCAAATTTATTTTGTTACCACTAAATGTTCACCTCTTTGACCTTAACTTTCAAGATAATTCCCTTGTGGCCGATGCGAAAATTCATTCTTCTAATCATGGTGCTTCCAAGCTCCTCTTAGCATGTCATTTTGCCATCCACCATTGTATAATCCTTCTATCTGCACAGAGCGGGCGAGGACAGTGAATTAATAATGCTCTCTGAGGGCTGCAGCTCAAACCTCTTTCAAAAATGAGGTCTGACTAAGTCTCCTCTCTAATTGTATAAGCATTGCCACTTTTTGTCCGCTTCCAGGCACATCAGTGGAAGTGATGCTCGCAAGAGCTGCCCTCTTGGCCCTGGCGCTGCTGTCATATCTCTACCCTGCCAGCTCCCCCTCAGCAGGAAATCAAATACACTTAATGGAGAGAGGAAACATTACGACTGTAATCGAACCTGGAAAGAGATAAGTGTGTCACCAGTCACCACCTTCCTGCATATCATCGCCATAGTGGAAAACCTTTTACCATAACTCCAGTGTCAGCTGTCTTCATGATTTCTCTTGAATGGTAGGATGACACGGTATCTTATAGGCTCAGTGTATTCAATGACCTTGAGGCAGATGAAACCTATTCAAAAGCCATAACTGTATTTCACCACAGTGCAGCAGCAAATCATAATTGTGAAAGGTATGAAACTGTAATACACCAAAACCAATGAAACAGAGAGTAATACATGGAAAATATGAAGCAAATGTCAATCTAAGGCAGGCATTGCCTCCGTTACTGCTCACATGCTCCAAGATGATCATTTGGAGATCCACACACACACCCAATGAGCCACAAAAATCCATCGACTGATGGCCTTAACAGCTCCTGGTGGGCTACAGAGTGCACTGCCAGTGGATCAAGTTCTCCCTTTGATTGAGGTCAGTGTTCCTGAGACCAGTGGCTTAGTGAAGCTCGGCTCACCGCAATCCAGCTCCTGTTTCAGGGGAAATGGATCAACCTCAGAGGGCAACCTCAAGGTGAAAGACTTGATAAGTGTCGGGGAGTACTCAGAGTCTGATGCTGTGAAGATTTGTTTTCTTTTTTTTTCTGTTGAGTCAGAAGACTGAGGTTTCTGAGATATGCTGACAGGCTCTGAATGCAACATTACTAATAGTGGTAAGGCTTTGTATTAATGTGTTTGTATCTTTGAGCTGTTTTAAAACCCAAAAATGCAACTGGATTCAAGAGAGAGGGGATAATTAGTAAACAGCTGCCTATTAAATATGAATGATGCATGTAAAACTGAAAAATAATTATCATTTATGAATATTTATTTGCAAGTGCTGCCATGTTTGTGATTAAACTAATTCCCTTAAAAAAGTGGTTCCCCCTTTGGAGGAATAAACATTCCCAGGCGCCCCCTCGCCCTTATATACACAGAGCGAGAGGGCTAGGTATATATATATATATATATAAATATATATATATATATATATATACACATATATATGAATTTTTGCATTACTGCCACCACATGGTCTGGAGTGTGGACCGGAATGATTCCAAGAGCCCAAGTTGTAAAAACATTAGTTTGTCTGCTACATTTTCCCAATCCCATGTGCCTTAAAAGAAGACCAGATCAAAGCCCAACATTGGTCTGTTAAGCAAAACTCTCAATTTCCAGTAATGTGGAAAAGTGCTTTATAAAAAAAACAAACAAAAAAAAACAACTTATAAAAGATAAAAGATATGCCGGAAATCTTTTTTTTTATTTCATTATTATAAAATTAATTCACTTTGATGTAGTCACAAGTTTTCTTGAAGTTTTTAAATAAAGATGCTTAGATCTTTATACAAATCAACTCTGCTAGTGTTTAGGATGAGATAGGAGACCAGGAGCAGATGACAAATATATATATATATATATATATATATATATATATATATATATGTATAACATGCCAGTACATGTGTCATGATCTGTGTTTGTAATTTAGTTTTACTGTTCTTTGTGTTCATTGTCTTGTCTGGTTTCCTGTTTTATTTTGTAGGTTCATTCCTTTTGTTTATTGTATTCTGTTTTGCTTCTTGTTCATTAGCTGGTTTGATTTCCTCGTTCATTTCACCCGTCCTTTATTAGTTCCTGTATTTATACACCTTGGTTTCAGTTTTCCTTTGTCATCCTTGTTGTTGTTATGCATGGACCTCACGGAGACAGAAGACAGTTAACATAACTTTTTTAGAACTTGGAATAAACAGGAATCTTCATTTATGGCAGGTAGGGGAAGGGCTGGTACAATATCCAAGGAAGGGGAACAGGAGAAGAGATGGGTCCATGAGGGTAAGTGCATCAAGGTCCGACAGGGAGTGAGTGTGGTGCCGGGGAATATAAGGACTGGTGAGTCAATGGGAGACAGGTGTGACTGATTAGGGGAGATTGGCTGTAGTGCAGAGCTGGGGTGAATGGGGCAGAGTGAGAGGATCAGGGACGGGTGTGGATGATTAGGGGAGTGATTGCAGTAAAATGGCAGGACAGGCTTGGCTTGACAAGGTGAGGGCGTGACAGTTGTATTCCCCCGTTCTGTGTTTCCTGTGTTGCCAATAAATTTTGTTCCTGCACCCATCAACCTTCTGCCTCTTCAGTCTGCTATTGGGTCCTCACCTCTGCCACACCATGACAATTTAACTGTAAACCTAAAGATTAGAATTATTATAAAATGTGTTTAGTTTTTCATGTCATGTGATGCAAATGAAATTGTATATGAAAATGACTCAAATCTCGACAAATTTACAAATTTGCAAATCTCACCAAAGCAGAGAATCCGAGAAAATACCTATATAAAATTTAACCCCTAATGTCAGCATTGAAAGCCTTGGAAGTCAGTGAGCAGTCAGGCTCGTGATAGAATGAAGGTGTGGGAGGCTTATGCTTCACCTATGTACTTTTACATTTTTTTTCCAGTTAATAATTAATTGTTTGAATTTGATCCTAGTTTTATTATTTAGTTACATTTAAAAAGAGTTAATCTCTGTGACATGTATTACTGAGTCATTTGCATAATTAGGCCCGAGCACCGAAGGCAGTGCGAAGGCCTATTGTAATGCACAATGAATTGCATTTTTGGGGGCCTGAACATGCTCGAAAACTCACCATATTTTGCCTACCCCCCCATTGGAATGTGAAAAATTTCATATTTTGCTGATTCCTGGACTGCTCTGGCAAAATTGAACAAGAGCGCCACCTATTTGTGAAGCCCCTCCACTACATCTCATCAATCTTTATGAAACTTGCTACACATGTTCTACATGTAGGGGGCAACAAAAAATGAAATTATGGCATTGGTCTAAATCAAACAGGAAGTCGGCCATTTTGGGTCGGCCATGATATCCGGTGAAAACTGTTGCTCTACGCTGCAAAGCCAGACCGTGGCGCCATGGCGAACTTTGAGAAGACGCCATGACATCATAAATAAGTATAACTCCCTCATTTTTCACCCAATCACCATCAAACTCACAGGGAATACTCATGGTCCGGTCCCGAACACACCCATATGACCACTTCTGGTCTAATCATAAGCCATAATGCATGAAATTCACCACATTGATTTACCATGCCAGGATGTACTAAATTGTCTATTACACCTATAGGCTAATTTCAACAGGAAGTCGGCCATTTTGAAAAAAGTGTCAATTTTAGGGTCATTTTTGCCTGTTTCTTGGCTTTGCATTTGAACGAACTCCTCCTACAGATTTTATCGTATTTACCTCAAATTCACTCTGAAGCTTCCAGAGGCATGTGTGATCAAAAGTTATCAAAAACTTTCTCAAAGGAGAAAGGGCATGGCGGGGGCATGGCCTCAAACTTTGATATCTTGCCATGAGAGATGAAACTGATATAATTTACATATAAAACAACCTATCTTGACCAAAATGGCCACGTATGATGTCATTTCCATGCTGACCACATCTACATGTCCAGATGTTGTCAACGCCATAGCCCCGCCCCCTGAAAACAGGAAGTATCACATTTTTCACCATTGAAAACCCTACACACCTACTCAAACTCATCAATATCATCCTTGATGAACTCATGATTCACAATATAACAAACTTCTTACACCATCACAATTAAAATGGCTGCCTGGGAGGTTTCAGTCCCTCGCCATCAAACAGGAAGTGGCTATAACTATGGACTCAGTTGACCAAAGGATGTGATATTTGGCAGTTGTCATTAAAGTCCCATCCTGAACATGTTAGTACATGATCAAACACTATAGCGCCACCTACTGGCCATGTTGATATCTGCAGATCTTAAAACTAAGCTTTTGTTTGTATTTATTTCACATAATTGGTCAGAACATGGTCATGAACACTTCTGATGCCATTATTGGGCCTAGTAATGTACCAGGTGATCCTCAGAGGGAGACAATGACCGTTCAAGGAAGAAAACCTGGGGACGAGTGAGCATACGGCTCCGAGCTAGAACGACCTTGTTGGGGGAGGGGGCTTGCCGGCTGATGGGGCGGTGCAATAGGCCGGAGCGGCGCCAGAGGTGCGAGGGCCTTCATCGCTGCTTGCAGCTTTAATTATTTTTATTTCGCACAATGAATTGCATTTTTTGGGGCCTGAACGTGCTCGAAAACTCACCAAATTTTGCCTACCCCCCCATCATCAGATAGCTGCTAGTTAAGAAATAATCTAATCTAGAATAGGAATAGTGAACTGAAGAGAAAAAGGTGTATTCTCTTAGTGTACAATGGTGAGAGCACCAAGCATCACAAAGATATTTGGCGCTCTCATCCTTGTTTTTTTTTATTATTTTTTTTAAATAATTGAGGCAGTAATTCAACAGCGCCCTTTGTGACTGAATCCTGACTCTGATCACCGGCGCCCCCTTGGGTTGTGTGCTCAGTCCTCTGCTGTACTCCCTGTTCACGCACGACGGCGTGGCCACCCACAACTCCAATACCATCATTAAATTTGCTGACGATACAACCGTCATTGGCCTGATTACTGGCGATGACGAGACGGCCTACAGAGAGGGGGTCAGAGACGTCAGCAAAACTAAGGAGCTGATCGTGGACTTTAGGAGGAGGCAGAGAGGGGAACATGCCCCCCTTTCTATCAATGGGACTACAGTGAAGAGAGTCAACAGTTTCAGGTTCTTGGGGGTCCACATCTGTGAGGACCTCACCTGGACTCTTCACACTGACTTTATCACTAAGACAGTGGCTGTTCTTCCTAATCAGGCTACGGAGGCTCAACATGGATTCAAGGATACTCTGCAGCTTTACAGGTTCACCATAGAGAGTATCCTGACGGGCTGCATTACTACCTAGTGCAGAAGCTGCACCGCCCTCAAATGTAAGGCTCTACAGAGGGTGGTGAAAGCTATTCAGCACCAGGACGGTCCTGCCATCCATGGAGGACCACCACACCCAGCAGTGTAGGAAGAAGGCCACCAAAATCATTAAGGACCCCAGTCACCCTTGTTACAAACTGTTTTGCCTGCAGCCGTCTGGCCGACGGTTTTGCAGCATTCAAGCCCGTACCACCAGGCTCTTGAACTCAGTCAGCAACATCATTTTTTAAATAACAGCATCTTTTTGTTGCATATTATTATTATTATTCTATATTATTGAATAATTTACTAACTTTGTTAATTTCATTATCTTTCTCTTGTTGACTTTTTTTTTAATCGTTTATATTCTTTTAGCATTGTGGGAGAGTCTGGGATTTAAAAATTTCATTACAAATGACAATAATGTTAATCTTAATCCTAATCTTAATCTTAATCAAATAATTTAATATAATAGGGTTAAATTCCTTTTTTTTTCAGGACAAAAACGGTTTAAATAATTTATTAAAAAAAGCTTAAATAAATATTGAGGTATGAAGAATTTATGGCTATTTTTGTGCATGGACACTTTTGGCCATAAAGGTCACCAGAGGGTACTAAATTCACTACTACTAAACTAAATTTCATCAACAGAGTATAAAAGACATGATAGAAAAAGAAAATTGGTTTAAAAATGTCTCTAAAAAGAAAAGTTATTGCAAAAATTCATGCCACTAGCACTAACACATCAGAAATTATCATCTAGGAAAAAAATAAAATAAAAGTTGAAAAAAATGTACAAAAATGTCCAGAGCAGCCACCAGGGTGATTTTCATACTTCTCTATTTATCTGACCTGCTGTCAAATTACGAGTTATCACAGACCCTGAGGACTTCTGGTACTGGCATTTTAATTGTTCTCATAGTCATAACTAAAACCTGTGACGAGGCCTTGTTCTATCACTACAGCCCTCGTCTGAGGAACAGCCTGCTGGAGAGCCTCAGAGCTGCAGAGACGATTGATATATTAAAAAATATCAGTAGCATCTGAATTAGATTGATGGGTCAACATGATTGGGCAGAACTTGACAACAAGATGTTGAGGAGGACCATTTAATTTGCATCAGGTGTGTTGTAACAGGGAGAAGTCGAAACACCTGCAGGACTGCAACCCGTCAGGACCAGAGTTGCCCTTTCCTGCTCTAGACCTAGCTTTTTAGCTTAGCATATAACTGAATTATTTTATTTTAGTCTTTTTCTTCTTAGTTAATTAATTATGTACTTGTTTATTTTAAATGCTACCTGTTTATGCAACCTTTACAATTCTGTTTTTACACAAGCACATTGATTTTATAAACTCATTTATATAGACTTTTATACTTGTTTCTCCTATTTTTTATGATTGTTTTTAGGTATGCTTGATTTTTTGTTTTAAGCTCTGTTTTAACTCTAGTGTTGTACTCATGCAAATCCTCCACACCAGGAGCCATACACAGGATAGTTGCCGTAGTGATTGGGGGTCCCCCAGACTGCATCCGTAGGTTGCGTACAAACTGAAAATCATTGTTACATAAATATCATAAAATACCCCATAAGACTGGAAACTCCACCCTTAATCTTTTGTGCATTTATTCAGTGAAATTTGTTATTCTCAACATTTCATAATTAGAATTATTTAAAATGACACAGATTAGGACTATACTTCATTGCAGCTGTAAGCAGACTGCTATTTGCTAAGGTTAGTAAATTTTAGACTCCATATATGGACAGGATGATAGGCTTCTGGTTGAATCTAAACATAGCATTATGTAAGACACATTCTATTAGGCACATTCAGGTCTTGACTATATGAAAGAGGAGATAGACATTTGTCTTTTTTGGGCCTCATACACAGGCTATGAGGACACATATAAATGTAAGAAAAACATTGGAAAGTGAATTTTGCATAAAATAGGACCTTTAACATTATCACATTCAGCTACCAGAATGTGCAACACTAGTATTTTAAGGATTTTATAGAAACTAAAAAAGGAAAAAGTCTAAGAAATTACTTATATTTTATATATATTTTTATTTTTATTGCAAGGCTTGAGAGAAGAAAGTGCCGTAGTTGGTGTTGGCACAGCCGTCCCAGTATGAATTTGTGTCATACAACGGGAAATCTTGAGGGTTGCTGCAACAGTCTTGAGAGAAGACAGTGCCGTAGTTAGTGTTGGCACAGCCGTCCCAGTATGACTTTGCATAATACAACGGGAAATTTGGAGGGTTGCTGTAACAGTCTTGAGAGAAGACAGTGCCGTAGTTGGTGTTGGCACAGACGACCCAGTATGAATTTGTGTCATACAACGGGAAATTTGGAGGGTTGCTGTAACAGTCTTGAGAGAAGAAAGTGCCATAGTTGGTGTTGGCACAGCCGTCCCAGTATGACTTTGGATCATACAACGGGAAATTTGGAGGGTTGCTGTAACAGTCTTGAGAGAAGAAAGTGTCGTAGTTGGTGTTGGCACAGCCATCCCAGCAAGAATTGGCATCATACAACGGGAAATTTGGAGGGTTGCTGTAACAGTCTTGAGAGAAGACAGTGCCCTAGTTGGTGTTGGCACAGCCGTCCCAGTATGATTTTGGATCATACAACAGGAAATTTGGAGGATTACTGTAACTGTTTGTAGAGAAGAAAGTGCTGTAGTTGGTGTTGGCACAGCCGTCCCAGTATGAATTTGGATCATACAACAGGAAATTTGGAGGGTTGGTGTAACTGTTTGCAGAGAAGAAATTGCCGTAGTTGGTGTTGGCACAGCCGTCCCAGTATGAATTTGGATCATACAATGGGAAATTTGGAGGGTTGCTGTAACAGTCTTGAGAGCAGAAAGTGCCGTAGTTGGTGTTGGCACAGCCGTCCCAGTATGAATTTGCATCATACAATGGGAAATTTGGAGGGTTGCTGTAACTGTTTGCAGAGGAGAAAGTGCCGTAGTTGGTGTTGGCACAGCCGTCCCAGTATGAATTTGGATCATACAACAGGAAATTTGGAGGGTTGGTGTATCTGTTTGCAGAGAAGAAAGTGCCGTAGTTGGTGTTGGCACAGCCGTCTCAGTATGAATTTGCATCATACAACGGGAAATTATGAGGATTACTGTAACTGTTTGTAGAGAAGAAAGTGCCGTAGTTGGTGTTGGCACAGCCGTCCCAGTATGAATTTGGATCATACAACGGGAAATTTGGAGGGTTGCTGTAACTGTTTGCAGAGAAGAAAGTGCAGTAGTTGGTGTTGGCACAGCCGTCCCAGTATGAATTTGGATCATACAACGGGAAATTTGGAGGGTTGCTGTAACTGTTTGCAGAGAAGAAAGTGCCGTAGTTGGTGTTGGCACAGCCGTCCCAGTATGAATTTGGATCATACAACTGGAAATTTGGAGGGTTGCTGTAACAGTCTTGAGAGAAGAAAGTGCCGTAGTTGGTGTTGGCACAGCCATCTCAGTATGAATTTGGATCATACAACGGGAAATTTGGAGGGTTGCTGTAACAGTCTGGAGAGAAGACAGTGCTGTAGTTGGTGTTGGCACAGCCGTCCCAGTATGAATTTGCATCATACAACTGGAAATTTGGAGGGTTGCTGTAACAGTCTTGAGAGAAGACAGTGCCGTAGTTGGTGTTGGCACAGCCATCCTAGTATGAATTTGGATCATACAATGGGAAATTTGGAGGGTTGCTGTAACAGTCTTGAGAGCAGAAAGTGCCGTAGTTGGTGTTGGCACAGCCGTCCCAGTATGAATTTGCATCATACAACTGGAAATTTGGAGGGTTGCTGTAACAGTCTTGAGAGAAGAAAGTGCCGTAGTTGGTGTTGGCACAGCCATCTCAGTATGAATTTGCATCATACAACGGGAAATTTGGAGGGTTGCTGTAACAGTCTGGAGAGAAGACAGTGCCGTAGTTGGTGTTGGCACAGCCGTCCCAGTATGAATTTGCATCATACAACTGGAAATTTGGAGGGTTGCTGTAACAGTCTTGAGAGAAGACAGTGCCGTAGTTGGTGTTGGCACAGCCATCCTAGTATGAATTTGGATCATACAATGGGAAATTTGGAGGGTTGCTGTAACAGTCTTGAGAGCAGAAAGTGCCGTAGTTGGTGTTGGCACAGCCGTCCCAGTATGAATTTGCATCATACAAGGGGAAATTTGGAGGGTTGCTGTAACAGTCTTGAGAGCAGAAAGTGCCGGAGTTGGTGTTGGCACAGACGTCCCAGTATGAATTTGCATCATACAACGGGAAATTTGGCGGGTTGCTGTAACAGTCTTGAGAGAAGAAAGTGCTGTAGTTGGTGTTGGCACAGCCGTCCCAGTATGAATTTGCATCATACAACGGGAAATCATGAGGATTACTGTTGCAGGGTGGAGAGATGAAGGTGTCTCCGGGTGGAATCTGGTATGAGTTCGGATGGACAACCGGATAATCATTATAATCTACAGCCAAGGGTGGAGTGAGGATGGTGTCATCAATGGCAGGTTCAGAGGAAGAAAGATGGAATGTCTCTGGATATAACTCAGAAATATTGACAGGATAAGAGTGTTTGAGCACTGAAGGTGGAGCAAAGTTAAGATTCCTCATGAGATGGATGTGAATAGAAAACTGAAAATTCACCCTGGTTCTCAGGGAGACTCAAGGGTTGAGCATGAATCAAATCCTGTGTTTCTTTTTCCTTTTCTATCACATGATTTAGCTCTGCTTCCAGTTTTTCCTGTTCAATCACTACTCTCTCTTCTTCAACCTGTTTTTCCAGCTGCGTTGCTTTTCTCTCTTCTTCTAGTTGATTTTTTTCCTGCTCCAGATGCTTTTTCTTCTCAAAGAGTTCATATTTCTCCAACTCCAACTCTTTCTTCTCCTCTTTCAGTTGATTCAAGATTTCCACATGAGTTTCTGCTGTCTTTTCCTCCACCAAGTCTTTTCTCTCCTTTTCCAGCTGTTTCTTCTCTTCGTAGAGTTTATTGTTTTCCTTCAACAGCTGATTATTCTTCTTTTCTGCTTTATTGAGCTCACCTTCCAGCATTTTAAATCTCCTGCTCCAAATTTTTTGTCTCTCTCTATATTTTCTTTTCTCAAGCTCAAGTTTTCCGTTACTCTTTCCCTCTTCAATCATTTCCACTTCAGGGTTTATTTTCCCATCTTGCTGCTCCTGGCCTTGCTTTTCTAGCTGTTTCCTTATCTGCAGAATAGATTTTTTCTCTTGCCTCAATTGTTCTCTCAGCAGCTCCAATTCCTCTCTCTCCTTTTCCAGTTTTTTGCCTCCATGTTCTGTTCTTTTTCTCTCCTGCTCCAGACAGATTTTCTCTTGCTGAGTTTAATTTTCTGTTGGTCAATCGCTCCTCCTCTCTCCTCCACTTTGCTGATTTTGTCCTCTAGGTGTTTTCTCTCTTTTTCTAAATCAGTCTTCATTGCCTTAATTTCTCTCCTTTCATCATCAAAATTTTTCATCTTGTTCACACCTGAATCAAATTAATGAGTTATTGTGTAGAACCTGATTGGCTGTTAGAGCCACCTAATTTGACTCAGGTGTGTTGGTGCAGGGATGCATGGAAAACCTGCTGGATTGCGGCCCTCGTAGGACCGAATTGAGTAGCCCTGCTCTATACGTTTACAATACAAATACAAGTCGAGGCTGAAAATAAAATGACAAAAATACTCTCATTATATTTACTGTAATATATTAGCAAGGCTGAGGCAGGAGTAACATGCAACCAACTTTATTCTTGTACCAGACTCTAGATACAACTTCCAGTTTCGGTAATACCCATGCATCAGTATCCAAATGTCCGTAAGGATGGTTAATACACCACATCATCCCCTTTCTTAACTGAAAATTACTTAACTCAACTCTTTGATATAATCCGAATTAATTGTACCAAAAATTACTTCAACAAAGACTGAATAACAACAGCAACTACTAGTCAGCAGATTTAAATAACAACTAAACATAACTTCCACTGACTCAGTTCAACATCGCATTTATACCAACATTTAAACTATTAAATTAAATGCATACTGTTGTGAAGGACCCCTCGGAGACAGGACTGGTTTAACAGGTTTTATTCTGAACAGAGTAACTGGCTGAAGCAGGAGTCTTTATGATCTCGAAGGTCTTCAGAAGTCCAAGTTGACAGCTTGGGGAGTCGGGACCGGGACGGGGAAGTGGAAAGGTTCAGCGTGCTTGAATGAGGTCTGACGGAGACTGGTAGGAGAACTGGAGCTTATAAGTCCTGGAGCTGGGATTACTTGCAGGTGTGCTTAATTAGTATTCTGGAGAGGGAGAGCGGCGGTGATTGGCAGGAGCAGGTGTAGCAGAGTCTGGTGCAATGGTGACACATACGTACTGAATGTTTAATAAGGTCACAGAATACAGTAATAATTACTGCAGATATCATTTAGGTGGTTTAATTACAACGTTTGAGCACCTAAGGATCACAGACAGAGACTCTGGTGAATGGACTGTTTGGGGCTCAGGTGAGCAAACAGTCTGAGGCTCCCAGCAGTCCCAAGCCGTGTCACGTTCAGCGTCATCCGTCTGCTAAGTCGACAAGCTTTTATCCCTTGCATTAGGCACTGTTGTGACTCGAGCTCACAGCTGATCAGCGTGACATCTATGTCGCTTCTCAGAATCCTGCTCTCTCACTTTGTATGACACTGGGCCAGTACATTTGGTCACTAACCCTGGAATCCACTTGTGGTCTCCTCCCACTGTGCTACGCAGGTATACAGCATCAGCCGCCTGAAAAGGACGGTCCACCGCTTTGCTATCATGGAGGTCCTTCTGGTGACACTGGCATTTGCACCCCAGTTCCCAGTTGCACGGCTGAAGGAAGTCCAGCCTTGTTCGGACATGTCTGTGCTAAAATAAATCTGCTGGAGATTGCCCGGTTGTGGAGTTAGGTGTCGTCCGACACTTTAGCAAGAACAGCGAGATCTTATCCTCAATGCTCAAGGACGTGTGCGCAAGTTTCTTTAAACTTGTTTTGAAAGTCTGTACATATCTCTCGGCCAGACCGTTAGTCGCCGGGTGTCCAGGAGCGCAAGTGGTGTGTAGGAGGCTGTTCAGTTTGACAAAGGACTGAAACTCCTCTGACATGAAGGTGGTGGCATTATCAGTCACCAGCTGTGCTGGAAGGCCAAAAGCAGCAAACAGTCTTTTGAGTCTGGTAATGGTTGCTTTAGAAGTCACCTGTGACATGCGAAACACCGCTAAGCACTTGGTCTGAGAGTCCACAACAATCATGTTGTTCAGAAACAGTCCTGCAAAGTCTATGTGTAGCCTTTTCGAGGATTCCCCCGGAAACTCCCACGGGTGCAACATGACTTGTTGTGGCATTTTTTGGTCAAACTGACAGATCTTGCATGCTTTACAAATCTGCTCCACATCCAAGTCAAGGTTGGGCCACCACACATTTGGCGGGCTAAGGTTTTTGTTCTGACGATGCCTTGGTGCCCTGTGTGAATTTCATTTAGTAATGTCTCAGTTTTGAAGGTACAATGACTCTGGTTCCCCACAGCACACAGCCTCTCTCTGTGGATAGCTCATTTCTTTTTGTGTGGAAAACTTTCAGATTCTCTTCAACCTGTGCCGGCCATCCCTCCATAATATACTTA
The DNA here is from genome assembly GCF_017639745.1 of Melanotaenia boesemani. Classification (NCBI taxonomy): domain Eukaryota; kingdom Metazoa; phylum Chordata; class Actinopteri; order Atheriniformes; family Melanotaeniidae; genus Melanotaenia; species Melanotaenia boesemani. Next base: position 29,830,590 of record NC_055682.1, read on the forward strand.
TACACACCCGACAACTCCTTGTCCGTGCGTGTTGATGTGGCAACTTGTGTGGCGTTTAGCGGTGCTGCCTGGAAGTGTTCGGTCATCGATGAGTGGATTATAGCTGAAGTCACGGCTGTCCCCGTGTCACTGGTTTCTGGCAACAGACATCTGGAAAGTCAGTTCGCATTACTGTGTTCCTCAGATTTGCGGTAAGTTATATGATAGTCATAAGCTGATAAGATAATTGCCCACCGTTAGATCAGTGCTGCCGCGAGCGTAGGCAAATTCTTATGTTCTCCAAACAGCGTTAACAGGGGCAGTGGTCCTTGACCAAAAAGAAAATGTCTGCCCCATAGGTGCTGATGGAACTTCTTAACCCTGTAAATCAGTGCCAGTGCATCTTTTTTGATCTGAGAGTATTTTTTCTCGGCAGGGGCCAGCGTTCTTGAAGCACAAGCAATTGGACGTTCCTCGTTGTTCGGTAGGGTGTGTTGAATGACTGCACCTATTCCACAAGCAGATGCGTCACAAGCTAAGGTGAGCGATAAACTGGGGTCATAGTGCACTAGTACCTGATCACTAGTCAACAGCTGTTTATACTTATCAAAAGCATCTTGTTCCACCCCTGTCCACATCCATGTTCCCTGTTTCTTTAACAACACTGTTCTTTGCTGGGGAACAAATCTTCCATAACAAAAATTCACTAGCCCCAAAAAAGTCTGAAGCTCTTTGACATTTGTGGGGGCTGGTGCTTCCTGTATGGCTCCCAGTTTGTCTTTCAACGGGTGGACACCCCGCTCATCCAACACATGTCCCAAATACTGAATTTGAATTTTTCTGAACTCACATTTTGCGCATTTCTGCTGTCCACTTTCCTGGAGGCGTCACATAACACTTTTAGGATTGTGAAGGTGCCCCTCAGAACGACCCATAACCAGCACGTCATCCAGGAACACAACCACAGGCAAGTCTTTCATCAAATTTTCATTAATCTTCTGGAAAGTTGCAGGTACAGAACTGATTCCAAAGGGAAATCTGTTGTAAACAAACAGCCCCTTGTGTATGTTAATGGTGGTGTATTTCCTAGATTCGTCATCAAGTAACACTTGCTGATAAGCTGCCGCCAAGTCGATTTTTGAGAAGATTTTCCTTCCACTGAGGGTTGCTAACAGTTCTTCTAAACAAGGTAGGGGGTAGCTATCTGTTTCAACAGTTTGATTTACGGATACCTTGTAATCCCCACATAAGTGCAGAGATTTATCTTTTTTTTCCACAGGCACTATTGGTGCTGCCCATTCACTGTGCTTTACAGAAGAAATGATGTTCATTTCCTCCGGACTCCAGAGCTCCTCCTCCACTTGCTCCTTCATGGAAAAGGAAAGGGGTCTGTGTTTGAAAAATTTGGGAGTTATTTCAGGTTTAACAATGATGGAGGCTTTAATATCTTTTAGAGTTCCCAACTCTTCTGTGAATACTTCAGAGTATGTCTCCAGCACATCGTTAAGTGTTTCCCTCTCATGCAAATACTTGCTCTGTTGCCAGTTTAAGTTGAGGCATTCAAGCCAATTTCGACCTCAAAGAGTCGCTTTATTTCCTTTAACAACTAACAGTAGCAAATCTTTTGACTGTCCGTCATGCACTACTACACTACTACAGTTCCATCACCGTAAGTGGAGCTGAACATATTTAATCTTTTCATTAGGAAATATAAATTATATAATGTTTGCATTGAACAAGAAAATTATTAAATTACTCTTTATATATATATATATATATATATATATATATATATTTTGGTGATGGACAAACAGCAGAGGAAAGCCGTTGTGGTTGACATACCAAGCAATTGCAACATCAGGAAAAAGGAACATGAGAAACTGGAGAAATACCAAGGCCTGAAAGAAGAACTTGAGAAGGCCTGGAAAGTGAAGGCAACAGTGGTGCCCGTGGTCATCGGAGCACTCGGGGCAGTAACCGCCAAACTGGAAGAGCTACAGCAGATCCCACGACAAACCTCAGACATCTTGGTCCAGAAGAGTGCAGTCCTAGGAACAGCAAAGATACTGCGCAGAACCCTCAAGCTCCCAGGCCTCTGGTAGAGGACCCGAGCTTGGATGGATGAGAGACCGCCCATGGAGGGCGAGGGGACAATTTTATATTATATATATATATATTGTTTGTTTTTGTTTTTTTGTTTTTTTTTTTTTGGTCCAAAGCATAATTTTTTCCACTTTAAATGCAGCATGAGGTAAATAAGTGAACAACTAAGAGACTCTTCTTGTAAAATTTTGTCTGCTTTTAAATGACAAACCTGGTTATTTACAGAATGTAACATCTTGTCTTTTGCTGCTGCATGGTGGACATCAGACTTCTATGATGTCACAACTGTGATGAAGGTGATGTAAAAAAATGTGTATATAAAAAGAATGGCTCGCAAATTAACAGCTTCACAGCTGTGACCCGGTGACCCGGTTCCCATTGTTCATTTAAAAGACCCGTTCAAATGAATCGATTCGTTCGTGACTTCACATCCCTAAAGCCTACAATACCGACGCACTTAAAATGCTGGAGCGGCTGGCTTGACGGCAGTCTGTTCAGTCGTTCTGTCGCAGGTAAAGCGAAGAAATGGAGGCAATATTCAGCATTCTTGGCTTGGAGTGGTTAGACACCAAGAGTATTTTGATATTTGTCTTTCTGCTACTGAGTAATATTTTGAAGAACAGAAAACCGAGAAACTTTCCTCCTGGTCCGCATGCCCTCCCTTTTATTGGAGATCTTCATTGTCTTCAAACTACCAGACTTCACCTGCAGCTGACAGAAGTAGGCTACAGTATGATTCCTTACAAAAGTGTGAATAATTGACATATAGTAGTTTTTCTTTTTTCTTTAAGTGTTGAATAAACATATGTCTGCTTCTTAAATGTGCTAATTTACCTCACACATCATTTCTTGCGTTAAACAAAACTGAGTAAAACTGTACTGAAGTGCATCAAAGTTTATAGTAAAACTACGTCAAAAATGTGTAAATCTAATATGATACTGAGGGTTTAGAAAGTAATTGTAAATCCCTCAGTTATTGTATTGCATTTCATGATGATCATGAAAATCACACTGAAGCTTCCAGAGGCATGTGTGATCAAAAGTTATGCAAAACTTTCTCAAAGGAGAAAGGGCATGGCAGGGGCGTGGCCTCAAACTTTGATATCTCGCCATGACAGACGAAACTGATATAACTTACATATCAAACAACCTATCTTCACCAAAATGCCCACGTATGATGTCATTTCCATGCTGACCACATCTACATGTCCAAATGTTGTCAACGCCATAGCCCCACCCCCTGGAAAAAGGAAGTACCACATTTTTTACAATTGAAAACCTTAAAAACCTACTCAAACTCATCAATATCATTCTTGGAGACCTCATGATTGAAAATATCACAATCTCCTTACACCATCATGATTAAAATGGCTGCCTGGGAGGTTTCAGTCCCTTGCCATCAAACAGGAAGTGGCTATAACTCTGGACTTGGTTGACCAAAGGATGTGATAGTTTGCAGGTTTTATTAAAGTCCCAACCTGAACATGTTACTACATGAAAAAACACTATAGCGCCACCTAGTGGCCATGTTGATATCTGCGGATCTTAAAACCATGCTTTTGTTTGTATTTATTTCACACAATTGGTAGGAACATGGTCATGAACACTTCTGATGTCATTATTGGGCCCATTGATGTATGAGATGATGGTCAGTGGGAGACAATGACCACCAAAGGCAGAAAACATGGGGGCGAGCTTGCTTGGAGGCTGCCGGCTGATGGGGCGGTGCAATAGGCCGGAGCGGCGCCAGAGGTGCGAGGGCCTTCATCGCTGCTTGCAGCTTTAATTTTAACTTTGTTATTGGATATTTGATCTGTGTTGTATTATATGTGTATTATAAGTGTTAACACTAGAAGTCCCAGGAATTTTGATGTCTCCCTAAAGTCCCAGAGAAGGGTCGAAAGACCTTTAGTCCAAACTGACGACTCTGCTGGCAAAAATTAGCATCTCTTCATTTGTAAATGCAGCCATTACCTGAGGAATGCACCCATTGCATCCAGCCCCTCCTTGTTACCTTGAAACGTCTGGTAAATTCTGTGGCAGTGGGGGATGGTGGGCTGAGGGGGATAAATAGTAGCTAGCTTCACCTCCAACAAATAGAAGGAAGCAAAATGCAGAGGCGGCTTACAACTCAGCAGGCATTGGACCTGATCCTCAGCGATACAAACCCTTGTGACTCAGATGGAGAAGAGATACAAATTCAGCTGGATTCGGACTCTGACTCTGAGCAGTCTTCAGGTAAGATTTGAAACTATTATTGAACTTTTTGGTATGACAAATTTCTTTCTTTCTGCTTTGTCCTGTACTGTGAGTTGCAACACTGGAATTTCTCCATTTTGGTACAAATAAAGGATTTTTTTAATCTTATTTCCAAAACATCCTATTTTCGTCCTCTGAAATTGTGAAATTGTTTACCTTGCAGATGATGAGACTGCTCCACTGCCAGAAAAGAGGGCTCGGTTGGGAAGTGAGAGGACAGAGATGGCTAAAGATGGCACAGTGTGGCATGAAGAACAGCTGGGGACATGTCTCAATTTCACCCCAATAGAACCATACGGCACAGATGGAGAGCCAACTGCTAAGGCCAGAAGAAGTATCCGGACTCGTCTTCAAAGCTTCTTCTGTTTTATGACACTTGATATGCTTCGTAGCATTCAAGAATGGACCATTCAGCATGCACGGCAAAAGGAGCAGGCAGATTGGTTCATGAACCTCCCAGAACTAATGGCATTTATTGCAATTATTATCTTGCGGGGGGTGAAGAAAGTTCCATCACTACGTGACAATTGGTCAGCAGAGCTGGGAAACCCACGAATCACTGCTACTATGGCCCGAAACCGCTTCCAAAACATCATGCAACACCTACGCTTTGATAACATGTTCACACGCAGTGAGCGAGTGGAGACAAATAAGTTTGCTGCAATTTCTAATCTGTGGGAATCTTTTGTCAATAACTGCATCAGATCTTATAACCCTGGTCGACACATCACTATTGATGAACAGCTTTTCCCGACAAAGACTCGCTGCAGTTTTCTGCAGTACATTGCAACAAAACCGGACAAATTTGGCATTAAGTTTTGGCTGGCTTGTGACTTGAAATCAAAGTACATTTGCAATATCCTGCCATATCTTGGCAAGGACCCCAGTCGTCCCAGTGGAGAGAGACTCTCTGAGAGTGTAGTGATGAGGCTGATGGAGCCGTTCATGGATAAGGGCAGAACTGTAACAACAGACAATTTTTTTACATCGCTGTCCCTTGCGCAACGACTGCTTAGCCGGAAAACCACCATCCTTGGCACAGTCAACAAGATTCGCCGGGAAATTCCTCAGTCAACTAGACAGAAGGACCACACTAAATTCACCACTCGAGTGTTTTCCACCACTGGTGCAACACTCACAGTATATGCGCCGAAACGGAAAAAGACTGTCTATCTTCTCAGCAGCATGCACAATGTGGTTGAGACTGAGAATACCACCAAAAGGAAGCCAAACACTGTCACACAATACAACACCACAAAGTGTGGTGTGTGTGTGATGGACCAGATGGTGCGGGAGTACAGCGTGCGTGCAGGAACGCGGAGATGGCCAGTCGCCGTGTTCTACAACATGATCGACATGGCGGCACTGAACGCTCATGTTCTTCATAAGGAATGCACCGGAGTGCAGGAGAGAAGAGTGGACTTCCTGGTTGAGCTCGCGAAAGAGTTGGCCAACTCTCATGTGAGTCAGAAGAAGGCACATAAGGAGCAACTGCTTCAGCAGCAACCTCCCACACCTAGCCCTGGGAAAAGGGCAAAATGTCAGGTCAACCATCGATGCAAGAACAATTGCGCAACTGTAAGATGTGTTGACTGCTACAAATACACATGTGGCAAATGCAGGATGGAGATACCATGGAAGTGCCAAGCATGTTTGGACTTAGCACAGACGGACTGCTGAAAGAGCAGAAAAGCCATTCACACAAGGGCATGCCACTGTAGCCTTGTGTAAATATTTGTGAAATTGTTTCATTACTTGCATTATTTTAACTGTTTTGTTGTTTTTTTTATGACAAAAATAAAAAGCATTGGAAAAAATTCACAGTTGTTCTTTTATATCTTTGTCATGTTGACATTTATGCCCTCTTGACTTAGACACTAATGCTTCTGGGCATTTTACTCACAGACCCTGCCTGTACCACCACAATCAAAAAATGTTCATTTTAAATATTCAAAATTGTTCATTGCTTGGGCTTTTTGGACATAAGGTACATGAACATTGGGTTAGAAAGTTTGAAAAATTTGTATTTTTTCATTTGTATGAAAAGAGGAGAGCTGGACCTTTTAAAGTGATTTTTTAAAAAAATATGAATTCATCATTTTGTCATATCATTCTAAATTGTTTGCTTTTTTATTGAAGGCCCACAATGATTATCTTTTTTTTTTTCTTCTAAAAGCACACAAATGTGTCGAGGAGGTATATATCATATATCATATCAAATATATTTTTAATTATTTGAAATATACTAGAATGCAGGAAAACCTTTCTGAATCTGTTTGAGGTCTACTCCAATCTCATACTCAGGGGACCAAGCAGTGTCTCAAGCCAAGCTTTGGGCAAAAGTTGACAGTCCAGTTTCAAGAGTCTACAGTGTCTCCCCTAAGTATGCGCCCTCCTGGGGTGTGCCAGTAATTGACTCGTCTACAAACAAAAGAAGCTGTTCGCAGCTTAAGACAGGATTTTAGCTAAAATCCTACTGGTCAATCGACCCATCTCTGGGTTGTAAAGGTAGAAAGGTCAATTGACCCCTCTCTGGGACTTCTAGTGTTAAAAGTAAAGAGACAAATAATGAGAGCCTGTACCTTTTAAGAAGGTTTACGGCAGATTGGGTCAAGGCACTAAGGAGTTATGTTTTGGTTGGCTGGAGAACATGAGGCGTAGGAGAGCTCACGGTTTTTCTGACTGTTTAATTTGTGCCAAACAGTTAGTAGTGGATCTACTGAAGTTCTGTAAATGTCAGCGAGTTGCTTAATAAACCATGCGGCTGCAATAAGCTCCAGATTCAGACAGGCTTTATTAGAAAACCTACAGATAGGACATCATTGTTGCACATTTGGTATGCAGTAAGTCGGATCTGTTTCTGGTGAGGTTTGAACTCCGCCAGGGCTGTCACCAATTCTCTTCATAAACTTTATAGACAGAATTTTTTAGGTGCAGGATGTTAAGGGGAGCATGGTGGATTTAGGATTAGGTCTCTGGCTTTTTGCATGTTTAAGTAGTCGTGTTTCCTTCATCAGTGATCTTCATCTCTCTGGAACATTTTGGAGTTCAGTGTGAACTGGCTAGAATGAGGATCAGCACCTCCAAATCTAAGACCATGGTCATCAATTGGAAAAGGGTGGAGTATCTTCTCTGGGATTGGAATAAGAGCCTGCCACAGGTGAGGGATTTCAAGCGTCTCGTGGTCTTGTTTATGAATATGGGAAGAATGGAACAGCAGATCATCAGGTGGATTGATGCAGCATTTGAAGTGATGCAGGCTCTGCATGGGTAGAGGGATGGATGGATGGATGGATGGATGGATGGATGGATGTTGCAAGCAACTGTGCAGAAGTAAAAAAAAAAACAGAAGTGTTCACTGGAAGTTCTGTATAAAACAATAAAGTTGAATAAAGTGTGTCATGCCAATTTTGAGTTTCAGGATGTCCCAAGGACATCTCATGAAGCTCACAAAGAATTAGTTGCTGGTTTTCAGCGGTTATTAATTAAAACATTGCCTTTGGGAGGTTGGTTACATTTCTGATGAACAAACTAATAATCAGACCATTCTGTGGTTTCCCACATCAGGAATGCCAAGGACCTTGAATATGTCCATTTCACATCCATGTTTGCCAAATTTCAGCTACAGGAAAAGTGAACTTACTTTTGTTCAGTTGCAGAGTTGATCAGGAGCCATTGTACAGCACTCCAAGCAGCCAAGGTTGTCATAAATGTGATTCATAAATAAACTTTATTTAAGTTGTAGCTTTTTAAAACACAGGGTCCTTGGTGCTTCATTCACAGTGAATCAAAAAGACTGTTCATCTGAAAAACATGCAATAATGTTGGATGATATTCTCAGATGGTGATGGTGGTTAAAGTAAAACTACTTACCAATGTTAAAAGTGTGCTTCTTTTTTAAGGTAAGTTATGCATGTTCCTGGAATTGATGCTGCCATGCAGTGTCCAGAGGCTGAAAAATGCACCTCAGCTTATTTTCAGTCCCAGGGCATCATGGGACAGCCGAGTTTCTCCTTGCTACACCGTGCCACATGCCAGAAACTGGATATCAAACCATCAGCCATTCTGGAAGCACACCACAGCCCGTTCAGCAAAGAAACACAAGAAATTGTTAGAGAAGTGAGGACAGAAAATGAGGACAGGATGCAGGTTGGATGTTGAATTAGCTACCATTAGGGGGGCACCAGAGTGGGGATATCTGCCAAACTTCAGAACTGGAGCTTTAACTTTGTGAAAAGGGAAAGTAATTCCCAAATGCAGTAGATGATGCTTAAAAATTTAACTAGTGAGTTAAATATGATGGCAAAAGCACCTGAACAAGATTATGTTAAGATAAACACAAAACTCTCAACCTCAGCTAATATTTCTGAGTTACTTTAAACATCTAGATGTTAAAATTCTAACAGAAAATTGAACTAATGAAGTCAAAAAGCACAGACTCTAATGCAAAAAATGCTGATTGTATGTCAAAATGCAAAACTCTGGTGGCAGTACACTCCTCCTCTGTACAGTTAAAATGACTTTCTGTGACTGTAATAGGGCAAGATAGTGCCGAATCAACAGCCATCTCTCCTCATCATAGTGATACAGTGATACATTAACAATAAATAATGAAGAAATTCATCAGAAGTGACTTTGCATATAGATAGCCTACTTAAGCCGGAAGCGACTATTAACATAACTTGCAGAGACTGCAGGATAATTAGAGTGTCTCTCCTTCATTTCTTCCTTTTCTGTCACTAATAGAGAGACGATAGAGACAGAAGGAGGGAACAGCTCTCAGATGACTGGGGTTCATCGAACAGTCACCGAACTAGATGAATTGGTAAGACTCCTGAAATACTTCAGGCTTTAAATTTTTAACCGTTAAATGTTATCCCTAAGATGCGGTTTTTTGCTCAAACGTAGATCAGCAGAACTGACAGTGATCAAGCCAGCTACATTATCTAAATGATTTTAAAGTTTTTTTTTTCCAGGTTTATATAGCTTATGTCATTATTAAGTGTGGCAGTGTGTAGGCGCTCTGTCTCTTCAGCCAGATTCAGTTTATACCCTTATTCTTTGCTATCGGGCCATCATAACTTGAGGGGCATTCAAAAGAAAATTTAATGACTTTTTTTCATCCATATTGTATGATGACACCATCTCAGCAAAACATTAAGAAAGATTTCTCAGTTATTTATTAATTAAATGTGTTCAGCAGCAGGGAGCCAAGAGTTCGGAGGTCTGTCTGCCTGACACTGTGAGCTACGATGCACAGGTTTCTCCTTTGTGGAAGGCTTTTATGTAACAGTGATATGTACAGAGAGTGTAAAACAGTGTCACATTGTAAGTTGAATTAAAAGCAAACATACACTAGATCTCTTCTAATGAACAATACTATGCTCATCTGACAGAATTTATAGAGAAGAAAAATAAGCTGACTGTAACAAAACAATAGCCAGATAAAGCAGTTTGATATTGTGTTATGTCTCTGAAATGAGAACATATAGTTTTGTTAAACTATTGCATCAACTGTTCTCTTTTGAGACGCTTTGCTGCACCCTCTGCTTACATCTTAGCTTGGTGTCATTGAGGGTCTGTATTTACTCAGCTACAGGGATACAATTTATTTTTCTGAAGGCGTGTGCTTGGAGGACTGCATCCTGTATCTGGCTGCTGAATATGATTAGAGTCAGCTTGGTCACAACAAATTACTGGATACACAGTCATTTGCAGAAAACTTCCAGCACACCTACTGATTCTGACATTTACACCCAGACCACCACATCAAGCCCAATAGGCTATAATACATTCATGGCCATGAAAGGAACCAGGCCCATGTTTCAAGGAGGAGAGGTTACCTTGCAAAGCAACTGGATTGTTATGAGATTCTTGAGACAACAATCACAAAAATCCATCTTACCAGGCGCCAGGTTATCCATTTGTGGTTGTAACAGAGAAAGTTTGGCCAGTCAGTATGTTGTATTTATAGAAACAAGCAGGTTTGGTCATTCTGATCCATACAGGTCAGTCATGACTTGTATGGATGGGTTTTTCATACAATTACCAGCTAAGTATTTTTTTATGTCCTTTATTTATTTATTTATTTATGGAAAATTCAGGTGGTTCAGTAAATCAAACTTAGTGTGTCAAATTGGAGAAAAAAAAAGGGGGGGGGAGGGGGGCTAAGGATGAAAGAATGTTATGAAATTATTATAACTTGAGAAGTCATGCTGATTTTAATCACACCTGACCCATTATTTCAGCAATCAGAGCCTCAGGGGAGCTGAAAGATTACAAACATATTTTAATCTTAGGGTCAAGATTTTTTTCTTTCTCTTTTATTTAGCTATTTAGGTTGAGTGAGCTATTTAAATTTGATGGCCATCTTTATTTGTTTGACTCAGAACAACCCCCTACAAACAGAAGAGAAGATGCAGAGAAAGAGGAAAATGAGAAAAGAAGAGCTACAGGCAACACATATAACCTTCATTCAGTCATCCAGAAGTCAACTTACTCTTCAAATATTTTATCAGTTAAAGGATGCTTTAGGTTATAATTTCTTCTCCTGTCTGCCAAGCAGTAATCATCCTGACCAAAATATTCACCTCAAACACATTGAACAGTGAGGTGCAGTGGTCAATCAGAATTATTTTTTATCCATCTCTCAGTCCCACAGGTCTTGTGTGAAAAATTTGGATAATGTATCTTAACATTTTGTTGTCACAGTTAAAGAAAAATAAACACAAATAACTGTTTTGTTTATATTTGTTTTTGCTTTCTTTTTCAAGAAAACTGTATTTTCTTACTGTCCTTCTTTTAAGTCAAGTCACTGTACTCACACATCTTCCAGTGTCCATCTTCTTGCAACAGTGTGTTTTCTGCAAGATCTCCAAGTGGAACTTCTTCTGGAGTCTGACTGTATGATTTTTTCCATAACACTGTCAGACATTACTTTGTTATGCATGAATGCTACATTTGTTTGCATTGCAGCCATTTTTGCACTTTCTGGTCAAGGCATTCTCTCACTCTGGATCCAGTTGTACTGATTTCTATCCTTTTTAGAAATGAAGATTTTATAGCAAAATACAGGGTAAAAACAGGTCCAGCCCTAAAAATCTGGCAATGTTTTTTTGAGCTAGGTGGCCTTAGCACTCACCGTTTTGGCTCTTTACTGTTTCACTTTAAAGTCAGACATTTTTACTAACTGCAAGCATTTTAGACAAACTGGTTATATTGTAGCTCCAAAAGATTTTTGTAAACTTGAGAGCTTCCATATTTAAGATGAACAGGGAAATGTCAACCTACATATCCCAGTTGGGTCCCTCCTAGGTCTCTTTCTTTGAACACCAAATTATACAAATCCCCTGGAAAAGGTCATTAAAGATAAAAGGATATTAAAGGATATAATATCATCAGGATTTAAGGCTCATAAATCAAACATTCTGTCTTCAGTCATAAATCTTTTGTGCAAGAGATTACGGAGTGTTAGAGGGAGACTGGTTAACTTTCAGATTGCTTTCTTGGACATTACCTTTTGTCTAATTAATGTTAGCAGAATAAGAGCAGTTTTTAAATATGCATGCACCTGTTTTCTTCATGGCCTTACCATTCTCTTGTTCCCCTCTGGTACGAATTTCGGAATAATTCATTTATTTTTGGAAACTGGTTAATTATTTCTTTAAAAGTCAAATGTTTTAATGTCAATATATGTGACTGACTGTAATATGAAAACACAAAAGTTTGGGTTTGGATGACGGTGCATATTTAGAAAGGCTCTGATGAGGTATTATGATTATGATGAGGGCAAACCTCTGCACTACCTGCAGGACTGAGTGATATTTAAGCAGCTGGAGATGCAGTACCACCCATATTATTTCACAACATGTTTCATAACTTGAGATGGCAGTTGCAAAATAACACATTCCTCGTGACTCTTATAATCACAAAACCTAATGGGGTTCCTTAGGATACTAGCTATAAAAAGCTGCACCTGCAGTTTCTCTCTGGTATTTAATGCTGCTGTCACATTATTCAGAATCAAAGAAAGAATTGTGTCAAATGTGCACCTCAGGATTCATCCATTGTATGTTTCAGACAGGACTGAATGAATGTGAAACATATTAGCACTTTTCTCGTTAGCATTTACAGGAAATGTGCATCTGCTTCACTGTAACAGAAATTCATTCATAAAAAGCCTATTCATTTGAAATCACTGCTATAGCATGAGAAGTATAGGTTAGCAGTGTAGCCCACTGGGTTAAAATATCTTGTTTGAGACCAGAAAATTGATTCAGGGAAACGGCAGAGCCCATGTGCTATTACTCATGCGCATGGATTTTACTCTCTGAAGGATTCCCTGTAATCACCAGTCAAGCATGCCTGGTCGAGAATTAGATGTTAGGCTGTGAAGTTAGCGCATCAAGAATCAAGAATGACCTGTTTCTTTTTATTGTTTTGATCATCCATCATGTTCATACACAATCAAGTTTGGTACATGTCTGCTTGTCACCAGAGAAACATAAAATGGTTACAAATTGTTTCCATTTATTGTAATTTTACTTGTTAGCAGCCAAAGCATAAGCAGAATTAAACCCATTAATTCAAGTAAATCTTAAGCTTTAGAATGATGTACAAGAAAAAGGAGTACACTTTTTATCACTTTATATCACTCTTTTTTATTTATATATTTGATAATATATAAAAAGTTCTTATACGGTGCTCTTGGTAAATGTCTTTGCCTTCCACATTTTGTACTAATTTTTACTGGTTTTTATTTGTTCCAAGTATTCCTGGATGAGCCAATTTAAAATGATCCATATAAATGTATTTCAATACATTTTTGGCTTTATTGGACCAAAACAAAATGTATTGCCAATATTTTTAGGCCTCATTTAATGTTTCCTGGCAAAGTTAAATCTTGCATGGGAGGATGGCTCAGTGCAATGTCCGCCTTACAGCCTGAGATGTCTCTGAAACACTGAACATATACAACCTTGACCAAAGAGAGAAAGATGCATTATTTACAGGCTTTATCATCATTTTGATCGTCCTCATTATCTTATCTTTAATTTAAAAATCTTACCAGCAATCAATTTATTTTAGTAGTCACATGTGTACTAATTTATGTTGCCTGATGTTTATACATCTTCACTGTGATTTGTACACAGAAAGCTACAACTCATTCGTGTAAGATGATGCAACCTGTAAATTATTCATTATTTTCATATAACACATGAATTTACTCAGTTTTGTTATTACTGTATATGAATGTGAAGGTGTGTATTAATTGCTTAAATGCTTATGGCAGTGTTTCCCAACCTTTTTCACTGAAAAATAATGACAAGGTACCACCAGACAAAAATGTTTAAAATTTAAACTCTGCCGCCTATATTAACAAAATAAAGTCAGTCATTCTCATCAAAGTGTCTTGAATAGGAATCAAAGAAACACATAGAAAAAAGTATTTTATAATTTTTCATATTTCTACTCACTCAGTGTGAAACCTGCTTGGATGAACACTGAGCTGATGTCCTGGCGGGAACTGAAGAAAGACACATGAAGCTCTTCTTCAACAGCACTCAGTCTCTCTCTGTTTTTAGTTTATATAGCAGTCAGGCATGAAAAGCTCACCTCACACAGATATGCTGTGGAAAATAGAAGCAATGTCACAATAGCTTTGTTTGCCAGAATGGGGAATTCCTTGGCAGTAGCCAACCAAAAACTGTCCAACGGTAGATCGGCAAAACTTAGCTTTAAACCGCGATTTTGTCTGAGTTCACTTAGTTCCTCCAGGTCCTGTAAAGTCATGTCCTTTCCAACAACTGATGCTGAGCTTATGGGTGCCTAACCCAGTCAAAGCATTCAGTGAAGGCTAAAGAGAAATAACATGACATTTTTTCCTGAAGAGTTTTCAAATGATTAACTATCATCTCACACAATGCAGCAGTGTTTGCATCTTGCCATGTCTTGGTGAGAGGGTACACTTCAAAGTTGCCACTGGCCACGTGTTGTTGCCAGAGGTGCACCTTTGAACGAAATCCATTTATTTTATCTGTACTTATAAGCAGGTTTTAATTTCGGCCTTGCATTCGTGTATTCAGTTCATACAGATGATGAAAAATATCTGCCAGGTATGCCAGCCTTGCACACCGCTCTTCACTTACAAGTTGCTTTGCGAAATCTCATTTGTCAGAAACACTTTAAATTCCTTCCGCAGCTCATACACACGGGCAAGCACCTTGCCACGCGAAAACCATCGGACCTCCGTATGAAACAGCAAGGCTTTATACTCCGCTCCCACTTCCTCACACAAAGATGCAAATATGCGACTTTTCACAGGTCGCGACTTTACAAAGTTTACCATGCGCACAACATCCAACACTGGAACTAAGTCTGCTAGTAAAAGTCTTGGCTATGAGGGCCTCATGGTATAAAAAACAATGCGTAACTATCACATCTGGGTTCCTTTCCTTCACTCTGTTTACAAAGCCTTTGGTGCACCCAACCATGGCTGCAGCTCCATCAGCGCAGACACTTGTGCAGTTTTCACCATTTAAGATACCTTTAGATTACCTTTTTCAAGATATTCTGATGTGACCTGAACAATTTCCTCTCCTGTTGTTATTTCTGACAATGTCTTGCAAAATAGGAAATTTTCTCTGATTGCGTCTCCATCCACAAAATGCACAGTGGCCAAGAGTTGAGCATGTCCACTAATATCAGTAGACTCATCAAGTTGCAATGCAAATTTCTTACTGATGCAGATCTTTTCCAAAACCACACTTTCGATGTCTGCAGACATGTCATCAATACGTCTGGTAACTGTGTTATCTGAGAGAGGCCCTTTGGCTATTTCTTTAGCTGCTTCAGGTCCAAGCATTTCATTTACAGTGGCTTTGCAGATGGGAAGTATCAATGATTCTGCCACAGTGTGGGACTTTTCTGATTTATCTACAAGTTCAGCAACATCTCATTCACCTTTGTGGGTTTTCTCATGAAAGCGGCCCACTTCTCCATTTGCAAACACAATAGTCCGCATTCTTGTCTTAAAGCGAAGGGCGTTTTGTTTGGAGATAGTGTTTAAGCTTACCTGGGACCATAACACTGTTGGATAGCTTTTCACCATACACCAAGCTCAACGAAGTCAGTGTTGCTGCATCACCGGTGAAAGTAAATCCAAATGAAAGATAGCTTTTGCTGAATAGCCGTGTGCCAGAGACTTTGCTCAAGCTTTGCTTTCTTTTGACCTCCACTCATACTATAGGCTTCACCTAGATCCGAATTTTGTCCAGAGTCCAGTTAGGAGTTAGCATTTTTCCTTTTCAAAAACTTTTCCATCACTGTCACCGTATAGTCTCGCTAGCCGCAACACCACTGTCACCGCTACCTGTTGCATCCATGCATCACTAATTCTCTTGTAAGTACAAGGCAATTACCTGCTGCCACCTACAGATATTAAAGAATAATAAATGGATGCTCTGCCAGCACAGACACTCAACAATGGTACATTATTTGCAGACAGTGATTAGTTTGTTTTTAAGAAAGTTTTTTTTTTTTTTTTTACACCAATTAGGTGAAATTGGATAATTGTCCATGGCACACCTGACAATATCTCGAGGCACATTAGTGTGCCGCTGCACACTGGTTGAAAAACACTGGCTTAAGGCTTTATTTTCTGAGGCCATCCGAAATTGTTTTTGACATCTTCATCAGAAGTTGTACCTGCATCTTTAGCTGTTGGCGAAGAGGCAGCTTCTCCTTCCCTGCGAGCATCCCTACGAGGGTGGGGGACATAGCAGGGGTGGGTGTCGGGCTTATGTTTACATAGCTGCTGGCTAACTTCACCGGGATGGCATCGCTAACATTAGCTGAGCTACTGGTTGATTCACAGGAACGTTTATAACCGTAAAAGCTAATTTTAGTTTGAATTGCTCAGTTCATCATGTATTCCAAAGGTGAAATTTTAAAGTAAACTTGTAAATGGTAAACGAATCACTCAGCTCGTCTGTGTGATGGAAAAAGATAGGGATGGCTCAGGAGATGCTGAATATTGGTAAGGACATATCCCTACAGTTCCTTCCCAATTCTACGCTCATGCTCTGTGTGTGGCATGAGAGCCCTCTGCACTTTATAAATGCAGTACTGGTTTTGTTTGATAGGTGGTACAGCACTGTGTGGGATAACTAACACCTTAAAAGGCACATAAAAGAGGACAGTACACATGTACTCAATTTTACATTATTTAGTGTAGTCATCGCTGCATCTGAGTCCCCTGGATCTACTCGCAGGTAAAACTATGTTTATGTCTAGAAAATGTTTGGCCACTGACGGCCTCCAATTCAAAACTTTCTAAAATTGAATTGTCACATTACAGTGTTTTTTGTCATTGTTCACAAAGGTACCAGTTACTCATTTTTTGTGAGAATTGATTGGAAGGACATACTTAGCAATGAGCTAGTAAGAAAGCAGGTAAAGAGCCAGCTGTTTCCAACATGACTTGGTGGACACCAAAAATAGAGGTAACAGTAAGAGAATAACTTTTCAAATTGTTCAGTTTCTTAAAAGGCAATACAGTTGACTAATATCAAACTAATTGCTTTTTTTTTTAATCAGTCCCATTTATTTAAAACCTTTGAGGCTAGCATATAATCAGCAAATCAGAAGTTATTGTGAGTTCAGGATACATTCTAAAGAAAAAATAAATAAATAAAAGAAACAAACAAACATCAGTGGACCTGAAATATAGATCCATTTTCTTTATGTCAAAAATATCGCTGCTTTAGCCTGATATGTGTTTGGGAGCTGATGAGGAGAACAGTGGCATTTCTGTTGTTAAGGACAAAACAGGAGAAAAGAGAGAAGCTGGAGAGATTGTCAGCAACCCTCATTCACTCCGCTCCCAGCTGACGATGGGTAGATACCTTCCTCGCTGCTGGCCTCTGATAAGCCTTCTTTTTGAGGCCCAAGGTGGAAGGCCTTTTTAAAGGAATTGCTCTCATCTGTGTAGCAGCGGTCTATCGACTGCTCTTGCCAGTGAAAGAGGACCCCCTTTGTGAACTGAATGAACTGAGAGATTGATGAGGCTTGCTTGTGTGAAATCTGCCCAGCTTTGCCTCCTATCCAGCCCTGAAGGCTCCAAAGGTCTTTTTAGTGGGGGCTAAATGAATGTGGAAATTAAATGCCCCCACTAGGTTGTTAGAAAAGCTGTGCAATGGCAGCACATGTCACACTCAAGTGAAACAACATGGAGATTCTCCATGTATTTTGAAATGGAAAATATGGCATATATTTCTGATTATGCTGTCCATTAGTAGTTTCAGGAAATATAAATTAGATTGTAATCTGTCACAAATAGTTAAGGAGTATACAAGGGTAAACTCAAAAGCAGATGGTACACATTTTGATTTAATTTTTACAAATGTAATAGACTTATGCTCAGAGGCAGTTTCTATTCCAGTTGGCTGTAGTGGTCATAATTTAATAGCAGTTAAAAGAATAACAAAAGTACCTAAATTGGGTCAGAAATTTATTTGTAAAAGAATATTTAAAAGGTTTAAAGAGGATGTAATAAGTTGATAAGAAATAAGTAGTGTTGATTGGTCCGAGGTTACTCAGCAACAGAATCCGAGTTGTAATGTGGCTATTTTCAATAAATTGATAAGTCAGGTTATAGATAAATATGCTCCTATAAGAAAACAAACTGTTAGAAATGTCTCCACTCCATGGCTGGATCAAGAGCTTAAAGGTTACATGAGGCAAAGGAATCAAGCTAAGGTGGAAGCAATTAAACATAATGATGTGGCTCAGTGAAGTAACTATTGTAAATTAAGAAACTATGTGACTAAAATGAATAAATGTAAAAAACGAATGTACTATTACAATAAAATTAAAGATGTTGGAATGGATAGTGCAAAGGTATGGAGTACATTGAATGAAGTTATGGGAAGAAAAACTAAAGGAAATAAAACATCATTGGAGGCTGGTGGAATTGACCTTACTAAACCAAAAGAAATAGCTAATTATTCAGGCAAATATTTTAAAAATAAAATACTAAAAATCAGACAAGTCATGGAGTTGGGACAAGATAAAAATATTTCATATGAATTGATTACCAATAGGATAATGACAGCAAAACAGTATACATTTAAATTTAAAACTGTAACAGAGGACAGTGTAAAAATATACTGCAAGCAAGTAAGGATAAACCCTGTGGAATAGACAATATTGAGGTTAAACTTTTAAAGATGGTGGCAAATCATATTGCTTTCCCCATTTCTCATATTATTAATTTAAGTTTAACAGCAGGTGTTTTTCCTTCGCTATGGAAAACAGCAAAAATCATACATTTGATTAAAAATAATAAGGAGCAGTTTTCAGGTGGTAATAGCAGACCAATAAGTTTGTTACCAGCAGTGAGTAAAATTATGGAAAAAATTGTGTATGATCAAATACAAGAGTATTTTGAGTTGAGTGGGTTAAACACAATATATTAACATGCTTTCAAGATGGGTCATTCCACAACTACAGCACTCACTCAGATTACTGATCATTGGCTACAGGAGATTGATGAGAAGAATCTGGTAGGATCAGTATTATTGGACTTGAGTGTAGCCTTTGATTTTTAGATCGTGGTATTTTATTAAATAAGTTAGTTTATTATGGATTTGAACCATCTGTTGTTAAATGGATTGAAAGCTATCTTAATAATCCTGAGTACACAGTCTATTTTAATGGTAGCTATTCTGAGGTGGAAAAAATCAGTTGTGTGGTGCCCCAGGATAGCTGTTTAGGTCCACTTTTATTTTCTGTTTTTACAAATGATTTTCCACTTGTACTGAAACATGCAACCATGGCAATGTATGCAGATGACACAACATTATGGTTATCAGCAAAAATGTAAGTCAGCTTAATACTATCTTAAACAAGGAGTTGAATTTAGTTACACAATGGATGACTGACAATAAATTAGGTATTAATGTAGGAAAAACAAAATGTATGGTGGTTGGGTCAAAATATTTTCTTAAGGAGTCACCAACATTGCACTTAACCATAGGAGAGAATGTGATCCAACAAGTAGAAGAAGCAAATTTATTGGGTGTAACTGTGGATAGTAAAATGTCTTGGAACAGCCATATAAATAATATATTGCAAAAAAATGGTTCGGAGTATGGGAATAATCAGATATTGCAAGAAATTCATTCATCAGCTGCTTACCAAATGATTAGTTCAATCATTGGTGTTATCTTATTTAGATTATGCATCAGTTTTTTGGTCAGGTACTAATGAAAATAATTTATATAAATTGCAAGTTGCACAGAATAAAGCAGCATGAATTGTTTTGGGTTGTCCAAACAGAACTAGTACAACCACAATGCACAGTAATTTGGCATAGTTAACTTTTAAATTATCATTTATTCATAATATTATATTAACAAAAAGTCCTGAAGTTATTTACAGAAAATTGTCATTTTTTTGCTGATCCACACAGTTATTGCACAAAATAAACCAGTGGAACCAGTGGAGGTGTGCTCTGCCTTTAAGTAGAACAAATCAGCGAGCAGTGTTTTATCGGGCCATGGTTGCATGGAATGGACTGCCAGGATTCCTGTTACTGGAAAATAACAGAAATGTTTTAAAAAAAAAATTCTTTTTGTTTACACAACAAACATAATAATGAAAGAGCATAGATAGGTATGGTTATGTAAATATAAATGGTGTTTTCTATTTCTTTCTTTCTTTTTTTTTTTTGAGCTGTTGTTCGTACATATGTGTGTATGTATATGTATGTATATATATGTTTTTGTGTGTGTGTTTGTGTATGTGGGTGGGTGTGCATGGTGTATAAAATTATGTAAATAACAAAATTTGTAATATAATATAGAGGAGACCCCAGGAAGAATAGTTACTGACAGTAGCTAATGGGGATCTTAATAAATGAAATGAGATGTTTTTATAAATGTACAAGAATAAGTGGCAAACTTTTAATTTGACCCACTTTCTGCCTGAGAGAAATAGCTAGAGATAATTGATACACCATCAAGGGGATGTTTTCTCTTTAATATATGCTGGGCAAAGATACAAAAACAGAAAATTCTTTATCTGCAGGTAGCCATGAATGTCAAACATTCTGTAATACAACAGATATCCTCTGAGAGTTCAGAAGGCAGGCGACAAGCTGATAAGATACTTATCACCTCTAAGGTTCTACAGTCTTATCCCTCTTATAGAGGCTCGTACATGTTGGCTCTTGCACAGCCACACAATGATCCATTGTCCACAGGACTTTTAGTTCTATGTGGAGGAAGCCATTTGTTCCCTTGATTTGTCTGTCAGTTTTCTCTAACATGGACACTGTCTGAGCTGCTGCTGTAAAAATGTGTTAATAAACATCAACTCTGGAAACCTGGTTAAAGAAGCCCAGTTATGTTTGTATTAACATCTGTTTTTAATGGAAGATCTGTAGGTAATGGAAGATGGATTTTATGGTCATGAGTTTCACCTGCAGTAGAACTATGCTTTTGTGCAATAGCAAGCCAAATATTACTTCATGGCAAAAAGCCCATATTGTTAATGCAATTGTCTCCTGGTAATGGAAAGTCCCATGTCTTTTCCACTCCCCCTGTCTCCTCTATGGTGATGCAGCCATTTAACCACTGCAGAGATCCCATTCATCATGCCTGTGAGTGCCCTCATGTCTGATCATCTGTCAGCAGTGTCCTTACGTCTCAGACATCCCTCTTGCTGCCTCTCAAAATAGAGCTGAGGATTAGGGAGAGAAGAACATTTTAGTCTGTTCCCAGGAGGTAGTTCATTCCCTTCATCCCTCCTTCAGACCTCCCCATTCTCCATTTTTTTCATTCTCTGTCCCTCTTTTAAACATCCACCGTCCTCTTCCTTCTACTTCCTTCAGATTCTAGAGCCATCAAGGGAAATCACTGTCCAGTAGCAGTCGAGTATGCTGCGTGCTTCAGGGGGCCGCAATCAGTCAAAGGCACACATCCTGTTCCAGGAATGGACACATGGTGGGTCAGAGAAATATATATATCAACTAGCTGCAGAGACAGACTACTTAGCCCATTAAAAGTCTCTAAACGACCTGTTTATGAATTGTTGGTAAAATCATCTAGTGCTATTGTGAATTGTTTTAAGTCTAGACACAAAAAGGGAATAAGGTTAGATAATTCTGCCAGATCTTTTTTTTTTTTTCTTTTCTTTTAACCACAGGGAGCCTCTGCAGGAACATAGTCTAACCTTTCCTCTCACAGTGCAGTCACAAAATTACAGCCCTAATATTTCTGCAATGTAAGTACTTTCAATGTGAGATGTCTGCTTTCCATTCCACACTGAATGTAAACAGTACTCGCTACCTCCTCTTCAGGGAATGTCTGCTCAGAGAACTTTCATCAAAGTTCCTCATTTCAAATTACAAAACATCACCAAAAACAGCACTCTTTCCACACAGCAAATAAATTTGTCTTTATGTAGCACTTTTTATACAAGAAAAACAGCAAAAAGTGAATTACATAATAAAAGGAACAGTTTTATTGCAACTTTATGCTGGTCACCATGTTACTTGAGATATTCTTGTGCATGGCTGCACCAGAATGAAACTGCAAAGTGATATAGACAAAACAGTGTTAAATTTTCATGAAAATGACTTAAAAACAACTTTAAGATCAGTGACAATAGCTTAAAATGACATTTCAGATGTTTGAAGGCAATGAGATTATCCAAGACCACTGTGAATCACATCCAAGCTGTGCCATCTTTAGTGGCAACAGCTGTAACCAAATGCTACCATTAACTGCAGATCCATCTTTATTATTACTTTGATGGAATTTTGGCCTTCTCTTCTTTGCATAACTGCTGTTATACAGTTTCACTGGAAGACCTGAGAATGAACTGCCAGTTTGGTCTCATAGTACAACTCCATTAAAAAAAAAAGAGTTGAGAAGCTGTTTATGTAAATTAAGACTGTATGCAAAGATTTGCAACAACTGCTTGTTTCGGAGGTAACTACAGTAACAAAGGACAAACGGAATATAATCCTTTTTAATTTAATACAACGAAGCAATAATGAAACAACTACGATTTGCATTAATCAGTGTACACAGCTCTGTACAAGTCATGGAAATGTTATATTGCGTCTTATAAGCCTAGCCTCATTTTCTTTTGATTCAGTTTACGTGACTTGTTCTTTTTGTTGATGATATCATTGTTGTTTTCTACAATTTGGAAATAATTTGGATGTTTTTGAGGCATATTGTATTCGCGTTTATTATTTATTGTGATGGAGCTGTTGTTAACAAGGATCACAGATGATATTTTAAACAAAAAAATAACATTTTTTATTGCTTTAAAGTTTACCTTCTGTAATATATTTTTTATTTGTATGGATTGCATGCTTTAAAAGCTGAGTATTAGGTCTAAAACAAAGCATACAAAAAGGGTTTTATTTGTCTTTGGTAAATTATCTATTTCCATTAAAATCCCAGAGAAGTTTTAATGAGAAAAGGTTTTAAGTCCCATCTCACACAATAATTCAGTTCTATCTTCCCTCTG
The DNA here is from genome assembly GCF_017639745.1 of Melanotaenia boesemani. Classification (NCBI taxonomy): domain Eukaryota; kingdom Metazoa; phylum Chordata; class Actinopteri; order Atheriniformes; family Melanotaeniidae; genus Melanotaenia; species Melanotaenia boesemani. The sequence continues at coordinate 29,853,477 of NC_055682.1, forward strand.
CAGTTAGTGAACTGCATGAGTGAATCACAGTAAGATGGACGACCCATTTCACTCATTGCTTTTCCTATTGATCACCCGATGCAGGTCCAGCCTGAGTCCAGACATAGTGCTTAAGAAATGTATACATTGCAGATAGGGGGAAAACACAGGCACTCACAGCCTTGAGCGCTTCCACACACAGAAAACAAGAGGATTTGATGTCTCATCTAAGCAAACTGATGAGTCAAAGATACATTTGACCCATCGGTGCAGCCCCAATTAGGACTGGTTGCAGGAGCTTTTCGCATTTTCCTTTTTTTTTTTTTTTTTTGTGTGTGTGTGTGTGTGTTGGGCTTTATCCTTTTTTTTCCTTTTACTTCAACTGTATAAATAGTCAGTGAAAGCATTTTGCTCCATGATGACAGGCATGCAGCCTTTGCAGAATGGACTAAACAAAGACCTCTGTGGACATTATCTTATACTTTTATACTTTTTGTTCTGTCCAGAGGAAACTTTCTGCCACAGTGCCCACACAGTATTGAGTAAGGATCTGGAATGAGTCATAGGCCCTCTAATGGAAATCCATTTAGCCTGGTTTGAAGTATAAGTCTGTGCAGGGAAGCATAGCGTCACGCTGAACTGAATCTCTGGCAATCTTTCACTGCAGGGAGGACAAGCAGGCAGCACTCAAGGTGAATAGACCCCACTAAACAATCAACAAAAAAGGTATTACTTGGCCATTGTGGGGGAGCAGAGGTGTTTGGAATTGATTGCATCTTCATCAGACTACAGACTACTAGTTTTATCCTTTTTGTCATCACATGCACATTATGGAACTTTTGAAAGATGCAGGTATCGTATTCCTATGCAGTCAAATGCTGAGTTTTGATGATGAGTGTCCTCACTGGAAGACTAATCTGACTTGTAATGGAAAGAGCCATGGCAGCCACAAAGTATGGAGCAAAATGCAGATCCATAGAGCATTAATATTTACATATACATCAAGCCTTGGGAGAATTGGAATTTGGGGCTGGCCTTTTATGCATTCTTGCTCTTGATTGTTATGTTGCTGCTGCACAAGAAGGAAACTGAATACATTTTAAGTAAATCTTTCAGTGGAGACATGAAAAAAGGACTGTGAAGGTCAGTGTCTCAGTAATGCTGTGAGCAATGGAGCTGTTTAAGTCGCTAGAACTTAAACACTTAGAACGACTGACTTCCTTTTCAGTGCTGCAATGCATTGACAAAATCGTTCAGTTTTCTCCTCCTACTGTATTTCTAATATATTTCCATTGATGGATAAAAGTATAAACTCTGTCAATTGTTTTTACTTATGTGACATCACATCCACCTCATAAGTTGTTGAAGCTCATTGTAAACTGGAGCGTATGTGATAAATGTGCCCTTGATTGCTGGAAAATGTCTTATATTCCAATTGTGCAAATCACCAAGCTGATAGAAGTTACTTAAGGGTTCTTTGCTAAGTCATAAAAAAGGGAGAGTGAGCTAAGGATTTCCTTGCAGCCTCATGACGACCATGACTGGGCTCCTAAGAAGAAACTAGTCCATGTAAGAGTAAAATTGTTGATCGTAGTTTGTTTATACCAAACACACATAGCAGCAGTGCAATAAAAACACCAAAAGGTGTGATTGCACGAGCAGAAGCGATGCAGGTTTTTACATAGTTGGTCCTAATCCCATCTGCTTTCACTCATCTACACATGAAGGACTTATAGGCTTCCAAGCAACTCCATGCTTTTATCGGAGACACCAGATAGTTCACAATGTCGGAGAACTGAAGTGACAGGTGTTTTTCCAGTGCAAAGCATACATTTGTATTGGATAATGTATAAATTAAGCTTTTTTTTAAGGCATGTCATGTGTGAACTTGCATCTTAACTTTGAAAATACTTGGACATCATCTTGCATCTTCATTGCACAGTAGCTGTTCTAGATTGTTTAACCACTTCTTCATTTGCCAGAAGACAAAGGGCCTGCAAAATTCATGTGATTAAAAACCAGCAGTAGGGGACACCAGGGAAAGTTGTAACACAGGTCAGTTAGGAATCACCTAATTCACCCTGCACATATTTAGTTTAGTCCTTAGTCTGCATGTGAAAAAGTATTGCCTTGAAGCAAACACAGCTAAAGTTGCAAGGGAAAATCTCATTTTGAGGTAAGAAAATAATTTTTTTAGGCCCAAATTATTTTTGGGATTACATTGCGTTGTAGTCCTTGTCAAACATGTCGTGTTGATTATGTGTCTGTTTAGCTGTCTTTCAGGCAGATTATTTGTAGTAATGTTTTAGTTGTTAGCTGTATGGCAAGCTAGCTCATCCATAATGCACTGAGGGACAGTTGTGACACACTTGCATGGAATAGGTTGTAACAGCTTTCAAAATGTTACAACTGACCACAACTAAATTTGAATGAACGTATAAGTAAAAATATGATTTGAATGTCAACATTTTGTTGTAGGCCACATTCAAATCAAATCAAATCAAATTAAACTTTATTTATAAAGGGCTTTTCATGCCAAAGAAAACACAAAGTGCTTTACATGATAAAAACAATTCATGGATATTAAAATAAAACAAGCCTTCACACACCAAAATAGATAACATAGCAATTTAAAAACACACTCATTATTGTCTCTTTCACGCACAGAAACAAATAAGTTGGTCTCCCCTACATTTTACAACAAATGCACTGCTATTTTTTATTAATACCTTAAAAGGTTTTTTTTTAACCATTCATTCATTATCTGTACCTCTTTGTCCATTACGGGTTGCGAGTAAACTGGACCCGATCCCAGCATTTTGGCGGGTGAGAGGCAGGGTACACCCTGGACAGGTCACCAGTCCATTGCAGTTGGACTGGTTTTTACCCCGTTAATCTATATTAAAATTATTAACACAATAATAACACAATGTCGTGATCAACCCAGAATCAATTCTTGAGCCAAAATAATGTTTGGTTTTATAAAAATTAGTGTGGGAACCCATAGGTTTCCAAAGCTTCACTTTTCATATCAGTCAAGCATCCTTCAGTCCTCTAGTGGGCTCCACACAAAAACAAAATGAAGCTTCAAAGTACTTGCAAGTCATTGTATAGGCTGACGTACATAACTAACATCTCTCATCTCTCATGGTGCTGTAATCAGAGCTGCATATCGTGGATGCTTATTTGTGGCATCCTATCATGATCACACCTTCGAGCTCTTTACTTGCAAGTCTATAAGTGCCCTTCATTCGGTAATGCCATTCAAGTGATGAGAATCTTAAAATACAAGTAATTTTTGTTGAGTCATTGTTTGCTGACCCTCTAGATGCACATCAGTGGGAATACATTTTTCATCTTCATGTCAAGTAAATGTCTTTTATGTTTAATGTATTATTTGTAATAAATTTGCAAAAAAATCTCTTTAATAATAATAATAATAATAAACTTTTTCATATTGTCATTATGGGGTATTGTGTGTAGAATTCTGAGGACAAAAATGAATTTATTCTATTTTGGAATAAGGCTGTAACATAACAAAATGTAAAAAAAAATGAAGCACCGTGAATACTTTCCGGATGCACTGTAAATTTGCTGCCAAGGACAGAGCAGGTAGCAATGAAAGCAGACATATTTGTGTCTTTTGGATATGAATTTATGCTGCATGAGAAGGTTTTCTTTGGCGGTGTTAACATTCAGAGGAAACAAATCCCCAAAAGAAACTAAATATTGATGCTTATTCTGCTGCATAAATAAGTTCTTCTTCTCTTAGGCTATAACCAAAAGGAGCTGTTTATCATTGACTAAATGTATATGTTTTGTAATGTTTTCTCTCTAGTCCCCAGTCTAACCCAACAAGGGGAGGTTGTGCAGGTGACATGATGAATGCAAAAGTGACCAAGATGATTAAAGATTGATTTTCAAACCCTTTTTTTTTTCACTGGTTGAAAACAGTACAATGGAAAGAAATTTATTCAGCATTCAGTCCTCCGGAGTTTGGGGTAATTATCACTTCTGATTCTGATCTCCACTGAATACAAGACCCAAGTGCTGAGGGCTAATTTCTAATGAGGTCTTACACCTGGGGTGGAAAGAGTGGGCACAGCTGTCTTTGTTTTTACAGAAACACACATTTACTAAATGTAATGTCACACATAGCATCTGTGAAACTGACAGCATGGATAAAAAAACCCTAGCTAGATCTGTTGTACCGCTCTATAAGACATATGTTAGTTTGTTCCAAGTGTGCTGTGTGGCTGACTTCTGCTGTCCAATAACAATAAATTAACATATTTCTGTAACTACAGGGTCTGTTTGAATACTTTTGGAATCAGAGTAAGGAGAAATTTGTTAAGATGTGCAATTATCAGTGAATGTTACTGGTGATGAATAAATGAAGATGGTACACAGTACTAATAAAAAAGTTTCAGGCTCACCTAAAAAACATAAAATACTTTCAGGATGAGTATGAATATCCTTTATTTCAAATGGATATTCATACAGCTACAGCTGTATCACATCATAGTACAATATGTGAACATTATCTCTGCAAAGGCCAACTCTGATAAAGTGAAGGTTTAAAGGATAAAGTGAGAGGTTTTAGTACAGACTGCCCAGACAAGGTTTGTCCATTTTAGCTGTTTGGCACCATCTGATCTCAATGTCCTCCAACTAGAGGATGTCAGGACATTTTAGAAGGTTAAAGACAATGTATTTGGTGGGAAAATAATATCAAATGAACTGAACAAGAGACTTTTTCATGGCTGAAATAAGGGCTATAAACATATATGTTCAAAAATTTGACTGGTGCATCCTTAAATAGCCTTTTTTTTTTGTATAACATCAGGTCGATCACAGGGCAAACTTTAAAAGTAAATTTTGGTTACATCTGAGGATAGAAGAAGGTATGTAAATGATGTTAAAAGACCAAGAACCATTTTTACTGAGTTCAACTTTCTTATAGGCAAGGCAAGGCAAGGCAGTTTATTTGTATAGCACATTTCATGTACAGGACAATTCAAAGTGCTTTACATAAAACAAAGACATTACAGATATTAGAATAGTAAAAGGCATCAACACATAATCAACACATAATCACAATAAAATAATAAATTACATTAAAATGATTAAAAGCAAGATAAGTTAAAAAAAAGTTACCGTGCAGATTTCATGCATAGGCGCATGAGAAAAGAAAAGTTTTTAACCTGGATTTAAAAATGTCTACATTTGGGGAAAGTTTAATCTCCACTGGCAGTTTGTTCCATTTGTTTGCAGCATAACAGCTAAATGCTGCTTCTCCATGTTTAGTCTGGACTCTGGCCTGGACTAGTTGACCAGAGTCTTTGGATCTAAGAGCTCTGCTAGGTTTATATTCTCTGAACATATCACAGATGTATTCTGGGCCTAAACCATTCTGGGATTTGTAAATGATCAGAAGGGTTTTAAAATCTATTCTGTGACTGACTGGAAGCCAGTGTAAAGATTTTAAAACTGGTGTGATGTGTTCAGATCTCTTAGTCCTGGTTAAAACTCTAGCAGCAGCGTTCTGGATGAGCTGCAGATGTTTAATGCTCTTTTTAGGAAGTCCTGTTAAAAGACCATTACAGTAATCCAGTCTACTGGAGATGAATGCATGGATGAGTTTCTCTTGGTCTTTCTGGGAGACTAAACTTTTAATTCTGTTGATGTTTCTGAGCTGGTAAAAAGCTGTCTTAGTGACAGCTTTGATATGGCTGCTGAAAGTCAGATCTGAGTCTATCAACACTCCCAGGTTACGAACTTGGTTGGTAATTTTAAGAGCCCGAGTCTCCAGGTGTTTGCCAATGCTGACCCTCTTCTCTTTGCTACCAAACAGAATAATCTCAGTTTTGTCTTCATTTAATTGTAGGAAATTCTCCCTCATCCAGGTGTTTATTTGCTCCAGACACTGACACATTAAGTCTATTGGACTGCAGTCATCTGGTGACAGAGACACATAAAGTTGTGTATCATCTGCATAACTTTGATAACTAATGCTATAGTTTTGTAATATTTTACCCAAAGGGAGCATATACAAGTTGAACAGAAGAGGTCCAAGGACTGACCCCTGGGGGACTCCACAAGTCATGGCCACTCGCTCGGATTCATAGCTGCCGATCGTAACAAAATAACTCCGGCCTTCTAAATAGGACCTGAACCAGTTAAGGACCGCTCCAGAAAGTCCAACCCAGTTTTCCAGCCTGTGCAACAGGATTCTGTGATCTACAGTATCAAACGCAGCACTGAGATCCAACAGAACCAGGACTGATACTTGACCAGAATCGGTATTCAACCTAATGTCATTTAACACTTTGACCAGAGCTGTTTCAGTGCTGTGATGAGGTCGGAAGCCGGACTGAAATTTATCAAGATTTCCACTTTCATTTAAAAAGTCATGAAGCTGGTGAAATACAACTTTTTCAATAATCTTGGAAATAAAAGAGAGGTTAGAGACAGGTCTATAGTTGTTCATTATAGAGGCGTCTAGAGTCCTTTTCTTTAGGAGTGGCTTAATAGCAGCTATCTTTAGTGACTTGGGAAAAATGCCTGATGCCAGCGAGCTGTTAACTATCAGTAGGAGATCACTTTCTACTGAGGTAAAAACTGTTTTTAAAAAGTCGGATGGTATCATGTCCAGAGTGCATGTTGTTGATTTCAAATGCCAAACTGTTTCTTGTAGGACTTTTAAATTCACCATTTTAAATTGTGACATGACATCAGAATTATTTCCGGGTTTTAGACACAGACTAATTTTCTTGTTTGACTGTGTGGAATTAATATTTTGCCTAATTGTTTTAATTTTTTGGCTAAAAAAGTTTGCAAATTGGTTGCATTTCTCAGTGGAAAGGAGCTCTGGGCTTATCTGTTTGGGAGGATTTGTAAGTTTTTCAATCATAGCAAACAGAGTGCGAGAATTGTTGACATTCCTGTTAATCATTTCAGATAAATGCAGCTCTCTGGCCGAGCACAGCTCATTGTTATAGTTACGTAGGCTTTGTTTGTACAGCTCATAGTAAATTTGAAGTTTATTTTTCCGCCATTTCCGCTCAGTTTTTCTGCATTCTCTTTTTAGGCTGGTAACCACAGTGGTGTTTCTCCATGGTGTTTTCTGTTTGCTCAAGTTGCTCTTGATTCTTATCGGTGCAACAGCATCCATTACATTCAAGATTTTCAGATTGAAATTATCCAGGAGTCCATCAACTGACTCTGCACTGGTTGTTGGTAACATCGCTATGGCCTCCACAAACTTAGCACTTGTTCTTTCATTAATGTACCTCTTCCTAACGGAGAAGCAGGTTGGTTGAACATTCTGAGTGATCAGTAAATCAAACAAAATACAAAAATGGTCAGACAAGGCCAAGTCAGTGACCGCAACAGAAGAAATATCAACACCCTTTGAAATAACCAGGTCCAGAATGTGACCTCGAATGTGGGTCGGTTGTTTAACATGTTGCCACAAACCAAACATGTCCAATATGGAAGAAAATTCCTTGACATTACCATCCGTCATGTTATCTATGTGAATGTTAAAATCCCCAGTTAAGATGAAATGGTTAAAATCAGTAGAGATAACCGACAATAATTCAGAAAATTCATCAATAAAATTTACACAATGTCCTGGACGTCTGTAGATGATTAGAAATAGGATTTTAGGAATGCCCCTTAAAATAAAACTAAGATATTCAAAAGAAGTAAAATCACCAAATGACATTTCTTTACACTGGAATGAATCTTTAAATAAGGCAGCTTCTCCTCCCCCTTTCCTCCCGTTTCGACATTTATTCATGAAACTAAAATGAGGGGGTGCTGTTTCATTAAGAACTGTAGCACTTGTGTCTTCTGTTAACCATGTTTCTGTCAGAAAAAGAAAATCTAAACTGTGAGAAATGATGAAGTCATTAACTAACAGTGACTTGTTGGACAGAGATCTAACATTTAGTACAGCTAGCTTTATGAAGTTTACACTGGTCTCTGTTGTATTCTGAGTTATACAAGGTACAGTTAACAGATTAGATCGATTCACCCCACAAGCTGACCGTGTTCGATTCCTTATTTTACTAACTAACACAGGAATCCTACTGGGTCCAGGCTTGATCTCAGAACAGCTGTCAGTAGTAGCAAAACTACAGCAAGGACCCTGAACGCATCATGGCATGTTATCTTTGTTGTGAATTCTGCTGCTCTGGGAACCTCCTCCCATGCCCTGCTCGGTCAGGACAGATGATCTAATAGGAGGATGAGGAGGGGGAGGAGGGGGAGCCCTGTATTTCTTGGTAGATGGTGGTCGCTGGGGTTCAGACCTGGATAGAGACATCCTTTTAAGACCTTGAGTGATGTGGAGAAGAGGGTCTGGTGAGGGGGGAGAGCTGGCAGTTGATCGCTTCTCTGCTGTGTCCTTCGCTCTTATCTGTACACTCATGTTTGGGTTATGAAAACAGTTATGAAACAGATTAACTTATTTTATATCATATTTTGTTCTGACTTTTAAGTGATGAGTTGTATTAGACTCTTTTTTGCTGAGAATAATTGAAAATATCCATATCGCTTATTTCTAGAAAAGTAAACTGCAAATGTTTTAATCTGATCATTCAGCTGTTTCAGCTCAAGTAGTGTGTCTCCCTTCACCAGCTTTCCCTCAATGAAACAACAACTTCTCTCTCACAGGAAGTCTGTTTTATGAGCTAAAACTCATTCATACATACATAAAGTTTATGTTGTAGACATCCACAATGGCCACTGGGCTTTATTAAGTCCAGAGTCAACGCAGCGTCTACCAGGAGATTTTAGAGCACTTCATGCTTCCTTCAGCAGAAAAGCTTTTTGGAGATGCTGATTTTATTTTCCAGCAGGACTTGGCACCTGCCCACACTACCAAAAGAACCAAAACCTGGTTCAATGACCAAGGGATTACTGTGATTGATTAGCCTGCAAACTCTCCCAACCTGAACTCCATAGACAAACTATGGGGCATTGCCAAGAAAATGCAGAACAGATGAAAGATGCTATTAAAGCATCCTGGTCTTCCATTACACCCCAGCAGAGCCATAGCCTGGTAGCATCCATGCCACGTCGCACTGAAGCAGCAATTCATGCGAAAGGGCTCAAACCAAGTACTGAGTTCATATGCATGACTATACTCTTCAGATGGTCACATTTCTGTAGTCAAAATCCTATTTTTTTTTTCATTATTCCAATTTTCTGAGATTTTGATTTTTGGGTTTTTTATAAGCTATAAGCCACAATTATCAAAATTATGATAAACGCTTGAAATATCCCACCTTGCATGTAATGAGTCTAAAATTAGTTTACCTTTTGAAGATGAATTACTGAAAGAAATGAAGTTTTGCACAAAAAAATGTAATTTTTGGAGTTTCACCTATAATTCCCACACTGTCATTCAAAATCAAGTGCAAGTACTATTTTATCATTTACTGAATATGTGGCCCACAATTATGCTTTTGTCCTGCAATTGGACCTTTTTAATTTAAATGTGTGTGGTCATTTCTGTCTAAAGGGTAAAACTTCCAAATTGGTATTTTGATTTAACAGCAACATGAGAGCTGTGGCAACTTTAAAGTCTAATAAGTATTGAGTGTGTGGATGACACCTGCCTTGTTGTAACATCAGTGTGGGCTTTACAGCAGCTGTGTGCTTGTTTTTTACTCTAACAAGGCTCATGCAGACCACTATAAAATTGTTTCTATTAACACCAGGAGGTGCCAGCAGTCTACAAAACATTTGATGGTGCTCCTGTGCTGAGTTTGAGGTGTGTTGTGTAAATATTCTTTTGCACACCTTTCCGAAATTTAAGACTAAGACAGCTATGCACATTATTGGCAGGTAGATGATGTGTTGATGCCTGAGGATTTTACAGATTTACACTTTTTATCATGTGTAATGAGAATGTCAACGTCAAACATCTTCTTCCACAAGGAGTTAAGAGTTTAGATTTGTTTTTAGTTCAAAATATTTCTGTTTTTAAAATTGTACATATTGCACATATGTACTGTAAAGGTAGCTGTTGCCTCTAAAAAAAAAAATTAAAAAGACAATTTTAGCCAATATGGTAAGCTTAAAAAAAACATCTTCTGATACTGTCAGGTCTATATACCTGTATGTTACAGGTGAGAACCAAGTTGTGATGGACACAGCCTTAAAGCTGCTGGCAACCAATCAGCTCCTGCTGATTTTAAAAGCAGCCCACCATGAACCGTGCTTTTGTTCCAGGTGAAGGAGGAAAAGTCTCCTTCTGTGGTCACTTGCAAGTTAATCAGACATGCACATCACATCTACTCCAGACCCAGAGTCTTGTTGGTCTCTCATGGTGCTATAATCTGGAGCAAGTGACAGGCTGGACAAATAGACTGGCTGAAAGTGGATAACAAGACCAACAAGCTAAACCCAGAAATAAGCTAAATTAATGACTGCAATAATGAGCAATTAGCCTTTCATTGGTGAGCTACTCCACTTCTAGCTTGCCTCTTTCTTATAACAGTTTATACTTCAGTTTGAAATAGACCTTCTTAAACTGTATTCTGGGGTTTAAGGTTCAATGACATTGACCAAATATTCAGTCACGATTTTGTCAACCAAAGTTCATCATTAAAATAGATAAAAATGGATCAGCTATTTATTACAAACCTGACATCTGTCACAGCAGTGCTCGCCAGCCCATCACAAGGATATCAAACTCAAACAACACTGGAAGATACAAGTTATCCAGGTCCATAGAAAACAGTATGATCTCAATAGCTGTCCCTATCTATCACTGAGAGAAATTACCTCATCATTCATTCATTCAACCTTGAAGGAAATGAGCTAGAGATGGTAAGAACAGGAGTCATTGTTATAATGAAGCACCGACTGCTGACTGATGTTACAAGCCTGCAGGACTTCTTGATGCTCTGAGTGACAAGGAAAAAAGAAAACAGCCTGAAGCTGCAGGAGTGCTCCAGTACCATCTAGTGGTATGATGCAGTACACACAAACAGAAAGTGTAACGTAAAAAAAAAAGCTTAGAGAGATGCTTTTGTTCAAACACCAAAGAGGATAAAACCAGTTCATGTGATTTGCCCAGCAAAACCCATAAGGTATTAAACTCGGGGAAGATGCTACAAATCAATGCCAAAGACAACCTTGACAAGGACCAAGAAGTCCATTAGTGTATCCAATGATGGGTTGTGCCTGTTTTCTCATTGTATAACCCAGATTTTCTTTAAACTTGTTTCATGAACAGATGCCCTGAGGTTTTACTGCAGAAAAAGGAGGTATAATTAATAATTCATATTTTTGCCAAAATCAAAATCTCTTCCCAATTTCAGGATCTGTGTTTAAATCTAATATTTTTGGTCATATTTGCATTTATATAATTTTCTAAAAGTTTGAAGATCCATATGTACGCCAAGGCAACCGTGCTGTTAGACTACATTGACTTATTCCAGCCGCTTAAGTAATTTAGCACGAGGTTTCAGTTTGAATTATTAAAGTCCAAGTAATGAAGGTACTGTAGTTTATAAGCAAGAACTGCATTTTTGTATGGCAAAGGCTTACCAGTTAAGCTGTGGTTGTCTACCAAGGAAGCACTGGGCACTTTAGTAAACATCACCATCTACTGGGAGATGTATCAAATGCAAGCAAATGTCATGGAAACTCAGGAGATAAAGCATATCCTTCATGTGTGGGAGGTTTGAAGGTTACATCTAATGGCTCCTAATGCAAAATGCAATAAGATAGTTATAATTTCAGTCCTCTGTAAGCAGCTGCTCAGTTTTACATACTGCATTTTAATCACAATCCTCAGTTAATAAATACTATCTGGTCTTTGGATCAATTAACCCTCCATGTTTCTCAAAGGATTCTATTAATGAGAACAGAATCAGTAAATATTTCATAAAAGTCTTTATTCATAAACTTGATGCAAGTTTACAAATTACTTTACATTGTCAAAATCACCCTTGCAATGGAAAAAAGAAACCAAACCAAAGCATGCTTACAGTGCATAACTTTATAACCCGGCCACCGCAGTTAATGAAGCAAGGTAACAAACTCAGTATCAGGCTAGGTCAGTTGTCAGACCAATGTGTCGCTTGTCTATGCTGAGACGTCCTTGTTAGTCAGAAGTGTGTTGGTGCAAGAGAAGCTGTTCAGTGCTCAATAAGCGAATGCACCATCATTCCAAATATCAGCTTCATGATGTGGGATTACAACGGCTCTGATGCACAAGTCTCAGCTTCAGCTTTTCTTAAGAACCATCCTGACCTCTGCAAAGGTCCAAGCAGGAAAGATAACCAGTTGACACGTCTCATGGTACCTGACCTGTGCACTGATGCAGTGTGAAACCACAAGGAAACGAGTCATGAAAAGATGGATAAATCTACCCTTTCTAGCCACCCAACACAACCACTCTGTCTCCATAGCTTGGGGGGGGGGATATAATACCCACTGATATATTGACATGCAAAATACAGCAATATCAAAGAGAAAGGGGTAGCTTTGCTCTGGACCCCTCATCAAGCTCAGGTTAATCTCCGCTTCATGTATCTGATCATTCAAAAACACTCAGTAAGAATCAGTAATCTTGAGCCTCATTAACAATATACGTGTGGAATGCGACAGCCAAACACACCACAAGGTCTACAGGTAAAAACAAGGGCAAAATTTAAAAATGAGGAGAAAACAGAAAAGATTGAGACATTCAATCTTGACTTTGTGATGATATTCTGAACCAATCCGTAGCAAAGCCGAGTGTGCAGTATGTATTCCTGAGTTTGCTTCTCCAGGGAATGCAGAGTTGGGCTCAAAGATGTGACCAGAATGAAGTGATCAGTACACCACAACAGCTAACAACCATGCCAAAGACCGTAGTTTGGTTGATAAAAATTAGAAAGGATTCTTTGTTGTATCCTGCAAGTCTAAACAAATGTCACATGTGCTCAACGTGATAAAGCTTTGTTTTCTAAGCATCCACCCGTTGTGAGGTTTGTATCACCCTGGAAATCCAAAAAAAATAAAAATTTAAAAATTAAAAAAAAACAAACTCCAAAATTAGGACTGACTGAATGAAATAGCATAACTAAGCCTTATACGCTGGTTATCAGGACAATATACTTTAAATAATGCAAGTAACCACACAACAGAACACCCACAACAAACATGTAACTGCATTAATTGGAATGCTCCACAGAGTTTGTCTGCATATTATTCACATTACATCAAAGCCTCAGCACGCCGAGGGGTACAGCAGTGCTGAGAGTGGTCATGAATAGTAACCAGAGAGGTGGTGATGGGAACAGCCGAGTCTTTCCTGTGGCAAATCCGAACAAATATTTATCAAGCCTGAACAAATATTCTGGAAACAGAAGAGACTCCTGTTAATCTTCCCCGGTGTGATACTAGGTATACAGTGGAGACTATTGCTGTGAATTTGTGACTCTGGTTGCATTTTAAAGCAGCCGTGAGTGTAAGGAAAAGTCCCCCCCCCCCTCTCCCCAGACAGCTAAATTGGTCTATGGAAGTGAACCACCTTCAAGAACTACGTAGGTGACAACAAACTGTTAACCATGATACAGTATTTGTGTCCTGGCTGCATAGTCTCACTTAGGTTCCTGTAGCTTAAGTGGTTCGATATGAATAGGAAACCCCTGGTATGCTGCTAACTGATGTCTTACACAATAGCAGGTGTGGGGGGCGTGGGGGGTGGGGGGGGGGTTTCACCATTGCCAAACATGTTAGGTTTACAAGTCCAAGGAAAAAAAAAAAAAAAAGAAAAACAAAAGAAAAACAATAAACTAAATAAAACTGTAGTAGTCATTAAGCTTACATTAAAACACGGCGTTCTTTTCATTTCCTTCGGATACTTAAATAGTATCAATGGAGCAACTTTTTTTTTTATTTTTTTATTCTAAATTGGTCTTTAGGAGTTGCAGTGCCCCTGCCATTAATAGTCAAGTGAATATAGCAATAGTCTGCCCAGCCAAAGACCTAGACAAGGTTACATTATAAACAATTAAATCCATTTGCTGAAATACAAATATACATGTTTACAGTGGAGTTAAAATCAACTACATTACAGTGTGATCCAATCCAAACATGCCCCTGCTTTGCCTGATCACGTGTTACGCTGCCAGACGAACCACACACCAAACCTCTCCTCCGGAGTTATCCAGCTGCTTGTTGTGATGATGGTGGTAGTCTCCCGAGTTTACAAGTCAGCAGCATGTTCTTCTTCGCAATCAGCTGTCCCACCCAAGTCTGCAAAGGTCCCTTCATCTTCCTCCCCAGCTCAGGGCTTTAAGCTTTAAAAGATAAGAGGTATGAAAGCAACTAGCCTCGGAAGCAGTTTTTCCCCCTACTCCCCCAAAAAAGGTGGGGTCTTGGCATTAAAAAGATGATAAATGAGCAGAATATTACAGAGGCCATCCAAGGATAGAAAAGGCAGCGGGTTCCCTCCCCCCCACCCCTACCACCAGCTTTTTCACCGTCCTTCCCAGCTACCACTGCATATCAGGTAATGTTGCATGCCAGTCTTCGATCCAGTCCGTGGCCAGAGAAGCAGAGTCTGGCACCTGAAGCATCAGACAGCCACTGCGGGAGGATAAAGCCATGCTGCACCTTTCAAGCCAGCAAGTAATCTCAACATGCTCAATGCCAAAATCAAAGGGTGAGTTTGCATGACATTTTGTCCATTGGTTTCCTGGAGTATGGGGTGAATGTTGCCATGGGAAAACATACAAAAAGAAAAACCTAATTGCATCAGACAACAGATGTATACTGAGATGAGTAACTGAAGCGAGGACACCTTGCGAGTAAGAAGCGTCTCCAATTTTAGGCAGGGGTGAACATGTCCATGTCCATGAGCTAGTTTTTGGGTCGTCAATGAATGAGGAATTTGGTTTGAAGTTCAAACTGTCATTTAGAGAAAAAACAAGAAAAAAAAAACTTGCAGGATAAAAACAATATTGGTCGCAAGGGAAAAAAAAAAAAAAAAAACTTAGACATGTGGTCCCAGTGCAGGAAAGGCAACAGTCTCTATTAGCCATCCTCCTTAGGGGGTGTGTACCAGCCTGGAAAAGAAGCACAAAAAGCACACTGACTATATGATAATAGGAAACATACACAACTCTTTTACATGTGTATTTTCTCCCACATTGGCTTGTATCAACATTTTCTAACATTTCTAGTTAGTCCAAAAATATCAAAGTACAAACCAAAAGGTGTTCAACAAGACTTTCAGTTCTCATTTTAGCTGTATTTATATATAGCTCCATGTAAGCTGACAAGGGAGGGTGTACTTTACATGAAGCTATCAGCAGTCGTCTTTTTTTTTTTTTTTTTTTTTTTTTTAAACAGTGAGGTGTTTAATTGAGGCCAAGGACAGGCACAAGAAATCTGCATGACTGTGACACTTTTACCAATAAACTTGAAACCAATTTAAAATCTAATATGCTAATGTTTCTCTATTTTTTTATTCTCTTTTTTATCAGTGCTTATTAAAAAATCTGGCCAAGATCAGTAGATTTGGCCAGATTTTGATAAGAAGTAGGGCTGAGCTGCACAATCACATCACTTCACATCGTTCTGCTCTTTACATCTAAGTCTGATAATGCACGTATGAGTAAATCATAAAAATAGGAACATGCATGCTCATCCGATCATTTCAGATCAGTTGGTAAAACAAGCCATACTGATTTCAAATTCAGGATTATTATTCTTCAAGGAAAAACAGTCCTGTGCCTATAATGTGTGCACGCTGAACAGAGTGAAACATGAAAGTTAAAGATGAAAATGTATTTGTACTTCCTCCGCTTAAGTAAATTTGAACTTTGAGTGTTGCAAACATTCACTTTTTACCATAATGTTCATTTAAAAAAGGGTTACTTATTGTATACCACATCAAAAATGATAATTATAAATTACAAAATTATACTAGATAAACTAGAAGGCAAATAAATTGTGTGATTGGTACCAGTTGATTCTGTTCAATTTAAAATTTAAGTACACACTACATATTCAGAAACTAAGTGTCTCTGTGATGTTTAAGGTCTATTGGTGAATGTTTTAATATAGTAAACAAGATTATATGTGCCACATTCTTCCATCAGTACTATAAGGCCATTAAAACAAACCAGTGTTATTGTCATATTGTGGTTCACGGAGCAGCTGCTGCAACATAACGCTTCCACAACAACCAATGTAAATTTGTGTTGCAGGTGTGAAAGCAGCATGCAAGAGGTGTGTATGCACCACAGAGATTCGCTCTAGAAATCTAAAAGTAGGACAGACTTTTATTTATGTTTTTATAAAAGCATGGTGTGCGCGGCCTTTTACAAAAAACTAGGTCATGGAGCATCAACGCATTCTGTTTAATTTAACCTCTACTATACAGACAATGATTCCAGCATCTACATTTGTCTCATCAGTATCATAAGAAGACAAAAGTACCTGAAATAAAGGGCTCATCATATTGTGTTCCCTGTGACTCACACAACCCTACACAGTGTGTGGGCTGTAGGTGCACTTAGTAAGAAGATACAATGTACAGCACATCCGCTCTGCCAATGTTAAATACCCTTTGTGTTCAATGTATTCAGCAAGTAAAAATTCAAGTGACATAACAGTTGAATTTACTTAATATTGAATTAATGTTAAATTAATGGCATAATATATATTATAGAATAAAGAAATGTACAAGTTATTTAAATGTAGTGAAAGCCTGTAGGCTACATGCATATTGTATATCTTTTTGTCCATGTTGAGTACATACACCATATTCATGCCACTTTAATTTCAGTAAACAAGGTCAGTAATTTACTCTGTGTGAAACTAGAGATGGAGACACTCACCGTTCTTTTCATGGATCTGAACCAGGGATTTGTAGGACTGCTGTGCTCTGGCAAGATTGTACTGGTTCTACATTACAGCAAAGAAAAAGATAACTTAAGTACATACATGCATACCCCGATTTACGTGGCCTACATCATTACATTATTTCAGTCTAACAAACTCTCACAAATATCCTCACTTACTTTGTTGGCTCCAAACTGCACTCTGGCTTTTCCTTTGACTAATGTGGCATTGATCTGCATGATGACAGACTCAATGGAATAGGCACTGCTCCAACCCTGCAACCAGGAAACCCAAGGACAATAAGAGCAGGTTGTAAAATGTCAAGAGATGCTAAAATAAACCACTCAACACACCTGCTTGGTGAGAAGTTCCATGCACAGGGCGCCTCCTCCAAGAACATAACTAAAGAAAAAAATCATTTTCAGAGAAAAAAAAAACATTTCTTCTTTTTACAAGAAAACTTTACAGTGACACAAACAGTGTGAGTTTGATCGTGGCAACTGGTGATCTAGTGGTGAAAAACTATTTAAAAAATAAAAAAGTGAACCAACAAACGCACCCTCCAGAAAGCACAGGTGAAACTACCCGCACAAATGGTGGATCGAAGGGAAAATTATCCTGCAGGCAACCAGCAAAAATATTTCCTTAATAGATTTCAAAAATACCAAATTGAATTTAATTATCATAAATACAAAGACAGTTTTACTCACTTTATATGAGAAGTTTAGTAAAATGTAATCCATTCCTTCCTTTTCCTTTAAGACTTGTAAATCACTGTGTAATGGGCTATCTGGGTCCACCCTGTTGGTCATTAAACAATACAGTCAGTCTGTATTTATGCTGACACACACACACGAAAATGACAAACTACTTACGTCCTCAGTTTGACGTGCCATTCATACAAGCTGTCATTAACAAGTTCAACCGAATAGATACCTGCAAGAGGAATGTATCACACAGGTCTTCAGTAACATGTTTCGCTATAACCAATGTATGAAAAGTGGAAACTTATTCTTGGTTTTCATCCTATTAAAAAAAAAAAAGAAAATTACACAATGAGGCCAAGAATAAGATGCTTCTGACAGGAATAACCCCTCCCATTACACTGTAAGCTAATTATGAAATAAGAAACTGCAAAGGTAATGAATTTCTACCAAGTAAAGGACCTCAACTAAAATATGTCTACTTAGAACAAAGGTTCTTGCTTAATGATTTAGCAAAAATATTTCTATGTGAAGCTAATGGGATAAGTGGGTCAATGTGCTTGTTACTAAAAACATCTAAAAGATGTTTGCCAATAGCAGTTACTTGGCAAGTAATCCCTAGTACTGCCATCTCTCCCATATGATGGAAGGAATGACCACATAAGGACACGTCAGAGCGGTTAAATAACCAGACTTCAGCAAAACTAAGCCACTCTAAGATCCTTTCCTCTGATCGTGTAACTATCAAGGCTGTCATAATGCAATGCTATTCACCTGTCACAAACAAGAGGACAGAATCTATTAATGCATGGGTGACTTGTGTCGTGCTGTGTGCATACCTGTCTTGTAACTCTGAGACCTATAGATCTCTCTAAGCTCCTTCATCAGGCGGTCTGAGGCCTGCACTGATCCAGACACAGCTCCCTGTGAAACACAACAACAACTGAATCAGTAAGGACAAAGAACACAGTGCTTTGCAATTTACCACTGGGGTAAACCTGTCATTTGTACTTTAAGTAGGCCAACATCAAAGACACAGCTTTATCCGCCTGGGTATCAATATTTAGATCAGAGCAGCCCTTGAGATGTATTTTGAAGATCCTCAAGATGTAAGGTCAAATAAGTGCATGACAAGCATGTAATATTGATTTCACAGCTATAATAACATCAATTTAGTTTGACATGTTTCAGACACAAAATCAACTGCACGGCTGAGTCACTGGCTGGATTATGAAAAACCTCAGATCCTGTTCCAGAAAAAGGCAGACAGTGATGAAAATGTAAAAATGTGCTGTATCCTGCACAACAGCAGGTTACATTTCCAATTGTCATTTATAAATTAGGTATCATATTTCTTTACAGTGTCCTCTTTTTTTAAAATATTTCCACATCTGTGCCGATCTACAGTAGTTCAGACGTTAGAGCATCAAAATATCATCAACCAGCACCTTCACCAAAATAAAGTCTTACATTCAAATGGTCTTGTCTCTGGTTCTTTCGGATCTTCTCCAGGATTGCCAGATTCTCCTTCTCGATGCCATCGTCCTCAGATTTCTTCCCATCCACTGGTTCCTCCTCTTTCATTTCATAATGGTCCAGGTCTTCGATGTCCTGAGAATTGATTTGACTATTTAAATTATGAGATTTGTGATCAAGGCTGGTGCTATGACCAAAAATGTTTTATGTTTTATTGCAACAATGCATGGTTAAATTACCATATAAACTACAAGTGTATGTAAGAGATGGAGAGAAAATGTGCAAAACTATAAACTGTTCTCATCCTTCTCAAAACCACGTTGCATCAAAAAGGTCAACAGCCTAAACAATGAGTATGAAATAATTAATTAAGATCACAGGAAAATAAGTCTGTATTTTTAAGCATCAACCACTCAAAAATAGAGCAAGGGCAAATCATTAGATGTTTAGATCAAAGATGACACCATACCTCTCCCATCTCCTCCTCCTCCTCTTCTTCAGATGTGGCTTCCTCTGTTCCATGCTGCAAGCACAGGCAACAATTTTGGTAAACTGAAGATGTTAGTTTGCAAAACTTACACCAGTCTATCTATGATATCTGCCTTACGGGTAGATATTACAGATAGAGAGGATACTTATAAGCTGTGACAACAGACTCATAAAGTGTCATTAACAAGATTCTGTAAATCAGACAACTGTTTAGTAACTAAGCTGCAGACGTTTGGAAAAGCTAAATGAAATTTCCCAATTTTAAGAAACATAATATATTTTTAAAAGTGAGCAAACAGTGGCTAGTAGTGGAGTTGTAATACCACTGGGATGCATTTCAGCTGAATCAACTGAACACACTTGCCTTTCGGTCTTGCCCCACAGGACCTGCAGGCAGGGGCTGGTCCAGCATCTCCACATCAGGATGTTGTGGAAGGTTGTACAGCCGACAAAGGTCACAAATTAGCTTTTTCAACTGCTGCAAAAGCTAGAGGGGACAAACCAAAAAAAAATAAGGACTACAGAATTGCAGTAGATAAGACAATTTACTTTTACAAAAGCAAATGCTGAGCAAAGCCTTGTGGCAGAAATGTCAGTGTGTCTATATTATATGTGCATAAGCATTAAAATGATTTTTTTCCCCCTCCCAATAATCGCATGTTCCTGAATATAAATGCAGTGATTTGTGATTGTGCCAGATATCAGAAAAAGAATGACTGCATTCCACCTTATAAGCTGGTTTCCAGGACATTCAAACTGAAACTGAGGAATAATGCAAAACTGTGCGATCTGTGAGTGAAGACAAAAAATGAAGACTAGGTTCTCCCTTATGGCTTCACAAAGTACGTATATAAACATCTTATGACTCACTAGAGGATGCTGCAAACACATACTTTGAAACTATAAATGTCTGTACACATAAAAAAAAATTAGAGATAACAGTCAGTAATTAACCCATTATAGTGAAATGCATCATGTGAGTGGAATGGCCTTTAGATCTGAAACAAAATTTCTGTGGTTTTTACCAAAAATCTTAAATGCTGCATTAGATTAGTTATTTCCAAGACATATTAAAAATATAAATAGTTTTCTCAATGTTGGTGAACACTGGAGAAAAATTAATCTACTTCCTTAGAAGCTGAGAAATAAATGTTTTAGAGGAGAGGAAAAAGTCTCTGAAACCCTCCATTTACAGGAAACTTTTTTATAAATGCTTAGATCTTACACATGCTTTTTTTGCATAGTGCCTTAAATCTGAATGAGTTAAACTGCATTTTATAGTGTGCTATGCCTTTGCAAATTTGGTGCAATAAAAATGTAGGGTACCACTAAGACATCTGTGCAACAGAAATGAGAAAAACAATCATATCTTTTTACAAAGGTTCATTTGCATCTCACTTGAGGTGTATTAAACAAACAATTAGACAAAAAAGCCATGTTTTAACATATCTATTAAAAGAATATTTTAGGTTCTTCAAACAAAAAACTTCAACAAGAAAGAATTCCAAAATGTCTTCAGATAACTAGGATTGCATCAGGAACTGTTCATCATCAGACATAACTAAGCTTGTATCAGTGAACCAGCGACAATGCCCTTTAGTCTGCTGAAGACCAATTTTGTCAGCATATTCCAATTTCAAAACAGAAAAATCAAAGTTTTACATTGCATACGTAAGTAGCTTATACTCAAAAGTGCATGTAGAAAGTGACAAATGAAGAACACTGAAATGACTAAACTAAAAAAAAAGACTTAATGCAGCAAAATCCATCAGGCTGTGTCAATAATTTAAAGAAAATCAGCTAACTGTAAAGCAGACAGGCCAATACTTGTTCAGCCAAGCACTTCAAGTAATTCAAAGTGCAAAAGGTCTTCCTTAATTTCAGTCATATGACATATAATTCAGACATACTAAGTAAGCGTTTTAGCCCAAGCTAGATCAGTTTATATATAAGTTAAGGATGGTGTAACAACTAGGTAATATAGACCTACCAGGGTGCTGCCTTTTCGAACGTCCTCCAACCTCTCCAAAACTTGAGCCAAGCTCGGGTCATCAGAGTCCACAAACCATATTGGTGGCGTAGATGGATAAGATTCCTAAAGGTAGCGGAGCACAACATAAACAGGACAGTCCTATCTATCAATATATTTGACCGTCATTCCAGTGTGTCAACAATATTAGACACATAATCCAACTACAAATAAAAATAAATAGATAAATAAAAATGAAAAGAGCCAAATCTGAGTTGACGACATTAGCATTCTGGACGCACCGTTAGCCGAATGCTGGCATTGCCTCCAAGACGTTTAACATGGATTTGTCCGATCGACAAATCGCCCGACAATATAGCTTACCTCATGTTGACACTGGCTAAAGAAACTACAGAACACTTGTTTGACAAAGGAGCAGAATGTACAGTTGTAGAGGTACACTGTTAAACGGTCAGCAAGTTAAGAACCGAACTTTAGCTCGCTAACACCTAACAAGGAAAGTGCATAACTAGCTAACACTTGTGTTCTTGTCTACTTACCGTAATGTTACAGTGGATAATTAACAGCTTTTCCCCAGTTACATTGAATTGACAACTAAGTTCATCAGGCTTCCAGTCAATTATCCTAAACCGTTCGTGGTTTGGATCAAAAATGGACTCCAAAAACTTCAGTTCGGCCTTCAGCCCCGACACCGACATCTTCCACGCATCTCCGGCTGGGCCGCTGGGGAGGGAGAGAAGTCAGGACTTAGCTTATAGCTAGTTCGAGTAACAGCGGAAATTTACTGCAAAGCAGGTCTTAAACTGTACCACGGAACTACGGGCTGCCCCGGTAGATGTGGTGGTTTCCAGTGACAGCTACAATCCCAGTCCGGTCTAATTTCAGCGCTACCAGATAGATTTGCTAATGAAGTGGCTAACGTTAGTTAGCTTCCAGTTAGCATGTGAATACAGCAAACTGCTTAGCAAATGCTAGCAAGCTAGTCCGTTGTTGTTGTCTTTCCGTCTATTGTTGTTGTCTACCTATAATAGCTGCATTTTAAAGCTTTTGCAATGTCTCTTGATCGTCTCCTCGCTGTCCCATCGGGTAGTTCTTTAATATTTATTTGACCGGGAAACTGGCAAAAAGTCACAACGACCTGACCTAATATCCCGCTATAAAGACAGTGTTTTTCATCCCGGTTCAACTGTAGCTGGCCTCTAATGGGGTTTAAAGATGGCGTTTGGCAATCTCCCTGTTCCCGCAGAATCCCAACATTCAGTGCGTTCTCAATTTATTTAAGGATAAGAAAATAAAGAAAAGTTTATGACAATGGATCACGCGATGCAACATCAATACAGGAAATGCCTACAATGTGATTGTCATTTTGTTTGCAGATAATAATCAATTTTCTTTCCTTAGATCTAAAAACCCACCCTCAGATATATGATTAATTAGTCACATTAATATTCATTAGCAAATGAGTATTTCTTTGAACTTTATGTTAAATTACAGTGTTTTCAAATAGCTGCCCTAATACTTTATCAATGAAAAAAATTAATTTTATTATAGGGCAGATAAAATATTTAACTCCATAGATAAAATAGCCAGCTTTACATTGTTAAATATTATACCTGTCCTAAACATGGATTTCTATTGATTCTTTTGAAATAATTTTAATTTATACTTCATGAACTTCAAAAGTTTAGAGTACAAACCCCCTCCACCCTGGTGACTGTAGTTCTCTGATTTATGGAGCAAATGGTGTAAATCTAACATTATTATCGATCTAGTTGAGCTTTGTTAAAGATGAATTTATGATGCAGTCCTTGCAGCCAGCTTATCTTGACAATCACTATTATTTTCGACTGACAAAAACAAGTATAAAGAAAGAAAGAAAGACCTTCAATTGGTTAAGTAGTGGAGTGTGAATGACCCGTAGACTGAAACTGATTAAGTATAAAACAGGAAAAGATAATCTAAGGGGTATCACGCTCTGGTCTTCGAGGGCCACAATCCTGTAGGTTTTGAATGTGTCTCACATCAACAGGATTTTCCTTGTGTTCGGGATGAGAAGTCCCAAGTAGTATTGTAACATACAACACTTTGGTCTCTCTTCATTATCCCCTGTTGACCATTACTTGACCAGGGAAAGACATGACTCATCATGTCTTTTTTTTTTTTTTTTTTTCTTTTGGTAGTAAAAATGTATGTTGTTGATTCCTCATCATTAACCCATTGGTACTTTCACAAATTTGTCCATATTTTGCAAGCAGTACAAAAATTAAGTTTTATTTAGCCTAGCTTCATCCCCCATGGCATAGCTCTGCTCCAACTGCTTTTGCAAAAATACAGAATTCATTTATTATTGTTAGGAAATTTTGTCAGCCCAACAATCAAATATTGGCTCATTGATAGAACAAGATTCAGTACTGGTGTTAATACGTTTGTACAGGAGTAAGGCCTTGGTGATCGTTTACAGTCTTGGTACTATGAAAACCTATTAGGCCAGAAATATGCTTACGTTTAAACTGCACGCCCACATAAATTACCACCTCTGTTGTGGGCTTAATTGTTCACATACCTGTGCAATACACCTACCTGTTACTGGATTCCATTAGAGTGCACACCAGAGAAATCTGAATCTGTTTAGACTAATCTATTTAACTATTAGTTAAATCTATTTAACTAATCTATTTAGAACTTCGGCATCTGCAGGTTATTAACAATAAAAACAGCAACAAGGAAGGAGGTTAATGTATGGTTAATAAGTATTTGGTTGATGTGGAAAAAGTGATAGCTACAGTATTGAGTGACTGTAAAAGTGAATTAATCTGAGAAATGCCACCGTTTGGATAATTTGCCCTATTTAAAAAAAAAAAAAAGAAAAGAAAAAGAAAATAAGGCTTTATGCTGATAGTTAACTCAACTTTGTTTTTTTTTAATCTAAAGACAGGAAAGGACTCAGCCAGAATGCATCATTTTTGGTGAGAAGCTAGCTAAGGAAAGCATAAAGCCAAGCATGGTTTCAGAATGGGGTAGCTGTCAGGTTTGCCCCTACACTGCCCCCGCTGGTCACTTGCATATTGCACTTTATGAATGCATACTGATAGTCTGTGAAGACATGCATCATCAACAATATATACAGTATTTCATTGTGGCACTTTTCTCCCTCCATACATTAGACAGTCACCATGTGCATGCACAATGTAAAGCAGGAATATTACTGGCCTAAGTCTTTTTTAATTGACTATCCAAATGAAACTGATTGGAAAGAAATTTTGTAATCATGGTTTAACTGTTATAGATAGCTTTAATTATTCTACTATTCTTTTTCTTTTTTTTGTATTTTCTCTTAGAAGTCTGCAGTTTTGTCAGTAAATACTAAATGCTCATTTTGTGAATTCTTTGTCAAAGAAATGTCATAAATGTGCAAATGTACAAAGATCTAAATATTGCAGCAGTTTACAGGCACCATGCTTCCAGGATGTGACTAAATAGGTCGTAAGAATACTTAAGAGATGGATATGTTTTCTGACATACTTAAGCAATAAACAAATCGTTTTAATTAGAGCACTTGAGTGTGTGTTGAAATTTTGCTTGCTGGCAAAGCCATTCTTAAAATGTGAAAAATGTGATTTACTCTAGATAATTATTTTATTTTATACAGCCACTGTTTCTGTTTCACTTATTGTCCAGCCTGTTAAGAAGTTTATAGAGCTTACTCAAAAAGATATAAAGTCAAATTTCTTGTGTCCAATATGGGAAGATTTTCATAAAACCTGGTTAAAGTGCATCTCAGTCAGTAGTGTGAAGGTTTGGAATAAACTCAGCCGAAAACTGAAGCAATGTTCGAGCATGACTGTGTTTAAAAACAGGCTCCAACTGATGATTTGCAACAAGTGATGACAACCTGTGGTGAATTCAAACGATGGCTCTAGCATTGTAAATAGGGTTATGCATATGAGTGCTCTCAGGGTGCATAGTGTATGTTGGCTGGTATATGTGTATGTGGATAGGTGTCACTGTATTGGTTGATGGTAATGAGGTTGTGAAATTACAGCTTTAAAATTTATTTTGGAAATAATATAATTTTTTTTCTTTGTTATTCAGTGTAAATATTCTTTTCCCATGGATTTATGAGACTCAGAAAACAGGATGATTGTAAAGGGTAATAGTTGATTATCAGAGTTTTGCTTCTTCCAAACCCTTTTCAGACATGTTAACTGGATACATGTGTATGTGTGTTATGTGTGTTGCTGTGCACGTGTATGTGTGGGGGTATGTGTACATATAGATGGGTGTATGCATGGTGGGTAGAGATTTACTTATAGACTATATAGATTTATTTCATGCATATGTATACAGACGTGGACAAAAGTGTTGGTACCCTCCGGTTAATAAAAGAAAAGCTCACAATGGTCACAGAAATAATTTGAATCTGACAAAAGTAGTAATAAATAAAAATTATGTGAAATTTAACCAATGAAAGTCAGACATTGCTTTTCAAGCATACTTCAACAGAATTATTAAAGAAAAAAAAAAACTCATGAAACAGGCCTGGACAAAAATGATGGTACCCATAGAAAAGACTGAAAATAATGTGACCAAAGGGACATGTTAATCCAAGGTGTGTCCACTAATTAGCATCACAGGTGTCTACAATCTTGTAATCAGTCAGTGGGCCTATATATAGGTCTACAGGTAGTCACTGTGCTGTTTGGTGACATGGTGTGTACCACACTCAACATGGACCAGAGGAAGCAAAGGAAAGAGTTGTCTCAGTAGATTGGAAAGAAATTTATAGACAAGCATGTTAAAGGTAAAGGCTATAAGACCATCTCCAAGCAGCTTGATGTTCCTGTGAAAGCAGTTGCACATATTATTCAGAAATTTAAGATCCATGGGACTGTAGCCAACCTCCCTGGACGTGGCCGCAGGAGGAAAATTGATGACAAATCAAAGAGACGGATAATAAAAGAGCCCAGAAAAACTTCTAAAGAGATTAAAGGTGAACTTCAAGCTCAAGGAACATCAGTGTCAGATCGCACCATCCGTCACTGTTTGAGCCAAAGTAGACTTAATGGGAGACGACCAAGGAGGACACCATTGTTGAAAATAAATTATAAAAAAGCCAGATTGGAATTTGCCAAACTACATGACAAGCCACAAAGCTTCTGGGAGAATGTCCTATGGACAGATGAGACAAAAACTGAGTTTTTTGCCAAGGCACATCAGCTCTATGTTTACAGATGGAAAAATGAAGCATATGAAGAAAAGAACATTGTCCCTACTGTGAAACATGGAGGCTCTGTTATGTTCTGGGGCTGCTTTGTTGCATCTGGCACAGGGTGTCTTGAATCTGTGCAGGTACAATGAAATCTGAAGACTATCAAGAGATTCTAGAGAGAAATGTGCTGGCCAGTATCAGAAAGCTTGGTCTCAGTCTCAGGTCATGGGTCTTGCAATAGGACAATGGCCCACAAAACACACAGCTAAAAACCACCAAGAATGGCTAAGAAGAAAACATTGGACTATTCTAAAGTGGCCTTCTATGAGCCCTGACCTAAATCCTATTGAGCATCTTTGGAAGGAGCTGAAACATGCCGTCTGGAAAAGGCTTCCTTCAAACCTGAGACAACTGGAGCAGTTTGCTTATGAGGAGTGGGCCAAAATACCTGCTGAGAGATGCAGAAATCTCATTGACAGTTACGGGAATCGTTTGATTACAGTGATTGCCTCAAAAGGTTGTGCAACAAAATATTAAGTTAAGGGTAACATCATTTTTGTCCAGGCCTGTTTCATGAGTTTATTTTTTTTAATAATTCTGTTGAAACATGGTTGAAAAGCAATGTGACTTTCATTGGTTAAATTTAATAGAATTTTTATTTATTACTTTTGTCAGATTCAAATTATTTCTGTGACCACTGTGAGTTTTTCTTTCATTAACTGAAGGGTACCAACAATTTTGTCCACGTGTGTATATGTACTCAGTTTCAAATCAATGTTAAAAATGGTTTTCTTATTGTGTATTATGTTTGGTACAATGATGACATGTCTGGAATAAATCAAATCAGTCAATCAAATAGTGATATATAATTTTTAAAGATCATAGTACCATCTACCTCAGACTTTTACTTTAATGGCTGCATAGTCCTTCTATCAACAGCAGCAGCAAATCCAGCCCACTAGGGTGCAGTGTTCGCTTAATATAAACCACATCTTCCTGCCAACAAGGCAAAATTATAGATGATGCCCATGGTGTTGGACAGGTTTTTGTCTAACTAGCTGTTACTTTATCTCAGACTAAAATGGGTATCTGTAATTCAGATCTTAACGTAACTTTTATGGTTGTTGAAATGGAGCTACTGTGTCTACATTACCATGTAAAGCCAATGTCTCTTATCACTGTCACTTAAAACCTGGGAATATTTGGGACTTTTTGGTGTCAAAGCCAGATGAATCTTGTGCCAGGAATATGCCATTAAGTCTTCAGGAAGCAGCCTTTTTAGTCTTCAACTGCAATTAGACTAGATGGAGTGGGTGGCTGTCAGCACACCATACATTAAAAGCAGACTTTAAAAAATATTTCATTTGTGAGTGAGCCTGTTATCAAGAGATATATTGGAACAGCTGACTGGCTCAGAATATTGCTGTTCTGTCACTCCTAATTAAACTATTATAAGGTCTCCCTTTAAAAAGGCTTAACCTTTCTTTTATTTGGCTTCTGAAAATTTGTCTTCAGCTATAGGAAGAGAACAGAGACAGCTCATTTAAAGATTACTGGTAGAAATTCAGGGCTTAGTGTCAAATTCTGTCATAAGCATACATATCTTAGAACTGCAGAAGCTTACACTACAGAGCAAAAGAATATAAATACATTTTTTTGCTTGTCATATTGTAGTTTGATGTGTTACTGTTGAGGAATAATAAATTGATAATGAATCATAAATGCCTGCCAAAGCCTACTGGTGTTGGTTGACCATCATGTCCACACCTATGCAAACCAAAGAAGCACATGGATAACAGAAGCTTACTCCTTACTCTCTTACCGGCTGCTTTAATTCATATAGCGTTTATAAACAAGATGTGTGGGTGTTAACCTATAGTATTGTTCAACCTGAATTCACTGAGTGTGCAGTTTGGTCATGGCCTTTGTTAATGTAATAGTTCCTTTGGAAAGGTTAGGGTTCCAGTCCAGCAGACATAATTACTTCTGGAGCTTTTGAGGCAACAAGAGTGGAGGTGGTGCTGCGTAACCAACATGCAGGTATAATATGTGTGAAGAACTAAACTTCTCATAGCAGAAATAAAAAGCTAATGACACATGACCTGTTGAGCTTCAAAGAGGTGATTTAGGGTAGACATTATGAGATAAAAAAAGAAAGAAAATGGACCCTCTCCCAGTCTATTATTTTTAAGTTTTTACTACCTAACTCTAACCATACATGAAGTAAAGTGAAAATAGACTGCAAGGTAAAAATCATTTCAAAACAGAAGCAGATGTAGTAAAATTATTGGATCAGAGGTAAGAAGATCCCATGAAATTAAGATAATAAATATCTTCTTTTTCTGTTAAAACTTGTAATTACTCTTTTTGTGACATGTTCACAGAATACTATTAGACTGTGAGCTCATTTGCAATAATATTTTTGTACTTGTACCTGAAAGAGAAGAGGACCTCAATCAATATGTTACATATCCTGACAGTTTTACAAATTCCTGCAAGACTGTGTGAGGAGCATACAGTATGTGGTTGACCTATCTTCTTCTGGCCTCACATCTATATTAATGAAAGAGTGAGAGATTTTGGGATTTTCATCATATGTTCAAGTTGAACTGAGAAAAATGACAAAACCAAGACAAAATTTCAATAAAACACATGCAACAGGTTTCCCTTAGACTTACTTGTATGCTCTGTGAGCTGCATGTTTAAAAGATGTTAGAGACTTTACTGTTTAATTCTATGTAATATACTATATTATTAAGGATTTCTTGAGTGTTGTTTTGGGTACAATTTAAGCCTTTTCACTTGGTCACAGCTCTTCATTTATTGCCAATTGCTGTTTTTTTTATTTATTTTTGTCTTTTTTGTTTGTTGTTTTTTTTAAAGCTCCCACCTACAGTGTGTATCCCGGGTTAACTTTTCACTTGCAGGGTAAATTAATAGCATTCGTTCTAGTGGGTGGGTAATTACTTTACATTGATTGCTTATTGAGGAGACGGTGAGGGACTGTCCTCTACATGTCTCTGCTGATAGGATGTCATGTTATAGTGGAAAGTAGCAGCTGTATAACATCTTGCCAAATGCAATTAGCCTGTCCTGCAAGGCATGTTACATCAGCTGCTGAGAGGGTGAATTCTTGCTCTCACATAAATTACAGCAGCTTTTTTTTTCTTTTTTTTTAAATAAGCAATCACTGTCTTGAGTAGAGCATATAGTGCACCTATATATAGGCTATATGTGCAATAGCATATCAATTTTAATAGGTGCCAGTATTGTCATAGTCCAGAGGAATTTAGGTTCTGTTAAGATTAGATTTGATGAGAATTCACTTTTAAGTCCTGTTATTTGGTTTTCAGTTGAGCTTCCTTGAGTTCAAGTTGGAGTATCAGCATTTTTGCTCTATTCTTCTGTGTACTGCATTCCTGCAGTTTATAATGTAGTTAATCTTGATCTCTGGTTTATGTTGTTAAAGTTTTCCCCTGATGTAGTGCATTGTTTTTACTTGCTGGGTCAGATCCTTGTCATTTTCATAACTGTCTTTCATGTTCAGGTTAGTTGTTCGTCATGCTTGTTTCTTTCAGTCATTGTGTTCATCCATTCTGTGCCTTTGCTTTGCTTATGTTTCTTCTTAGTTTCAGATCTATTTTTTGGATTATCTTGTCTTAGGAGCATTTTATTTTCACAATAAATTAAAAAATCACTTGCCTGAAGTCCTTCCTTTTAGCCTTGTCTCCTCACTAGTAACATGAATAATGACATGTATAGCACAGCTAAAGAAAAAATTTAAAAAGTGGTAAGTGGAGAACAGTATCTCTTATATTTTCAGATAAGTGTATATTAAATTATTTACATGCACATTTTTAGTAGAAAAGTGTCAGAAAAGCTAACTCGAAGCTTATTAACAGTAAGAACAAACTAAAACAAATATGTACATATAGATCTAGATTTTCTTTTCAGTTTAGTTTTATGATTGAGCAGCTGACTCATAGTTTATGAGGGTGTGGCTGTGTGTGCATTAATAAAGAGGCAGATTGCCATTTCCCGCTGTGATTTATACAGCTCTTCTGTCTTCTGCTGCACAAGACAAAAACTTAATTAAAACCCTGTCTTGTCATTTAATCTCATCCCTGACAGCCAAAACTAAGCATCTCTCGGAATTTTGAACCTCTATTTCTTAAAAACTACCAGCACTGACGTCACAAAGCGCAGCATTGAGGAATGAATGCCATATTTTAGAATTACCTAAAACATTTTGGCTGTGAACACATAACTGCTCTCATCTTTCATTTTTACATGGCACTTCTTTCAAATTGTGATGTGTGAAGAATTTCCAGTTTTCTAATCAAAGTAAATGTTTGGCTTATCTATGGAACAAAAAATTATAGTTACATTTACTGTCAGTCTAGCTAATTGAACCTATTATAATGATCTTTTTAAGTATTTTTTAGCCAGATTAAGCATTTGAAGTGAATTGTTGCTGAAAGCAAACATCTGCGTTTGAGACATCATGGTGTTAAGCCAACGTCTTGTGGGTATTTGCGCCACTTAGATGTTCAGCTTTGGATGGCTGAAGCCATTCTTCAAGTGCTTCCACTGCTGATTCACCACATACAGAGAAGCTATTTGTCAGTGGAGACAGCACCATCCTCACCAGGGAGGAGCAATATATATCCAGCATTCCCCTGGGGAGACAGTGTGCATTCAAGTAGAGGCAGAGATAGAAGTTCATATGCACACAAGTGAGAAAGATACTGGTGTAATTACAGAAAATGTTTATCTGTCATATACTTTATATATCTCTGGATTCATCTATTTGAAAATAATCTTATTTGTTTTTCATGCTTCTTTGATGTAATGGCAATTAAAAATCTAAGGGGAGAACTGTACTGACCCTCTGACATATTGAGGAAGCCACCGTACATGGACCCGTTCCCAAATTTTTCTTAGAGCATGCATGTTCAAAACATGAAGTTAATACCCTTCAACACAACCCATTGCGGCATCGTATACTGTTCACATGACTCATTTGATCATTTGCCTATCAAAGTACTTCCTACCTCATACAGTGGTTGGGGTTGGATGTATGATAGCACAATTGCATCAGACATCATGTTATGAAACTTTGTCAAATCCTGGTTGGATTTAGATAAAATTTTAGATTGGCTAGTATTAGAAATGAAAATATCCAGATTAGGGTTAGAAAACAAAAATTTATGAGGCTAAAATCTGTCTACATGACCATCTTTAATGTGCACTCATATGTACAACAATTAATTACTTAATATAGACACAAACCTCTTGAACTGAAAGATGTAAGCCAACAAGCTTAAACTTTGGCTTAGCCACTATAATTGCTTATCTTGGAGGGCATGTCAGTAGTATGGCATGGCCATTAATCAACAAATAAACAAGTAAACGCTTTGTTAACGAAAATACCTTATGTGTTCCGCAATAGAAGAATTGATGCAATTTCATAATTTTTAGATGCATTGTGATGCATTAAAGCTTCTGCATTTGGTTTTGAATGCAGACGTGAATGTTTCAACTCAATGGTAAAGGATATTTGAGTTTTCATAGTATAGTTTCATGTTCCTAGTTTGCAATATCCCAGAAACAACATACAGATAGGTCATACCTTTGTGTTACAGTGTATTTAATAGCTGTAAAACAAAAAATTCTGTGGCATTGAGTATCTCCCTGCATTGCATTGAACTGTGGGTGGGAGCCGTTTAGACTCGATGGAAAAGCTCCCTTGAAAAATACAACTAATTTCACAAATCACATAAGCCATTTTTAATCTGACCTCAGTCGGATGTGGCCCCATTGCTATTTCAAACATTTTCCGAAGTCAAGAGCATCATATCCATTTGGATTGCTGAGTGGTCAAAACTAGGGTTCTTAACTTACTACAGGGACTGGAGATGTGGGTTCCAATCCTGCTTATAATAATACTTTAGGTTTAAAATCTTTACTTCTTTATTCACAGAGCATATGAAATGCCATCTAAGGCCAGGGTAGAGGAAGGGATGTTTATTTTCATTACCACTAGAGGTCACATATTCTTATAAATGCAATTAAAGGATATTTTCACTTGCACCAAGGGCCAACGGCGGTTGTTTTTAGGAGGAGAATCTCAAGCTGCTGTATTATCCCCTTTTACAACAGTGGTTGACCTATGTGTTTTGAATGAGTGGCAAACTTTGAGACAATAGAGAACAAAGATAATGTATTAAAAAAAAAAAAAAAAATTAAATACTAAATTGGCATTATCATAAAAAATAACGTGCACAGAAAAGGTCATGTTCATCAGATGCAGTCTCTTTATAGCACGAGTGATTAGTCCAATGAGCTGCACCTTTGCACAGACCTCTAGGACATCCTGGGAAATTGGCCCCTCAGGAGACCATGATAGATTTTCACTGAGGTTATTCCAAGACCCCACAAATGGACTGCATTCAAAACACGGGCCAGAGAATGGACTGAAATACTGATTTAAGGAGACAGCTAGAAATGTACAACAACATACTAAGCTGAAATCTAAAAATTTCTTTGAGCCAGAAAGTTTGATGCCCTGCATTTCTGTGTAGTACAGAGTTCTCTGTTAGGCACAGAAAGATTAATTACATGCTCTTACAGAAGCTTTCAATGAGCCATTTTCTTTTAATTTTACAATAGCTGTGGATGAAGACGGAAACAAATGAAGAAAGTTAAATTAGAAGGTGCAGATTATATAACACATTGTACATCAGGTATTTGGTTCATTATATCCAGTGATTCTACAGTTTTTACACCATTGTCTTCCAAAACATAATCACATTAAAAAGTCACTTGTCAATTCTATGAGTCTTTGTCAGTTTAAGTGTCTCTCTAACGAGCCCACAGAGGGCCATTATTTGCAAATAGTACTGAATAAAGTGCAAATGTCACCTTGAACTGCAGTGGCATCACCAGAAGTGCCAGAGTACTTCATCTAAAAGAAAAGTCATGGAGTCATGTTTGAAGGAGAAGGAGAAGTGGAAGAATTTAACTCTGTGACTCCAGTAGGAAAAAGTGGTAAAAAGAGGCATCTTATTGATTAGATGTTCCTCTTTCATTGATTATAATCACATTAACAAGCAAATATGATACATTATTGTACATATATGAATCCAAGTTAATGCTGTGTTAATGCTACAGCTGACATACAGAACAGCATTATTATAGCATGAAAAAACACAGAGATGACTTTCCCCCAAATTTCATAAAGTTATGTATTTTTCATAAGTTTTTTCAGTGTAATGGAAAAGTGCACTGTGTTATGCCAGTCTAATTGGATAAGGGTTATCTGTGGAGCATCATTCTTCAGTGGGATCTGCTGTTCCTCATATGGACTAACCAAGTAAACCGCTCCCTAATCACATTCAAGCCAGCGTCTATTTACTTTCTGGGGCACTGCTGCTCTGGCAATAGTGGGTAGTTTCAGGTGGGGGGGAGGGGTCTCGTAAATGTGTGCACCATTGCCAATCTATCCATCCTAATGCAAATACAGTTTACAAAGCCAATGAGAGACCCTGACAGCCTGACATGAGGGGAATGAGACTCAGCTTAAATCAATTAGCTAAGAGGACAAATATCATCTAAATCATACCCTGCTTGGCCCTGGGCAACAGGCCTGAAATGGAAGGCACATGCAGACACAGAATACTTACTCAGGCCTGGCCAGAGAAAAGAAAGTATGAATGCACTGTTTCTACTAGCTCTAAAATGAACAAGGACTCAAAGCTGAACCATAAACAAAACGTTAAATATAAGTACTTATTTGACATTACTGTCTGCATTTTAGGGAGCATTCACTAAACCTTCTGAACTTTGTTAAACTAATAATAAGTTTTCTTATTTTAATTTGGATTATATTTAAAACTTCATGTTTCAGTTAATCATCAGAATGAAATGCCAGCAGAAATGAAGTCACTGCTTTGAATTGTGTTTTTAAGCTGGCTTTTTATTTATAGCATAAATTTTTCTTTCTTTTCTTGTGTATGACCAATTACAGCCCTAGACTGCATTGTTTCTCTTTTTCTTTTCCTTTTTGGTTGTTCCCTTCAGGAATCGCTACATCTGTGTCATTCTAACCCTGTCCTTTGCATCATATTCTGGGAGTTCCCAAACTATTTTCTGCAGGGCTGGTTTTATAACAGAAGCATAGAGCTGTCACCAAAATAAAAAAAAAAATCCATCCATCCATCCATTTTCTGCCGCTTATCCAGAGTCGGGTAGAGGGGGCAGCTACCTAATCAGGGAAACCCAGACTTCCCCTCTCCCCGGCCACATTCACCAGCTCATCCGGAGGGATCCCGAGGTGTTCCCAGGCCAGCTGAGAGATGTACTCCGTCCAGCGTGTCCTGGGTCTTCCCCGGGGCCTCTTTGCGGTGGGACGTGCCCAGAACACCTCACCAGGGAAGCGTCCAGGAGGCATCCTAACCAGATGCCCGAGCCACCTCATCTGGCTCCTCTCGATGTGGAGGAGCAGCGGCTCTACTCTGAGCCCCTCCCGAATCACCGAGCTTCTCACCCTATCTCTAAGGGAGAGCCTGGCCACCCTGCAGAGAAAACTCATTTCGGCCGCTTGTATTCGCAATCTTGTTCTTTCGGTCACTACCCACAGCTCGTGACCATAGGTGAGGATAGGAACATAGATCGACCGGTAAATCAAGAGCTGTACCTTTTGGCTCAGCTAATTCTTCACCACGACAGACCGATGCAGAGTCTGCATCACTGCAGATGCCGCACCGATCTGCCTGTCGATCTCCCGCTCCATCCTTCCATCACTCGTGAACAAGACCCAGAGATACGTGAACTCCTCCACTTGGAGCAGGACCCTATTGCAGACCCGGAGAGAGCACTCCACCCTTTACCGGCTGAGAACCATGGTCTCGGACTTGGAGGTGCTGATTCTCATCCCAGTCGCTTCACCCTTGGCTGCGAATCGCTCCAGTAAGAGCTGAAGATTACGGCCTGATGAAGCCAACAAAACCACATCATCTGCAAAGAGCAGAGACCCAATCCTGAGGCCACCGAACTGGATCCCCTCAACACCTCGGCTACACCTAGAAATTTTGTCCATAAAAGTTATGAACCCGCACTGGCAAGAAATAAAAAACTTGGGACCTTTATGAGGTATAGCGTTATTATGTGACAAGATCCCTTTTTTTTTTTTTTTGTTTTGGTGGCAGCTTGCTTCCATAAGAAATAGTCCCTAGTTTATTGGCTGCTACTTCATTAATTATAGTTAAAACCATATCAGAGTGTTCTTGTACTAGGTATTCATTAAAGTGTTCTGATACTACAGAATACTACTGATACACAAAACCAATGTTAAAAACTAGGACTGTCAAAATTAATGCATCATTTGAAAACTATTATTCTGCAGAATTAATACATTAATTTGTTATATTAATTATTATTCATGCCACATTAAAAATCCCAATATTCCATTGTATTGGTGAGAGGAGTTTAATTTTAGCATGAAGGTGCTTCGTTTCGGAGGTGAACCAAATCCACCAAAAAAACACTTTATCCTCTGTATTTATGAAAAACCACCGTCTTACACCAACTAACTTCATGTACTCTTTTACTGCATCCATAAATCTCTTAGGCTCCTCCCTGGTAGTTCCAGCTTCAGCATCCTTCTACAGACTATCTCTTCTCTGTACATGTCCAAACAATCTAGCCTGGCCTCTCTGATTTAAAATCTTTAAAATGTGCTGTCCCTTTGATGTACTCGTTTCTGATTCTATCCATCCTTTTACTCACAAAGAGAACCTTAACATTTTAATCCAGTTCTGCCTCCTGTCTTTTCCTCTGGGCCACTGATTCCAAACCATACATCACTGGTCGCTCCTTGATGGCCTTTAAATCAACAATATGAGGCACATTTTTGTCCATTTTGTCATATGTATAGCCCAATCATTGTCTTGACTCCAAATGTCTCATCTTGGGTGTGTTTCACCCCACTGAAGCTGTTACTAGCATTGCCTGCTTCATTCATGTGTTAACATTCAATAATTCTTTCAACCAGAGTCTACTCTAACGTAATGTAACTTAGCTCAGCTAAACACATCTGGAATGAGCTATTTAGTTACATTTGTGTGGACTGCTGAGCTCAGCAACCTACCTCTGGGCACAGCTGCCTGCGGCATTCACTAACTGAGAGGGAGTGCTGTGAGCTACTGAACTCACACTAAATGATTTATAGCACAGAGTCCAATACTGGCCGTATAAACCCTTTCATTCCTGGATTCTTCAAACTTTCACCCACATTGTGGCACGTTTTCTGTTGTTTTCAGTGCACAATGGGGATAGGTTCTTATCACAAGTATTTTGGCATGATTTAGTAAGACTGAAAATGCACTCCAGAAAGTATCTTTCACTTGTCTACTTGATTTCTGTCTTGTACTGTGATGATGACAGGGTCTGGGGAATAGGGAGGCTTATGGTACAATGAGAAAACGTGGGGACATATGGTGGTTGTGCTGTGAAGCTGTATGTGGCAGATAACATTTTCCACAAATGATTCAGATCGCAGTGGAGACTACAAGAAGGAGAGGGTCTCAAGGGTAGAAACACACCATCTGGAATCCTGCAAGCTCTGACACATCCAATTTACCTCTACCTGTGGACCAGTCAGTAACCTCTCTGAAGAGATCACCAGGGCAGAGATGAGAGTCTGAGAGGTAAGATGTGGTCAGAACTGACAAGACACTTTAGATTTGTCAGATTGTGCTCCAAAGCAGAGGGATTTATTTTTTTATTTATTTTTTGTTTTGGAAAAAGCACCTTTGGTTGCAAAATATTTTTGATCCTGTTGACGGTAAATTAATATATAATCTATATAAAAGAAAACGTGTTTTTTTTTTTTTTTTGCTAAGTTTTCCTGTTGTCTGGGACCTTTTTAAGTGTCAGACTTTCCCTCTGATTGTCTTCCTCAACTACCATGTTGTAAATGGACAGTGGCATTATTCATTTCAATATTTTGATTAAAACAGAATAGATATAATTAAACTAGGACATTCCTCTAATCTTGCTCTGTGGTCTCATGCTAAGGAACAGGCACTTGCTTTCATCCCATCACACAGCATGATCATTAAGTTGGGATTGAAAAAGTCACATTTAATAGCAGGAAGATTTCTCTCCATCATTCCTCCTTCCTGTCAAATATAAAATAAATGTGTTAAAATTAAATAATCAAACTGAAACAAGGGTGACAAAGTGCCACATTAATAACATGAATCATTTCCAAATGACAGTAGATGTCTCAAATGTTTAGTTACCACCTAAGGGCATGAAACACAATTTATTCTTTGAGTGGTGAATGTTTTACCTGAAACAATAGGCGTTTAATTCTTGAAGTAATGTGTTAATTATTATTAAAAGAATATTGAAACTGTTTTCATGTCTAGTAATGTGAAACAAAAAGGCCATTTACGACAGAATGCATTCTTGATTCTCACACACACCTCTAAAATCATTAATATACAACTATAATTATTTGCACATACAGATAAAATCAACTCTCACATACACACTTAAACAATATATTGCATATAAACTAATGAAAATTCACACACACTACTAAAACCCTCATTTAAATTACTTTTGGTTCACACATACACATATATAACCTCTCACATACAGTACTGTTATCACTCATTCAAATGTATATAGGGTGTCTTGTATGTATGTGCAAGGGGTTTTAGTAGTACGCATGTGTGAGTTTTCATTAGTTTATTTGTGATATATTGCTCAAGTGTGTATGTGAGAGTTGATTTTATGTATATGTGCAAATAATTATAGTTGTATATGAATGATTTTAGAGGTGTGTGTGAAAATCAAGAATGAATTCTGTCCTATACGGCCCCTCACAATAATTCACTGACTCTTGCATTTTCTTCCTCTCTCTCTTTTATATCTTTTGTGGGGGTAGGGCAGGCTCATAGCCAGTCAGAAGGTTTTCTTTTTGGTTGGGTCACTAAATAGCATTGATTAACAGAATTCATTAACTGAAAAACAAATATTCAATACTATTTCAATTATCCTTTTTTATGACCAACAAATATAGAACCAGTCTTGTTTATTAGTCTTGTTTATTGTTCACCACATGAAAATAATCTGTTTGATTCCCTTCCTTTTCAGACATTAGGCAACTGCTTTTAATGTGGGTTAAAATGAGAACTGTACAAATTTGTTGTAACACGCAGGAGAAAAAGCAGTAACACTACATGGCTGCTAATTTTTCCCTTTGTGAATTAACACATATTAACACTTGACACTTGATTCTCTAATGGGGACAACTCTCCCTCTAGATCAAAGATACCTGCAGCACTTCTAACCTAAACTGGTAGGTTTATGTTAAGAGCTCCCATTTTTGTTTATGGTGACATTATCTAAAGAACTGCTTCTAAGAACCTTCACCATAAACTAGATGTCATGCTGCCATCCATTTTGTTACTAGTAATCTTTTCTTCCATCACTGCAATCTGTATTCTTTTGTCAACTGGCCATCACTTCATTCCTGCCAACTGATCCATTGGTATCAGTTTATATATAACACCTCTTTACTCACTATCCAAACATAAGCTGCACACCACTTGCAACATTAACTTTATCGTATGCATTATATCTGATAAGTTTGAGACCATTTGCATCACTTTATGGTAAAAACACAAAACCCCTTTGTACACAATCTGTACAGGATTATTGCACAGTTATAAATGGTAAATACACAAAAACCTTTTTGTTAATTATTATTTTAATTTTTGCAAAACAAAACAAAACAAAACAAAACAAAACAAACAAAAAAAAAAAAGCCAAATAAAGACTTTAGAATAAAAAAAAAGACTTTTCTCTACATTTTTTCTTGGATCAGGCTTTAAAGGGTTAACCTATTCATCCCAAAAGCCTGTACATCCTTTGGCTGTTTCTCATTCCAGTTTGCAGCTCCTAATGACTGGAACCAGTTAAAACAGAAACTAAAACTCGTCTTGTTCGCTGCATAAGATGCTGATTAAATCTATCCAATAACTTCACCCAGTAAAACTGGGACTAAATCTACCTACTGCAAGCCTGTGGTTTGCTGAGAGCAATCACAACAGAACTGCCCACAAAAGCAATTTCTAATTTTAAAGTCAATAATTTTAATACAATTTTTAATGTCTCTTTAATTAAGTAATCTTTTCTTTTTTTTTTTTTTTTTTTTTTTTTTTTGAAAGCTTTCCTTCATCCTTCATTCTTCATCCACTTGGGTTGGAGCTACAGATGCAGCATACATCTAACGGCCACACAGAGGCTGGTTCCATCGCTCCTGGGTTGGTTTGCAGTGGCTAAATAATAAAGGCTAAATAATAATAATAATAATAATAATAATAATAATGTTTTAAAAACTAAACATTTTTAAGTTAAAATTATTTTGCTCAAAGCAACTGATTTTTTCAGTTGTCTTGCATTAATTTATTTTTAACTATGCTAGATAGAAAAGGCTCCCAGAAGTCCAGATTCCAGACACCAAGCGAGAAATTTTGACAGCTATAGGAAGAAAACTGGGGTCAATGCCAGCAGGCACTTAATTTCTGCAAAATTCGTTTTGTGGTTTTGAATACATCACTACCAACTCTGATGTAGAAATCAAATCTTTTGTCTTTTTTTTTATGTTGCATATCAATATGATGCCACTCAAGCATATTTCATGTCACAGTATTTTCATGCCACTGTGGCACAGATGCTTGTTCATGTCTTTAAACTTAGATGTAAAAATGACAATACACCATTTTACTAGTTTATTTGTTAGTTACTTCTTGCTTCTTCTTCCTGAATGACTTTAGATGAAATTGCAGAACATTTTAATGCTTCAATAATTCATTTGACTCTCCCAACTTTTTTTTCATATGGGTGGGAGTGCAACAATATTTCAATATTCTTGATTCCTATGCAGTACATAGATCATCTATAGTGACAGTCAATTTCCCATTTTTCTCTGAACACCCCATCTCATTTCTGACACAAATGATACTTTCCCATAATTCAAAATCAGAGTATCTGATGTGATACATGAGACAGCCACAGGATTGACTATATGTTCATGCCCTTAGCTGCTCCACCAACAAACTATCCTCTTCCAACATGAGAGTATTTGCTTTCAGCTAATTGATGGATGGTTGGGTTTCCACAAGCGAGATGCAGCTTTACATCCAATCTGTTTCACTTATTTTGGAGTAACTACCAGCCACGCTGCCAGTGGTTAGTTGATTATCTTTGCCCTGCATCATTAGCAGCCAGCCCAGACAGACATGCCACAATCAGTCACTGCATGATCTGAACCCTGCCCCCCACGATGGGATCTCTGTGGTCTCCAGGGTCCCATGGATGACAGAAAGGCTTAATCCTCTCAATCTTTTTCCCTTGAGAGTTGGTTTGATGGTAATAGACACCCAATTGAATCATAGAGATCCAATCCTGGCCAAATGTACAGGCACCATTATCTCATATCCACTGAGTAATGGCTAGAAAGATATAGTTGCATCATGAAAGCTCCAAGTCATGTACAGGTCAGTGAAATAAACCATCTGTTCCCAAGAAATTCTTATTACTGATATTAGGTGAAACAGAAATAAAAAAATATATATATCTGATTTTCACTGACAACTGTGTCTCTCTATCATAAAGAGTTCACCAGGTCATATTTGTTTGTTTGTTTCCAAGTACGTTAAACTAATGGAAAACAACTTATAACCAACAGTGGTCCCAATCTTGTGCTCTTCTTACAAGGAAAACCCCCCCAGTGGTGTGTAACCCATCTGATTGATTTAATCTGCACAGCTCTGACCCTACTATGAGCCGCAGGAGGAGGCTTCAGCTTCCAAACGTCCAAAACACCAGAGTTGCACCATCAGTCCTACTTCATCACAATTATGTCCAGACAGCACCAGTGGCTCCTGTTCTTCCTGTTCAACACAAATGAGTTCAGGGGATTGAGTTTTGCATTAGGATTTTTCATGCTGCAATAACGATGGCAGGAAATTTTATTTAAGAAATTAGCAGGGAGGACCACAGTTGTGAGCAATGCAATAAGGAATTGTACAAAAAAAGAAATTGTGATGGAACTGTTTGTTCTTTCTTGAGGATATAATGCCCTTAGAGCCCACACATTTCTATTTTTGAGTGTTTCATTTATATTTTTATTTGACTGTTTTCATCTAATATGTTTTCTATGTAATTTATACTGTACATGTGTTTGATCTGTTTTGGGTAAAAAATAAAAACTATTCTGAATATATGGAATTTACACAAATTTTGAGTATGTCAACCTTTTTTAAAAAACATTTTTACCTTTTTGTTTAATAACTGCTTATTGACTAAACACAGTTGTTTGTCTGCTTGTTTGATGCTTGCAAATATGACAAAATAGCTAAAATATTGAATTTTGGTTGAATATATTTAACCACAGCTACGAGTTGGGTAAATGAATCATTGGATACTTCATTATACTGGATCTATTTCTATTTATCGTGTTATACACTTAATTTAGCAGCTCTTTACTTGGAATGGGTGAGGACAGGGTGGATCTTATGGCACAGTCACATGGCCTCTGTCAGTTGAGGTTATTCAGTAATGACCTGGGTCTTTTAGTACTATTATCTCTTTCTGCTTTAACAGTCTTGCTATTCTGTTTTGATTTTCTCTTTTGTATATAGGATACTTTTATTTACCCATAAGTTTTGTCCCTAAAATCTTACTTTTCCTTGTGACCAAGAAGGCAGAAGCGAAATACTCACCAATAGAAACAAAACTGGCCTGACTTTGTTCAACTGGAGTCTCGTCTTGAAGCTCAGAGGCACATCTTTCTGAACATTAACATCTCATCTAGGACAAAACGAATTGATTCCAGTCAGCTACAATTGTGAGGATGCATGTCAGTAAATAGTGCCCATATTAATGACCCTGCAGTGACAAATAAGATCAATTTTACAGTTCTCTTAATACAGGAAAGCCATTGAGGCATTATGTCATTTAAATTATTCACAGACAAATACACTTTGAAATTGTACTGAACGTATCATGCATCCTCTAGGTACCATTTTAATAGTATTTAGTGAGATCTACATGCCAGTTTTTCTATTTTAGTTTTATTCTGTTTCCAGAAAATCATTTAACTAGACATAACCTATTTTTTCTACCAGTTTCTGTTGTGTCAGCCTGTCCGTTAATAATCTTTGACATCCAATTTTGTAAGTCAGCCTTTAAACTTTCAGTCCTCTTCAGAGGAGAAAAACAACCAGACAAGCTCCTTGACTGTGGACATCAGGAGAAGGCCACCTGTAAATCAGACCTCTAGGGGAGTGGGGAATCAGAGATGGCCCAGACCAATCGATCTACTCAGGATTTGTGGGGGTTCACCTTAAGACAGGTGTGGTTTAACACCTCTCCATGAGCTGTAAAGAAAAAAATGGCCCAACAAAAATGGCACTGTAGAGGTCACATTAAGTGTTGTTCTATCTGCAGCTGTCACATAAAACTATCTATCTTCTTCACTCTTGCTGTGTGACTCATGGGACTGGGAACTCAGCGATCTCACCTTCCTGTCTATCACTGAGAAGCACTGAGAGTACATTAATGAATGGCTAATGTGTCCTCTCCAGTGACTTTTCATTACATCAGCAAAACTGATGTGGACCCCTAAGATAAGCCTGTCCCTTGGCATGCCTTTCCAATCTCTGTTATTTTTAATGTTTGATTACTTTAAAATAAAAATAAAATCTAGTCAGAAACCATGTGCAAAAAGGTTACTACCGCACTAAAAGAAATATTCTGCTCCTACTGCTGGCTTGGGTTGCACAGTTTTAATGTTTTCCCTTGCATTCATGAATATGCATTTTTAATATCCCTCTTATGCAACACACCTGTATCAAATTAAATGGCCCTACTCAACCGCTTGTTGT
This sequence comes from Melanotaenia boesemani, assembly GCF_017639745.1. Taxonomy (NCBI): domain Eukaryota; kingdom Metazoa; phylum Chordata; class Actinopteri; order Atheriniformes; family Melanotaeniidae; genus Melanotaenia; species Melanotaenia boesemani. The sequence continues at coordinate 29,897,154 of NC_055682.1, forward strand.
CAAGTTTTGAATAAGCATGTTGAGCTATCAATCTGATTCAGGTGTGCTGCAGCAGGAGAAAACCTGCAGTACAGCGGTCCTCAAGGACTGACTTTGGACACCATTGATTTACATCCTATGAAATGCAATATAATCCTATAGAACAACTTTACTATGAATGTAAATTTTTAGAAAGGTTAGACAGTTTCAGTTCATGTCAACATTGTCAAAACTATTAGAATTCTACTTCACTAATTATTAATAAAGTTACATGAACAGGTATTAAATCCGAAAGGGTTTGATATCATACAGGAATCAGCATAATAACTTTTATTTTTTTCTAATGCATTTCTAAGGCTTGAGTCCAAATTGTAACTTGGATCTCTGTTAAAATGATGTTTGTTTATTGCTTGTAGAGAAGCAATACTTCAGAGTAAAAATTCTCCATTATAAATACGGTGGTGCTTGTAAGTTGGTGAACCCTACATAAAATATGATTCTGAATGAATATAACAAAAACATCTTCAAATTTTCAAATAAATGCTAAGTGTACATAAATAGAATCCAATTAAACAAATGATGACTGGCAGCTTATGGCAGCACCAAACAGAAATAGGTGCTCTGGCATGCAGCAAAAACACAACTCCATTAAGGGGAAACAAGTTAGTAGTTTACTTTAACTTTAATATTAAGTATTTTCTTTGATTTGTGATCCTTTTATTTACTTAGTCTTGTGTTTGATTACTTTAACTTTTCAGTAACTGTTGCACTAAAAATCTATTTTTGTATGACGGGTCTGATCAGCCAGTATTTAAGGGTTCATTTACAACAAGACAGTCAGGAAGACTCAAATCAAATTCACATTTTGATTTGGTTTGGTTTACTGTCACACTGCACTTACTCAGGTAGGCCAAACTGCCTTGGCTAAGTCATGCAGTTAAAACAACCACTTGTCATGGGCAGTATTGCCAGAAATGGCCAGTGACCAACAAGAAAGAAGAAGAAAATCTGGCTCATTGATCGGCCAAGATTGAAAACAGCTTGTTTACTACTGATAAATAGTGGAGCAACACCAAGTTTCTGCAGTCTTGTGATTTCTGTTTTCACTTTGGTGGTCAAACCTAATACAGCGTTCACAAGAATCAGTCCAGTATGAGCAGCAGCAGAGGCAGCGAGCTATCTGACATGTTGCATTACTACTGGTCCACACCAGAATGCAAATGCACATTCAGAATGCTGCACGTGAAATGTACTATCTGTGGAAGAAGACCAGGATGCATTTAAAGCAGGCCAAACAGTGCCAGTGTGAATGCACCCTGAATGCATCATTAAGGACCCTGTTAATTTTTGTTTAGTGTCTATTTGAGCATTTTTGGAGGGTGAATAACCACCATTTTGTCATGTCTTATCAACAAGTAACCCCCTCCCTCCCCCACCTTTTTTTTTTTTTTTTTGCAGATTATAATAATTTTGTATATAAGTTTGTTTAGTGTCCTTTTAAACTCCTACAGCTGGGTAAGGGTATTTTTTTCTCTATGTGTTGATAGAGTTTACTTGACATTGTGCTTTACCATATCATCATTTATTTTGCATCTTATCTGCAGAATATGTAGAATTGAACACAAATACTTGAGTTAAGTCAATCTAAATTGCAGTAAAAATATTTTTTAAGCTGTTTGTGACTTTGGTCTCCGGTTATTCTTTAGTGTCTCAAATTTTTAGTTTTGACTCAAAGTGTTTGTTTAACCTTGCAAGATTATAAAATACACACCCGCAACTGAAACAGTCTTACTGTAGCTATACACAATTATGGCCTCCTCATCCAGATGAAGTCACACACAGACAAGTCAAAAACTCTCAGCTGCATTCACAGACTATCATAACTTATATATCCCTCATTAACCAGTGAGATGGGCTGATCATCCTGCAGGCAATGGGACAGTACAGTAGGTGATCAATATCTACACATGAGCTTTAGACCCTGGTGCAGGCGCCAAGCACTTCAGGTAATGAACTGCCTGCTTGATATATATCCCTCACAGGGTGGGATTGCAGTGGTGCAACATGGTACTGCAACAGCAGCAATTCTTTGATTAGCCATTTCTCTTCCATCACGCTTTCTTGGCACACAGATCTCTCACACACATTTACAAACTGGCTGATGGTGCCACCATACCCAATGTTCAACTTGTGGCTCCTGCAGATGCTCACAGAGCTCATAGCTCATTTTATGTCTAATCTGTGCAGACAACTTTGCAAGTTATGCTGCTTTTATATAGACAAAGCCTTACATGTTTCCCATCTGTCTTAAAGCTTTGTCCCATTATCATCCAACTGGTCACTTAAATATTGTTATGTTAGGCTAGCTAGGCTTGCATACAGTGTTTTAGATACTTAGACATGTGAGCAAAGAACTGTTAAGGCTGGCGTTTTAGAACACAACAGCTTCTCTGCATAAGTGAGCATAAAACATCTGCCATACTGACATGCAGTAACTGTGAACTTCTATTTGGCTGCTAATCATACTGTTAGTTAATATAAGCAGATCTGTATTGAAATATTAAATATAATACTGTAACCGGTTTCTTATTTTCAGAGCTGTTATTGTAATAATACTACTCATAAGTGGTTCTTTTGACGTATTTACAGTTTGCACTCCACAATCCCACAGGTTTTAATTCACTGTCTTTAGTGTCACAATCTTACAATAACTTATCTTTTTGTATATTCTTGGTTTGGCATGCAGTTATTAAGTACAATGAAACAGCAGAAACTTAAGCTGATGATAGGTGAAATTTCATGTCATAAAGTAGATTTTTGGTCACAATGTTTGATGTAATCCTGGTGCAAGATTAAATATCTGCAGCAAGTTTCCTGGCAAGCTATCACATCATAAGGAAGCTGAGTTAAAAATGCAAGTGACAGAAAAAGATGACTACTCCTGAACAACCTCAGCATTTCAAGTCATTAAATTGCTTTTTGTGACAACAAAGCTGTTGTGTATGTTTATGTATGTTGCTGTACCTACATAACTCAAAAAGACCAGAGAGAAATTTTCCCCAGGGCCTCATCGCTGAAGTTAATGAAACAAGAGAGCTGCCAGCGTCCCTCCAGATATATACAAATAGATTGTTTGCCCGCTGTATAAAGTGAAATATGAATATATTTGATCATTTAGATTATGTTACCAGGGCGTAAAGCAGGATTATATTGCATTATATCTTTTTTTGTCTGGCATTTGTTCACATAAGTAACTACAACATACTGGCCAGTTATTCTGGGTCTTAAATTCAGTTCACTCCTTCTTTGTAAACCAGATTATGTTCTTCATGAGTTAGGATGTTAAATTGAAGAGGTTGCGATGGTGTTAAAGTCCCCCTTTTTGAAAGGAAGAGCAAATTAATTAATCTGTCTATCAGTTAAAACATACTGGATAGGATCCTTTACTGATCCTGGGCTGGAATCCAGGGTGGAGACAAACGTCCTGCTTTCCAATCAGTAACTGTACTGGAGATGTTGAGCATTTCACAGCATGTCTCTGTAAACTGTCACCACTAATATAATGAAGCGAACAGCCATTTAGAAAATGAACTGGCCCATGGCTCATTGAGCAGACATGTTTTACCACTTATGACAGAACTGTAGTTCAACATCTGCAATCAAGTCTGTTGAATCAGTTCAAATTTTATGTGCATGCAAATTCCTAAGTAATGAAAGGAGGATGTAACAAAACAAACACACAGATGAGGTGACGTTACTTAAATTAATCTGCTGCTTAACCTCATTACTATTCATGGAAAAGATAATAATGCAGTTTTAAGCATCATGCTGTGCAGATGTTTATTGTGTGAACATTATGGTAAAAAAAATCACATCCAGTTTTAGTTTTTACTCTGATTTGCTTTTGCTTTTGTTAATTCCATATGAAGGACAAAACAAAACAAAACAAAAAAACAGAACAGAACAAACTGACAAAACTTGAGAGGTTTGCGATTAATAAACTGTGTATTTTCTTCACTGGTCTTGTTAACTCTAGCCTGATAAAAAACAATAATGGGTGAAAACCTGATCAGAGTATATTGATCCGCTTCCAATGATCCGGAGCAGAGGTCTTTGGGATTCAAATTTACAACCCCAGGAGAGTCCTTGTGCCTGGTCTCCATGCCTGATACAGGCCCTTAACTGGTCAGTATAATGATGTTTTAAACAGCTTGGTGACTGTAAATCTGCTTTGCTAAGATTACTCTCGCTCTCCTGACTGGACCCCACCTCAGTAAATCTCCCATGCTGGAGCAGAGAATTATTTATTGTCCTCTAAGAAATGAGAAGTCAGAAAATGATCTCAAGTCACCAAGACCATCAAGTGCTGGCTGGAGGAGATCTGAGTCCATATGAAATGACAAACATCAGTACTTGGATAATGTTACAGAAGATGCTGATTAACTAAATTTATGAGGCTACTAGTCTCATGCTATGTCAAGAAGCCCTGGAAGTACAGGAAAATTTGTCTTTATGCAAATTCTGATGTGAGAGTGTAAAAATATTTCTTGGTGTGCATTTGTTTTTCTGTTAGCAGCCTATGACATGATCACTCTTTGTCACTGGAATGTGGGGCAACATAGGTCAGATAAATAAATGTGGATTATGAAGCTACTAGAATAGGATTACTTCTTCATTTTCTTGTCTCAAAATGGAAAGTACAACCTCTTATAGAAAGAGGCACCCATCATGTAAGACAGCAGCTGCGCTGGTGTAAACTTGCTGTAACTGATCACAGACCGGCTACAGGTCCTGCAGGACTCGCAGGGAGCAGAGAGAGCAGCGCGCCACGGGCAGGGTGCTGCGCGTTAGCAGAATCCCGTGAGGCTAGTGGAGGCTCGGTAGATTTTTATAAGGTGGATGGTTGTGAAGTAAGCTCGTGATGGGGCAACAGGAATCAGCACAGTGTTGCTGAACTTACCAAAGCAGCATGTCCGATAGGAAGAGCGCTGTACACCGCACCCTTGGAGCTTCACCACAGTCAACTCCCGCAGACCAGATGGTGCTGTCAAAATGACTCGGGCTCTCTTCATCCTCGCATGCTACTTTTTCGCTTTGATTCATTGTAAGTGTGTCTTTTTTCATTTTGTGTTAACCAATTAATGGAGACAGTATAGCACGCACCTCAGGTTGTACGCGCGCGCGTCAGACTCACTTTTTTTGAGTCAGTGTTTCTGCAGAGAAATAATTTTCTCTCAGTGTTTTGAAGCTGAATTGCAGATTGTTAATATGACATACGTTTTCAGTACACTGGCTTTAGTGCTTGGAGAGAATTATAAAAGTTGCAGCTATTTCGGAAGTTTTAGCAAAATATTTTAATAAAAATAACATAATATGATGGGAAGCGATTTTGACACTGCCTCATTTAGAGGCAATTTTCTAAGTCTGTCATTCAAATGTAGCAGGCATTGACCAAAATCAAGGTATCACTTCCCATCTGAGGTTTTTGAAAAAGTGTGATTATTGGAACAAATACAAATAAACGTACTAACATAGTTTCTTTAGTGTATTCTTTAGGATCTTACATGTCCAAAAAGGGGTGTAGGCCTACTTGATAAAATGCATGTGGTTCACACTTTGCCTCAAAGGATATTCATGAAATTAAAATGCTCCTAATGCAAAAATAAATTGTCAGTTAAGTAGCCTTTAACATATGCGCAATGAGTCCTCATTAGCAAAGAAAAACGGTCTTTGTACTTCTGCTTTGTTCTACATATAAAGTCTACAGAGGAACAGATAAATTCCATGGTTCATTAATGTAGGTTATTATAAGAAATGGATTATAAAAGAGTAAAAAAAAAAAAAAAAACCTTCATTCTCTAACATTTTTTGTGGAGTAATGGTTTTTCAGAGTGTTGTAGGGAATGACCTTATCAACTTCAAAACAACTTACTATTGTTGGATTGTATTAACACGCTTGACTTCACTCTCAATCAGCGAATGTCAATCTAACACTTGCAAGAGGCTGCTCATTTTGCACATTAAACCTGCACACTCATACAGTTTATGTATTGGGGTCCACAAACAGCAATCCTCCACAGCAAGACTGACTGATTTGCAAGTGGACTTCACCTCTGGGGAAGGAAGTGCTTGTTTGACCCTGTTTTCCAAGAGCTTTGACAACATGCCATCTGTCAAATAATGCTGTTGAAGTCCCCATGGGTGGGACCTAAGCCAAGTGACTGACAAAGGCACAGTCATGGCAGCATACGCTGACCTGTGGGGGGCTAGACTGTCGCTACACCACACCCTGCAAAGCTGCAGGAGTCCACAGGCTGGTAATGACACACACAGTTTGATTCTTAGTAAGACTGGTAATAAAACCACAACAGTACAAAGCTTTATGGAAGGCCCATTTTAAGAACCTTTGTTCCCAAAATGCATTGCTATACATTGATAACATGGGTTGTTTGTCTTCAGTGGGGCCATTAGTGAGAGTCTCGCCTCATTTGAGTGTTCCCATGAGTTTGTCTACTCAGCTCCTTCCCTCTGTTTGGATACATCTGCATGTCTAGAAGATGGAAAAGATAGTTTTACATACATCAGTTCTGCTCTAGGTGAGAAGAACCAGTCAACTGTTTTAATCAGGCTTGTCTTGGGTTTCATTTATCAGCAATGGGGCTTTAGGTGTGTTTTTCTGTTTTCTCATTTAAAAGACATTGTGGTTTTGCAATTATACAGTACAAAAGCAGTTTTATTAAAATATCTACCCTTGTCCAAAATTTGATTACATTATATTACGTTTGGGGTCTTAATAAGATTTCAGTATAATTTCCATTAAAAAATGAATCCATAACTTTTTTAAAGGAACAGCTGCTGCTTATCTGAAGCAAGCAATACATGTGACTTATTTGTGATTTTATGTACACATATTTGTTTGTACTGATGGAGTATTTTTTTAAAACAAAACTCTGATGCAAAACCCCAAAAGACTCATGAGTGTAGGAGGCCATTTTGTGAGGACCTAGTCACTTGTTCAAAGGTAATTTATGAAGGTTGTGGTTATTTTATGTATTTCAGTGGATCCAGGTTGGTCTTTTTTATATCTGATTTGTGAAATTAAACTCAATAAACTCTGAATTGTATAAAAAAATGTAGCTATTTAAAAACATAAAGTGTTTTATGTAAGTACATCTGGAGCCCATTACAGTGCACCCAGTCATTTATCCACTGTTTTATAACAGATTAAAGGTTTGATGTAGCAAACGTTTGTCTGGAAACATTTGCTTTAGATGTGCATGCACAGGTTCCTCATGAAAATAATCTTTAAACTAAATTGTGTCACCAGGTAGCACTAGTGCTGAGTCAGAGGAACGTTTAATGAACTGGCTGCTGGGAAAAAACCGCTACAACCCGCTTATTCGTCCAGCCGTCAACAGGACCGAAAGAGTCACAGTGAAGCTGCAAGTGTCTCTAGCCCAGCTCATCAGTGTGGTAAGGCAGCATATATTTAACCCATGAAGATGTGAGCAAATTTATTTATGCACGTGCATGAGAAATGATTGGGGGCGGGGCGGTGGGGGTGGGGGTGGGGGTGGGGGGTCTGTGGAGACGATGAAGGAAAACAGAAAAAGAAAGACAAGATGAAAGAAAGAGGATGATGGAAAAGACCAAGCGAGAACCTTTGAGAATGCTGTTAATTACAACGCAGCCTCTCCTTCAGGGCCATAGCTCTAAATGGATGGATGAAGTGGAAAATAGATCTGGTCAGCTGTGATCTCTGCCTCTGTCATACCCAGATTGAAACTTCAGCACATTGGATTAAAAGAGGCCATAAAGCTGTTTTAGCCACAGCGTTCCAGGCTTCTTGCTGATTTACAGGGGAGGTTCCTTCCAGTTGCAGACCACGACAGGGGACTCATTTACAGCCTCAGTTTATGAGTTTGCATTGTGCCCCTTGGGGTAATTGCCATTTGGTATTACTCTATTGGAAGTGTATGTTATAGCGTTGACAAGGCAATCAACAAATATGTTAACATGTATGCTGAATGGAAAATATGAACCCATTGTCTTCCCATTGTAAAGTCTCAGGTTTTGTATTTTTGCTGTTGCCATCTTCCTCACTTGAGTGGTGAAATCATAATAAACAAAATAAACAGCTTCAAGAAAAAGTGAAACAAGTTCTAGAGACTATAAGATCACGGGGAATATGTTGTCAGAGGCAACAAATCAAATGAACAGGGATTTCTTTTTTAATTCAGAAGAGTCACAAGTGACTTCTGTGCAGCTGGACATTTTATAATAAAACCCATAATGACTTTGCCAAGTCAGGTGAAGGTTTTGTTTGTATCTACCTCATACTTTTTTTTTTAATCTTTATCAGCTCTCATCAACTGACAAGGAAGACAAAAGAGAAATTAAACATGTGGTAAATGTTGTGTCTTTTTTAAGGCAACCCTAAATAAAGCAATTTCTAATGGCTAAATCTTAGTTTGGGTAACAAATCATACCAAACATAACAAAACAGAATTATGTGTAAAAGAAGCACTAGGACAGGTGGTAAACTTGGATGTCATAAATACTAATAAAGTCATCACTACCTTTAACTCTCAAATTATAGAATTTTTTGGATGACAAAACTAGCAAATTGTGGCAGTCTACGTTTAATAATGACATACTATTAAAAGGAAACTAATGGCACAACTTTGTTATTCTGTCAGGGTAGATGATTGTATTCATGCTTGAAACCTTTCCTTATCTACCAATTCGTGCTTTTTCAGAATGAAAGAGAACAGATCATGACCACTAATGTTTGGCTCACTCAGGTAAGTGTTACAAAGCTCAGCATCACATTCTCTAAGAAGCCCTGTATCTTTGTAAATGTCCTTACCCCCGAACTTGAATTACACCATGCCCATTCTTCTCTCAATGTGGAACAAACTGCTTTGATAATTGTGCTTCAAACATATTTCACTGATAATGAGGCATGTAATTAGAAATTAGCTGGGATTGAGGAAGTGCAGTGAAATCAGAGCGAAGACTTGATGACCATGCCCCTTTGTCTCTCCAGCACTGGGTTGATTACAGGTTATCATGGGACCCTGCAAAATATGACGGTATCGACAAGCTGCGTATTCCTTGCAGACACATTTGGCTCCCAGACATCGTCCTTTACAACAAGTAAGCATCTTTGCAGTGATTTATTTATGAATTGAAAGAAAGTGAAAAGAATACTGAAGCAATTTCTATACTCTATCATTGCAAGACATCTGACATTTAAAGTGAAGTGCCATCTGAAAAAGTCATTATGCTAAAACTGGTAGTTAGCAATCTCTCTTCATAATCATTCCTCTGGCATCTGCCGATTCAATATGGTTCCCAAAAAATTTACGCAAGCTTCTGCAGTTTAATAAAGATGGAGCTTTCAGTTACTGCCATATGCATTTTGGTTTCAATGAATGAAGTGTTGCTAGCTGCAGAACCTAACCAGTGATAGTAATGTAGACAGTCCGTTAAGGCAACCTGACAACTCTTAAGTTTTTGTTGTGTTTTCTCTTCATGCAGTGCTGATGGAACCTATGAGGTAACAGTCTTCACCAATGCCATTGTCCTTTTCAATGGCAGCATCAGCTGGCTTCCTCCAGCCATCTATAAAAGCGCCTGCAAGATTGAGGTCAAGCATTTCCCCTTTGACCAGCAGAACTGCACCCTCAAGTTTCGCTCTTGGACATATGACCACACAGAGATTGACTTGATTTTGAAGTCTGAGGTGGCTAGTATGGATGACTTTACTCCCAGTGGGGAGTGGGATATCTTGGCACTTCCAGGCAGACGGACCATCAACCCTCTAGATCCCACTTATGTAGACCTCACATATGACTTTATAATCAAGAGGAAGCCCCTTTTTTACACCATAAACCTCATCATTCCTTGTGTTTTGATCACCTCTTTGGCCATTCTGGTCTTTTATCTTCCTTCAGACTGTGGCGAGAAGATGACCCTCTGCATTTCTGTCCTCCTGGCTCTCACTGTGTTTCTGCTTTTAATCTCAAAGATTGTTCCTCCAACCTCACTGGATGTACCTCTAATCGGCAAGTACCTGATGTTCACCATGGTGCTGGTGACCTTCTCCATTATTACCAGTGTGTGTGTGCTCAACGTGCATCACCGATCTCCAAGCACCCATACTATGCCTTCCTGGGTCAAGTTGGTATTCCTTGTGAAACTGCCAGCCTTACTCTTCATGAAACGCCCTCACAACTACTCTGCACGTCAAAGACTACGTCAACAGCGGTGCCTACGGGCCAGGAGAGCAATTTTGGGTCTGGGTTACCCAGTTGTTCCCAAAACAAGTTTTATTTTGTCATCCTCTGCATTACTGTCCTCTGACTCTGCCTTCTCCACTCCAGGACATAAAAATGTAACTCCTCCGATGGGATACAGCCACAGCAGCAGGAAAGGGGACTTACGCTCCACTGATTATCTTCACAGTGGTTTCATTTCTACCCAAGACCTCCATCAAAGAAGCAACTCAGACTGGGCTGCTGATGTCCAGGAGGCAGTGAACGGCGTGCGCTTTGTGGCTGAGCACATGATGGGAGATGATGATGATCAGAGTGTACGTATACACACATTCAAACTAAACACTTGACTTAATCTATGGGCTGCTGTGTAAAAGGTCATTTTATCTTATCACAAAATCGTTTATACATTTTACATGCTCAAAAGTTTTGCTGATAACAGAAAAAAGGAAGGTAGCAATTAGTCTTTTAAAAACGCAAAACAGAAAAAAAGAAACCATAATATTCTCATTATAGCTACAGCTTGAACATATACTGATTTTTAAAATGTATTACTGTAACAATTCAGTTGTTTTCCTTTGGTTAAAAAGACAATTAGACAGTGGTTATTGATCTCAATCGACTTGTAATTTTCTATCAGACGCTCTTTCTGAGCATTAAAGCAGAAGTAAGAGCAAGATGAGAGGCACTTAACTATAACTGTCATCTCTACTGCTGTCTTCATTTCACTTTCTAAAACTGTAACGCACACACAAAAAACAAGAACAAACACACAAACAAGCAAAAGATAACATGCAAGTACTACCATTGGGAATGGAGCCTTGAAAATTGGCTGAAAATAAAATAAATAAGATTTGTGTAGAAGGCAATGTCAAAAATTAGAGCCATTGCCTTCTTTCAGCTAGGTGATAACCCTAGCTTAGCACAAAACTTGGCATCAGAGGTAAACAGCTTGTTTGACCATTTCAAAAGTTCAAACATCGAACTAACAACAACGAAACTGATTTTTTTTTAATTAAAATTTTCTCCTTACTCTAAGAAACAGTAATTGTATATTATTGTTTCTTCTACCTCCAGTCTTCATGTTAAGCTACGCTAATAGGTTCATAGTTTTAAAACTGTAAACCAAACATTTTGGCATCAACGCTAACATGACACTCACAAATGTTTGACATCCAGGCTTAACTGTCAGTGGCATCCTCTTTCTCATGTGGGTCATTTACTCATGCAGTAACATTTATTGTACACTTTGTGACCCTCAAGGTGCAGGAGGGAATACCACTAATCTCAAATAGTGGTTACGACCAACGAGGGCAGACTTTAGTCTGTCGATTGCTTTGATAAGTAATCAATCAAATAGGGAGGGAGCCAGGAATGAGAAATTAGTTGTCTCACAATCTTAGGAAATAAATGACAGTGGGGTGAAAGGGTCAACAGCTTTTTCAATGTAGATCTCAGCAGTATGAAAATCTCTAGATGTTTACATCATGCCTATTCTGGTCTACGCTAATGTTTAATGATATATATATATATATATATATATAATTTTTGTGTCTTTGCAGGTGATAGAAGATTGGAAGTATGTGGCCATGGTGGTGGATCGTATGTTCCTGTGGATATTTGTGACAGTGTGTGTGGTGGGTACCCTGGGCCTTTTTCTACAGCCTGTCTTCCAGAGGCAGATTGTTCCCAACCAGCAGCCCAGCTCAGAGACCCCTCGCATGTGATGAGCATCAAGGGAGACAGAATGCCTTCAGGGCTTTCATTACATGCTGTTAGGATAAACAGTTATAAGGGCATCTAATTCAGCAAAAGTTTCCTTAATGTTTGCTTACTGCTGTGTGTGAACCAGATGCAGTGACATAATGTTCTCTGTATCAAACCCTTTCAAACTAGAGTTGGTAAACAGCTAATATGCACATCAGTTGACTAAAGATATGTTTTAAAATGGATAAAGATGCTCTTATTATTTAAACGATTCAGGATTTAGGAGAAAATGGTACATTGGGAGTGGATTTACTGCACCACACAGAGATCCTGATAATGTTACAAAAGACAACAGCAAAACTGGACTGAATGTAGCTCTCACTGCACTTCAGTATGCTAACCTCTTGCAGATATATACCTCACATGACAAAGATGTGTCTGCTGTTGTTGATGTTGTTTAACTTCTGATTTGTGTTACCATGTCACTGAAATATAATAAAGATAAATTTGTGTCCTCTTGTAGTCTGATTAAAAATGTAAAATGGCTACAAAAGTCTTAAAATTGTCCCAGTCTTGCCAAAGTGCTTGGTTAATCTGTTTTGCTGGTGATAAAATCTGAACTCTTTGCCATTATGCTTATTGAAGATGTGCCAGGTAGAACATTTTATCATATAGTGGAGACAACCATGCACTTTAAATATGAGAATGTGCGACTAGGCAAAAAGAAAGTTATTGATACTACAAGATTGCTGAAGCTAGCCTTGATTATAATTTCTTAAGGTCCAAGTACTTTTAGGGACTCCATAAGCCTGATGCAGTAATACTGTCTAAAGAAAAATACAAAGGTTTTACTTTTTGAAAATGTGTTAATAGCCACTATTTTGGCTTTTTACATCTGGGCTGATTTTTAATGACCAGTTTTAAAGACGATTACAAGCACACATGGAGCTGGACAAAGTGGACAAACCTACATACAGCCACGACTCAATAAGCCGTGCTGTGCTGGCTCATTAGGGATTCTATAGAATGTTCTTTTGTGAGATTTTCCTTTAAATCAACAGATGGCAGTCAGCACTCGTGTCAGTGAACAGCCTTGCTGCACTTTAGCCCTGCAGTTTACAGTTTTTTTGGTTTTAATCGTTTTCTGTTTTTCTCTTTTTTTTAATTAAAGCAGGACATTATGGTGTTACTGGATGCATCTTCAGCAAAAACATCACAATACCGACAAAGAGCTCCAACGAGGAATGATTTAAATTAATGTGTTATACCGGATTATCTTTGCATCTTTGTTCTTTGAAAGTTGCTTGTCAATAAACACTGTTTTGTAGAATGACATGACCCTCAGCCAGGTGTAGATGTACAAACAAGCCAGGTCTCACAGAAAAAAATAATTTGACTAACAGAAAAATTTTCTGTAGGTTAAATTAGCTACATGTCGTTCTCTTTTTTTAAATTAATGTACAATGTAGATCTTTACGAATCCCCATGTAGCAGCTCTCTTTTTAACGGCTCTGTTTAAAAGAGTTCCAGTACAGCTTCCTTGGAAAAGATGTATTTATCATCTGAGGACTTTTCAGTGGGCTTTTTATCAGAACAGCACTTGGACTCCCCCTTTATTCAGCCGAGGGACAAAATACTGGATCACATTACTGTCCAAAAATGCCCAAAATACAATTCTAGACTAAGAAAGATAGAAAAGAGGAAAGCATCAAAAACATAACTAGATCCTTACTGATGCATCTTTTTTTAAAGCAAAACACACATAGACAAAAATGAATAAATAAAGAAAAATCTGTTATGCTGAGGGCCTTTCAAGCCCCAAGCCAGTGGCACAGAAGCACATGATCTTGTCTATGCCTTAATTTTATATGAACGTTTGCAAGTGGAAAACACAAACGAATACCACCTGGGTCCACTGTCAACCCAGTGAAAACTGAACATTTAATGTCATGGCTTCTATCCGTCAAACAGCTCACTCCATCTCATTTTTTCTCTAATCCTGTTAGTGCCAAAGAAAGCAAATTTCATTTGAATCTACTGCATTTTTTCCTCTCTCTTTCTAATTTTCCCTCTTTTGTGACACTATTTTAATATATCTCATTGGATTTTCAGATTGGAAGTATTGGGAAAATCAAAGTTAAAAGGCTTGTTATAGAGCAAATCCTCACCTGTGAACTGTTTCTCTTTCTTTGATTTGATGAGGTGAACATAGTTTTTTTTTTTTTTTTTTTTTTTGCATTGTGTGACTCTCAGCCAGTGAGTGGTTGCACGCCTCAGTGTAGCTCTGCCTCCCTCCCCCTACTCTCTGGTTCTGTCTGCAGCTGCAGACGCTCTTTCCCTCTTTCTACTTTCTCCCGTGTGTGCTTCACGGAGCTCTGCTGCTGCTGTTGCTGACCCCAGATTCATTTGGCATCTGTATGCTGAAACAGGATGAATGCCAGATTTTGCTTCATAGTTTCCTGCTGCTGGTTTCTTTTGCATCTTCTATCAGGTAAGTAATGTCTTTTTTTGTTTTTTAACATGGAATCTTACTTACTTGTTGCTTTACATATCATACTTATATTGTTATTTATTATAGAAACCTAATAGTGGTGTTTGTGGTAGTTTACCTCTGTAGAATTCAGCACATCTAATTTAATGCATTAACGAAATTAGCATAAATTTTAACCTTTTCATTTGAATCAACAGAAGAATGCTTTCCTATAGCTTTGGGTTGCAATTCATCAGCGAGACTTCTTGTATCCACAATAGTGCCAGATGTTAATTTTAGCACAAAACTTAAGAAAACAGCACCAATTCCAGAAAAAAAGGTCAAATCTGGAGTTCTGCCATCTGAACAATAGAGCAGTGAATGATGCATGTCTGACATTTTGCTTTGGTGCAGGGGGCACATGTTCAGAAGCAGAGCATAAGCTCTTCTCTGTGATATTCTCCAACTACAATCAGTACATACGACCAGTGGAAAATGTATCTGATCCAGTCATTGTGCAGTTTGAGGTGTCCATGTCACAGCTGGTCAAAGTGGTAAGTGGCCAAAAGGTTTTTCTCTGTATCCTGTGCTGACATTTATAATGTCTGTTATTCACGGTGCACCACAGTCAAACATAAATGGTTGTTCAAATGAGCAGTACCTGGAAAAATTAAGTTTAATTTAAGTTTAATGAAAGATTCAGGATGTTTTGATTTAGCACCTTAGAAGAATAGTTTGTGTGTCAATTTGTTAACTTTTGTGGACGATGAAGTTTTATAAAGGGACAGAATTGGGATGCAATCCAAGACACCTGCAACACTCCTTGCCAATGCCCAGCAGCCCCTGTTTTATAATCCTGAGGAGGGAACTAGACATAAAACAGGGGCAGAGAGGCTGTCTGTCTGGCTAAGACAAGATGGGAAATGTCAGCTGTCTGTGTAGCTCTCAGGTTAGGCAGCCTCTATGACTTGATCACTGACACGTCTGATAAACAGCCTGATTTTAATACTGGGTTTTGCTAGAGTTTGTTGATTGCAGATTGGTGGACCAGACAGAAACCACTCGGTGCTCTCTTGCTTGACTCAGACAGATCCAGGGAGAGCGATAATCTCCTTCATTCACAAATGCACAGCCTCAGATGTATTATACTGCTATTCAGCCTTTTCCCCAAATCAGTTTTTATAAGTTTATAAGATAAATGCTTATTATCACACTCGAAGTGTTTTACGCTGAAAGAACACCAACATATTTTGTGTAATTAACTTATGTGATTTAATGCCTGGCTGAAGAAATCAAAATACTGAATTATTTCCTAAACAATCAGCTAACATGTCATGTAATATTGTTCTCTTCTAAGGAAAAATGTCAAGCAATCCTTTGCTATTACAATAGCAGTAATATTTCACCACCTTTAATTGGATCCATGTGTGTTTTTTTCCCACACAATTTCAGATGTTGATGTGTAATTATACACTATAGAGCTCCTCCCTCATCAGCCTTTCTGTACCTCTATAGAATAAATATGAATTGTCTTTTCAAGCAACTTAGAGATCTATTAAGAACCTGTCTGGTTCAAGACAAGAAAAAATAAAAAATAAAAAAGATATTCTATTATAGCTTCCCAGACTCTGGAAAGACCACTGATTATGTGTCCCAGTACATTAAGATGATATACACATATATATATATATATATATATATATATATATATATATATATATATATATATATATATAAAAAGCTTAGTGTAGCAGGCCACTGAGCTCCCACAGCTGATGGATGACTATTTCCTTTCAGCAACACCTGGTGCTCCTAACTCAGATGCAATTGGTATTGGTTTGCCTACACCAATTACAACGTGACTATATGAGGTCATTAAGACCATCAATAGCTCGTTGGCTGGGCTGCTTCAGTCATCATTCCAATATCAGGGATCAGACTCCCGGAGCATTGGCAGTATGTGGTTTGTTACTAAAGGAGGAGATTTTGCAGAAAACAAGAAAAAATTGGCATTTTGGAAATAAGTTTATTGATTTTCTTTTCTTTAGGTAGATGAAAACATT
Source organism: Melanotaenia boesemani (assembly GCF_017639745.1). Taxonomy (NCBI): domain Eukaryota; kingdom Metazoa; phylum Chordata; class Actinopteri; order Atheriniformes; family Melanotaeniidae; genus Melanotaenia; species Melanotaenia boesemani. The sequence goes on from NC_055682.1 coordinate 29,913,653, forward strand.
TATACTGTTCATATGTTTCTTTAATAGATATGAAACCAAAGTCTTGTTAGGTTAGTTTACAATTTGGACCATTGGTAACTTCAAACTGCTTTTTTGTCACATTATAAAATGTTTTGTAGTAAAACTTTATATAAGTAGAAAAAAACAAACAAACAAAACAGACCCTTTAATTGGACTTCCTGTTAAATACTAAAATATGCCAGAGAATCAGTTGATGTGATTCTATATATTGTGATAGATTTGGAAGCCATATGAGATGTTTGTTAGTATAAAAAGCTCGATTAAACTTCTGGTCTCCCAAATAGAACCAATATACGTTATACTGGGGCTGTCAGTCCACCTGTGTTTCCGATAGAGCCTATGCTCTCCTGGATAGCAAATGATCACATGAATGGTTAATGTTATGCACTGGGTCATGAGATTGGTTCATTCACGGTCTAACTCACGCATAAACCTGTTTGTTTGTTTAAATGTCTTCATAATCAAACATGTCATGTTTTCAGGACGAAGTCAATCAGATCATGGAGACCAATCTGTGGCTCAGACATGTAAGTTTATTGTGCATGACTGTGAAAACAGACCTTGAGCAAGGGCATCAAATATGGATCCAGACTGCTGTCATATATAATTTTTGGAGCTAGACTGACAGGATGAATTATGCATAAGTAAGCTGTTTAAATACACTGATCACTGTGATCATATTTTAAAAGGGGGAAAATGCATTTAGATTTCATAGTCATTTTAATGTTTTGAAATCATAGTTTACAGACTATGGACAGGAAAAAATAACGTTTTAATTCTGTGCCAAAAATGTGCTTTTGCATCAGAATGAACTTCAAAGTTTAAACTTAGCTTAAAGTTATTTTTTTGTACAGAACAAGGGTACTATACAGTTACAGCAAGTGTACACAAAAACTGAACAGCCTAATGCTTTTTTACCACATGGTGTCTCTGCACCAGTGCTTAGTTCGCTGAATTGAACCCGATCTGAACCTGGTCTGAGGGAAATGGGGCAGGGTAGGTCTGCACATCTGATTTTTATTTATTTATTTATTTATTTTTTTTGTAAGTCTTCAGCAAATTCTCTTCTGATGTATTTCTGCTGAAGATCTGAGCTGTAATTGCTAGTTGGTGTTAAGGGTAGAAGCATTGTTCCTCATACTTTAAAATGATCTCATTAGTTGTATTTGTATTTTTTTCCATGTGTGTGTTTGAAGAATGCAAAAAGTACCACGATAGTGAATACTGCATTTCCCTTGCTGCCCACCCCAATTTGACATAACACTCTAGATATATACAGTTCTGTAACTGAGTAAATTATTTACAGTACCCTCAGGTTGCCTTAATTTTGCAGCTTGATGAGTCTCACAAGGATCACTGGCTTTCCTGAGGAGAGGATCAAATCCAGTGACCCAAAGATCTTTAAAACAGTCATGGTGTGAGATGAGATCTCATCCATCTCACCACACATGTTACAGAATAAGCTATGTTGATATTTCACATTAGGAAATGGTGGATTGTAATTACTTTTATGAAGAGCACTATACAGAAAACACATTTAAATTCAATCAAGAGTAGATACAAGTGACTTTATTTTTCTTTTACACAGTTACATGACATTTGCACTGACTACTTATGGTCTTTTGAGGATGCTTCCTAGGAACTGTTTCCTGTGCTGCCAGTTATTTGTCAAATTTAACACAAGTTGATGAAAATCAATTCTTTCTTTAACCACATTGCGAGATAGCTAGTTGGTGTGCATGAGTGAAATATTTCTGAAACAGCTATACCAAAATTTGATGCACATATTCAAGTTCTCTTTGAATGAATTGAAGAACTTGGTGAACCTTTAACCTTTTATCTAGCATCACATTAAAGTCAAACTTTTCATTAGACTGAAACTCATAAATTGGTATCACAGGCATGCTAACATGCTAACTGTGAGTTAACATATTCTCAAAGCACAAATAGCAATTTCATATGGCTGTAGCCTGTATTATTTGTTATGTTATGGACTACAGCTTCTAAATTTAAGTTTAGTTTAGATTGATTTACTCACATATTTATGGCAAAGTGATAAAAATAAAGTGTGATCATTTAATTGACTGATCTTTCTTATTTCTCAAATCAATTTGAAAAATGTTAACTTACAATTAGCATGCTACTGTACAAATAATACTGCATATATGAGTTATTGTAATTTCTTTCTTAGATTTGGAATGACTATAAACTCAAATGGAACCCCAAAGATTTTGGAGGCGTTGAGTTTATCCGAGTACCATCCAACAGGATATGGAAACCAGACATCGTCTTGTACAACAAGTGAGTAAAGACATAATATAAATTTCTGGTGGGGTATCTTTAATTATTCTTGATGTATTTATATGAAAAGAAGCTTGCACAGTGATATGGTACATTAGTCTACATGGGTCTTTTTGGTTGCTTTTGGTTTTGTAGATTCCTCAAAAAGGACATACACACTTATTTTTTTCTGATTTTCATCTCAATAATACAATTGTCATTTGTTTTATGTCTTTTACACACTCTTTCTCATCGTCTCACTGTGCAGTGCAGTGGGAGATTTCCAGGTTGATGATAAAACAAAGGCTCTGCTCCGCTACAATGGTGATGTTACTTGGATTCCTCCTGCAATATTCAAGAGTTCCTGCAAGATTGATGTCACATACTTTCCCTTTGACTACCAGAACTGTACAATGAAGTTTGGATCCTGGACCTATGATAAGGCCAAGATTGATCTCGTTCTTATTGGCTCAACTATCAACCTCAAGGACTTCTGGGAGAGCGGCGAGTGGATGATAATCGATGCTCCTGGCTACAAACACGACATTAAGTACAACTGCTGCGAGGAGATCTACACAGATATCACATACTCATTGTACATCCGCCGTCTGCCTCTTTTCTACACTATCAACATGATCATCCCCTGCCTCCTCATCTCCTTCCTCACAGTGCTGGTCTTCTATCTGCCCTCTGACTGTGGTGAAAAAGTCACTTTGTGCATCTCTGTGCTGCTGTCCTTGACTGTCTTCCTCCTCGTCATAACAGAGACCATCCCTTCTACCTCTCTAGTCATTCCATTGATAGGTGAATACCTGCTCTTCACCATGATTTTTGTCACGCTCTCTATTGTCATTACTGTCTTTGTGTTGAATGTCCACTACCGCACACCAAAGACACACACCATGCCCTGCTGGGTGCGGAGTGTGTTCCTGGGACTGCTGCCCAGAGTGATGTTCATGACCAGACCAGAAAAGGACCCAGAAAACGCAAATGTGGCTGGCAGTATTCAAACGATGCATTCAAGACCCTGCGCTGTTCATTCGTCAGGTACTTTGCAAAAGCATCACAAGCCGCAGGCTCTGCCCTCCAGCGTTGTCTCAAGCCTCACAAACCGGCAGCACCTTTTTAACAACACAGAGCTCTCCAATCTTAATAATTTGAGTGGAGAGTCAAACAAAGGTGCTGGCTCTGGGTTCCTGTGCTGCGAAGGCCGTTGCAACTGCTGCTGGCAAAAGAGATCCGGCAAACTGCCTTCAGACTCCGGAGGAGGGAGTGGTGGACTGGGCAGCCTGGGGACCCTGACGGGAGGCAGTGCTGTTGGGGTAGGAGGGGACAGTCAGTGCTCCAGCTCAGAGTCTCTGGATGGAGGAATTCTATCCCTTTTACCACTATCCCCGGAGGTCAGGGAGGCCATTGAGAGTGTTAAATACATAGCAGAAAACATGAGACTCCAGAATGAAGCAAAGGAGGTGAGGATACGTTCAAGTAACTACTGTATTTATTGCAATTTATTGGATATTTCTGGGTATTTTTAGGTCAAGGAAACAATTACAATGACAATCTAACACTGAAAATGTTTTACTGTGGTCCTCTTGCAGGTTCAGGATGACTGGAAGTACGTTGCTATGGTTATTGACAGGATCTTCCTGTGGGTTTTTGTCCTCGTGTGTATCCTGGGAACAGCTGGCCTCTTCCTGCAGCCGCTGTTACTCGGGGAGGATATTTGAACCGTTTCATAAAATCATACTGCAGAGTGCTAAAATGCACTTTACCAGTTAAATAAAGCTTCTGGGTATGGTTCAGAGAAAATGGATTCTGAGAATATAAAGTCAAGAAGAAAAAAGTGACCATTGTTTAATGTTTTCTTTTTTAAAATACTTTGTTTGTTTGTTGTAATTGTTTTAAAGACTCCAGAGAAAAGAGAATAAAGCTGACAAAAACTGAAAATTGTTTGCTTCCTTTCCACCTGCTCTCCAACCTACCAGAGAATCAGGTGATTGGATCATTCAGATGGGAAGCCTCTACCACCAGGAAGCATTAGTAAGTCAAACTGGACATGTAGCATCAGAGGTGTTTGACAGGATATGACAGGCGCGATGTAAGATAAACTGTGTTTTAGTCTCTTAAAACAACTCTTTGACCTTTTGTATGTATCCACTTAAGCTCTACCAGTGTTGTTCAAGTTTATACATGTCAGCTGTTAGAAAACACAGCCGTGTTGATTGTTTACATTTGGTGCTGTGAGTTGGGAAAAGCTACAGTCTCCAAATTTTCATCTTGAAAGTTTGATGTTTTGCTTGAAGGCAGTATTACTCATGCCTGTGTATACAGTTCATCTCTAAATTGTAATGAAATAAACATCAATGATCTGTAAACTTTATTTGGATGAATGACTGAATGGATAAAGTGATTCAGTTATTGAATTTGAAGATCGTGTTTTCATTCGAAGTAAGGTTGAATATAAATTTATAACCACACGTTATAAAGTACAGCTTTTGATTTACCATTAAAATTTACAGTCTACATAGTGTCATGCTACTGTACATAGTTGTTTCTTATTGCTTATTTGAATTGAATATAGATTTATTATTCCACAACAGGAAAATTTTACTATTGTAGTGTATATTGCAAACAATAATCACTATTTGCAGCTACTGTGGTGGTGTGGTGTTTTACAGAAAAGGTGAAGAAGCCTCTGACTGAAGATACTCCTTTGTTTGGTCACTGCTTAGTGAAGGATTTTCAGTTTGTGTGTGTGTGTTTTTTTATTTTATTTTATTTTTTAATATATATATATGTATTGTCCTCTTGGTCTTTGAGGTTAAAATTTTCTCTTTTCATTACTCTGGATTTCAGTCTCATCTGAGGTCGGATTTTTTTGTGTTTGCTCCAGCTAATCACTACAAAAGGTTAATATTATTCTCTTAAAATCTTGACAGCTTTGGCCCAGATTCTCCTGATGTTTTCTTCTTGATGACTATCCTGACAAGGTTGTAGGTCACTGCTTAACTGTGAAGATGGTCTTTTTGAGGGCAGAATACTTTTCCTTTCTTCTATGTTCTGTTACCCAAACAGCTCATTATTTGTCTGACCTTACCAGACTTGAAGACCTGAAGCTTTCTTCCTTTGACAGGTGATTTTTCTACTAGTTTTTCCTGCATTGAGATGCTGTTACCAGAATTGCTGACTACATATACCTTGCTGTTAATCCTTTAATATTTCTCAGCTTTTAGCATGGAAACTCCTGCTACTGAAGGAACTATTTTACCTCCTCAATCCACTGAGATTTTTTTTTTTTCCTGTTAATTGGCACCTGAAAATATGGGTAAAGATTAATTGCCCTTCTCCTTCTTGTTAGCTGCCACAATGTGAAATTGGACGCCCTCACCTCTTTGTGACCTTACCTCTTTATGAAGACATCCTTCTCTTCCTTGGTTTTATTCACGATAAACTAATATTAATCTACTGCATCAGTCCAAATCTTTTAAAAGTCCTGAAAATTGAAAGAAAAAATATCAAGATCATTTTGAAAAATACAGAACTTTGTCAAATATTTAAATATTAGCTATTTAATTAGCTATAATATATATATATATATATATATATATATATATATATATATATATATATATATATATAATAGCTATTTAAAGTGATGTGACTAACTTTTAAAAATTTAATTTACAGTTGAATTTTAAAAAGGGAGAAAGAAAATAAAAGGAAGCTAAAATATTTACAAACATCAATTATGTCATTGCCAGCCATACAAAATCCATCTTTAAAATAAAAACCATTTAAAACTCTATATCTGCAACAGGTGTGAATGATTTCAGATTTAACATAATGCTTCAAAAATTTACAATCACATACAGTATCAGTCAAACATTTGGACATACCTACTCATTTAAAGTTAATGAATACGAGTATTTAAAAGTTGACTACTACTACTACTACATTGACTGGTACTGTATAACCCATAAAATGACATAGAGAAGACATCTTAGATCTTAAATCTTCTTAACCAAGCCAAATATTAAGCAAGAATGGATGAAAAACAGATTTTTCTTATATTCACATATACTACAACAATCCTTTTTTTTTTTTACAAAGGATGGCCTTTCCAATTTTTTACTGCAAAACAAATCTACCTTCGGGTATTAATAAAGTAACTTTGACCTTGAACACTGCAAACCTTTACTGTTATTTGCCACATAGAAGAAAACCCAACAACTATAGACTGTTGACACAGTGACGCTTTGTGGCAATCTTTGGTACTACAGGTGACTTAAAAGGACGACCCAGTTGGTCCTAACAGGTATTGTTACATAGTCTTATTAGTAAAATAATAAAAAATTGTGAAAAGATAAAGACTTCTGACTGCTGACCGACTTCAGAAAACATCATTAGAACCAAACACAAAAGGTGGTGCAAAAGCCTAATTGAAACACCAGTGTTGATTATTCTTTTTTTTTAAAGATATATTTATAGATTAACCCATTCAGACCCAATACTTCAGTGAAAACGGCCTAAAACATGATGTGGTTGTTTTTTGTTGTTGTTTTGTTTTAGTCAACTTAAAACATTCATTGAGTCATTCATTCATTTTTAATACCACTTATTCCAAATAATGGGTCACAGAAACTTAAGACATTTTTTTTTAACAATTAATTTCTTAGCCTCTGAAGAAATTAGAAACAGGAAATTAAGATAATTTAAAAAGTCAGATTTAATGTGAATCGCTGACCTTACCCTCATATTTATCTTTTTGTTACTTATTTTAATTTATTTATTTAACATAGTTTGCATCTTGAAAATGTTCATTTAAGATCTGCGACTCATCAGGCTTGATATGTAAAAAAGATCATTTTGTTACTTCTGGTCAGTGAGTAAAGCACTGGTTTTGTAAAGAAAGAAAAGACACATAATAATGGATTAGATTATGTAGCACTCTGCAAGGCACTTCATATTGAATCTATTATTTATTCACTCCGCAGTTACACACTGGTAGTGATAAGCTACATGTGTAGCTACAGCTGCCCTGTGGCAGGCTGACCAAAATGTGGCCAGTGGCCTCTTCAACCACCACCTAATATAAGAAACAGAAAGCACTGAAAATTAGGCTTTTGCACATCCCATGCATCCACCACATGCCTGTTCAACTTATTGCATCACGACTATGTAAAGACAGGTTTAAGGACCAATATCACTTTTTTTTCTATTTTTTTCTATCTTACTTCTAAAACAATAGAAAAAAAACAGGAAAAAAATATACAGAAAAAAAATAGTGAAAAAGGACCAACACTACTTATATGAATAAATAAATTATGCTCCCACTGGTTGGTTTGCTCCTGTGAAAATCTTTCAGTGATAATGCAATCAGAAACCGTAGTTCATCAGTTAAAGACAATGAATAACTTTCCTCCACAACAGCCGTATTATGTGAAAGAAAAAAATAGTAGCCATTGTGATCTCAGCAATTGCTAATACACAAGGCTGAGTGTGTGAGTGAGATACATTTTGAAAGAGTGAAAATGTCCTCTGTGGGGTCTGAGCATGAGCATGCAGTCATTGAACTTAATGTACAAACAAGAAATTGGAGCAGATGGTGAGCTCTGCAGTTACAGCCCATACTAATGGAATCCTTGCAGGGAGGCGCAGATAGACACTGTTTTAACTTGAAGTCTCAGCTGATGAGGATCCCCCGGCTAATAAATGTAATTATAGCTCCCTTAGAACGCATGTGGCTACTCTGAAAGAGACCTCCCACACAGATACTCTCAAATATATTAAATAAATGGAGTTCAAAAGGAATCAGACTATTCTTTGAAAGGTTTGCTACGAGTTCGAAGAGGAAAATGCATTAAAAGAAGCCAATGTGCTAGCTATAGCTTTAAAAGGTCAAAGATCATCTATTTTCAAATTTACTTTCTTTTTTAACACATTATGTTTAATAATCGAGCAGAAGTATTGAAAGAATAAGATACTTTCGCTGCAAACTCACTGGCCCAGCAGAAAACAGAGAATAGCCACCTTCAACCTGCAGCACATTTGGGATAAAGAAACACTCAATTGACTTTGTTCATTTATGCATAAAAAGAGTTGGATTCAAGAAGATAATGCAAAATCAAGACTAATGTCACCTTCCAAATACCCTATTGACAGTGTGTTTATTCCTTTCAAAATGACACACTTTCTGCAGTCATCAAGAAGGGAAACATCATTCAGATTCTGGTTATAGGTAAGTATTTTCATTTATATGACATTTTTACTGTGGGTGTTATTTCTCTACTGCTCATTTTCTCCCTCTGCCATGCAGCCAGTTTTCTTCTAGCGGATGTTTCAGTAGTTGGGCAGCCAGCTGCACATGTGGGAGACCATGTTGAATTCAAATGTATGCTTTCTTATGCCCTGCACACACTCAATGAATTTTAGCTTGTACAATCTTATATGTGGAAAAATAAGACCGCCATCCAAATGCATGCATTTAACATCACTCAAGTGGAGGTCTTTTTCACTATTGAAAATGTAGTGATGAGGGATTCAGGTCATTACAGCTATGTTTTTCCTCTGGTGAGTTCTGGTTCAGTCTCACTCGTGTTTCTTATGTTTATTGATGCAACAATTTACAAGTAAGAAAATGCAGTAGAATGATTAAGAGCTTGCTTATTTCTTGAATTGTATTTCTTACAATGCAAAGAGACATGTTAGAGCAGACAGTGGAAGTGGATGGGGAAGCATGAAATGATGTGTGTTTACAGTGGAATCAGAGTAAATCATCTACAGATGATTCTTTTGTTTGCATATAAAAGATACTTACCACTCTGAAAATGGCCATCTTGTTATATTAATGTAACTATACAAACTCTTCAAATTTTCATTTTAATTCCATTTTGTAAAGCAACAAACAAGAAGAGTGGGCGGTTAGGCAGGGACTGAGAGCCCTGAGGAAATGAAATATGAGTTAACCCTGTGTACAACTAAATTGTTAGATACTCTGGTGGCATTGTGGTGGAAAGTACAAAATATCTGAATAGTTTGAAATGTCCATTCAATTAGTTCAAATAGGAAAATAAAGACAAATATAAAGTACATCAAAATCTACTGCAGTAAATCTACTAGAGATGAGTAAAATGCAGAGACAATTTCCCAATTGTTATCCCCCTAAATGTCTCCTTATGAAATCAACAAAAAAACTTAGAAACTCTAAAATTGTAACATTGCATTTTAAATTTAACATTTTACATAATGTAAATACCTTGAATAATTAGTCTCGTTTTACCTTCTTTTTACAGACTGCTCTGCACAAACACCTTATAAAGATGACAGCAGTTAGAAGCATGAGCAGCACAGCTCCAGTCAGGAACAGAAATACATCTACAGAGTGGTAGGAATACCAGGACATTTTGTAGGACTGAGCTTTCAGGTGAGCGGCACCTTTGTGTCTCATGACAAACTCTATCCAGAAGAGGGCGTTATCCATGGGTGTCATTGGCTGATCTTTGTGCAGCCTGGAGAGTCTCTGCATGTTCATGCTGTAGGACGGCTCGTTCAGGACTTCTTTGATGGCCTTCAGGAAGTTGTCATCTTTGTCCACTGTGGCTATTGAGAGGATCTTAGCTCCTCCTCTTGCTTGCAGACGGAGCAGGTTATCATATTGGTCAAAAAACAAGGGCAGACCCACAACTGGGACTCCGTGATACATGGCCTCTTGGACTCCATTTGTTCCTCCATGAGCCACAAACAGTTTTATCTTAGGATGTCCTAACAGGTCATTCTGTGGCATCCAGTCAACAAGTAAAGTGTTGTTACCCAGAGTGGTTGGTCTGCTACCTTTATACCTCCAGATGACTTTGTGTGGCAATTTTGCAAAGGCTGCAGCAATTTTATTTGCCAGGTCATCAGGAAGTTCATTCACAAAAGTTCCCAGAGACATGATGATGAATCCATGATCTCCAGAACTCTGCACAAACTCCTCCAAATGTTTGGGAAGCGGTTTAGAGGGTTTACACTGAAAACCTCCAATATAGATGACATTCGGCATAGTGGGACGAGGAAACTCAAACACATAGTCCACTCTCATGAGCCACAAGTCTGCTCCCTGTAATAAATCACTGTATCTGACACCTGGGCCCAAAAATTTATCACAGACAGCTTGATACTGGGGCTGGATCAGAAATGTGTTCTGGGCTTCCCATATGGCAAAGAAAAGAAGATTTTTAACTCTCTGTATGAAAGTCATTTTGTCTGTAAATCCTGAACCAGTCATTGGGATGTAGGATAAAGGAGAAGGTGCAATGGCTAAATGCCCCTCACCACTGGTAATCCATCGCACATTATAGACAAGAGGCAGTTTAAGAGCATGTGCCAACAATATCCCTGCCCCCCATGCTGGATCAGTTAGGACAAGGTCATAGTTCTTTGCCTTTAAACTATTCATTAACTTTTCATCCTCAAACATGGTGGTAGCCATTTTGCACATCATTCCATGGACGTCAAACATTACATTGAACATTTCAATCTGCAAACTCACAAAGCTCATCAAAGGGCTTTTGCCCCTCTCTATTGCAATTAATTTTTTAAGGATGGGGTTGATGAAATCATGATTAAAACCTGTAGCAACAGGAATGGTGATAGCCTTGTAATGCAGAGAATCGTCCTTGATGTACCAGCTTTTATCAGTTCGTATCACATCAACAGCATGTCCCTGCGAGTGAAGAGCCTTAATCATGATGTCCATGTTCACCCAATGGCTTCCCTCTAAAGGAATGACTAAAATCCGGCCTCCGTGGCACACTCCCCATGACAAGAACACTGCAGTCAATAAGAGGAGAAATGCTGATGCACTTCCACCGAAGGTCATTTTTATCCTTGAAGGAAAAAAGTAAAATAAACACTCAGAATAAGAAAAAACTTCTCATTAAAAATAACTTTACTGTAGTCTTTTTCTTTTTTTTGTTTTACACTTTTCTGTGAGAAAGATAAATTATTAAAAAACTAAAAAAACTGATCTTTAACATACCTGCTTCACATCAAATAGCTCCAGGCGTGCACACTCTTGGTCCTCAGATGGCCATGTGAAATATTTGAGGTACAGCACCAGTAAATCTGTAACTACAGAGTCTGAAAAAGCTTGCGCAAGCAGATTATGGATTTGCTTTTCTATGTGTGTGTGTTTTTTTTTTTTTTTTTTTTTCAGGAATGGTGAAATAAAGCGACCTCTTTGTTTAAACTGTTGTACAGGTCGGTGCTAATTCCATTTGAGATTAGCACACATCCCTAGTGGTTTACACTCATAGTGTGGTACCACGTTACAAGCTGAAATTGTACACTTAACAAACATCTACAAAGTTTGGTTTATTTTTTTTCCTTTCATTTACTGATTTTTACAGTCTTCCAATGTAAATATTTGACAGCCTATATGGCCTGAGAGAGTCATCCTGCAAGGCCTTTTAGTTTCACTAATAACCTCCGTCAATAATTGCCATGAAAATGTTTAAAGTCTATATTTTAGCACATTAACCCTTTAAGCCTGATTAGCCCTTACAAGGGCTGAAAATATTAAGACTTAATCGCCTACTATAAAAAACATGAAATAAAACAGGACTGTATGATCAATGACATTTGTGTGCATGGAATTATTTTTTTTTTTAGCATTAGCATGGTGTCATCTTTTTTGTCAAACAGGGGAAATAAACAGGCAAGGATATAAATGTCCCATTTTTCTTTTATTGCAATTTACTCAGGCTTAGTAATAGACACAAATATTTTGACATTGGAAATATAATCTTGCAGGTCCCTGGATGTCCCTAAATACCAAGAACATGCATATTAACTTAAAACTGTGTAGCAATTCTTCATTTTTAGACGGCAGTGGCTCAGGCGGTCAACAGCTCAAACCTCTCTTCATCCAAGTCATTCTGTCTTTTTTTTTCCCAGCTTGCCTCCAGTGCTGGCCTCCAGTACAATGGCATGGTACTGTAAATGAATGTTGTAGATTGGCTGCCACGTCTCTGTCTATCTGCCCCAGGGCAGCTGTTTCTACACGTTACTTACCACCAGTTTGTGAATTCAGTTCAGTTCAGCTTTATCAGTGTGGCACCAACTCATAACAGAGACATCTCAAAGCACTTTTAAAAACACAGTCCTATTTAATACAATGCATCATAGTCCTATAATCCTCTTAAAATAAATCCATTATATAATTTACATTTGCCCAATTTATGATAACTGTGCTCCTGAAAGCCAATTCATTAAAATAATTGTCTAGATTGGGAAACCAACTAATTGTACTGAATCTTCTTTTTGGTTCAATCCCCTATCCCCCTAAGCATGAAAGGAGTGGGGGGGGTGATGGTGGAAGAGAAAACTCCCTTTTAACAGAAGAGAAAACCTCCATCAGAACCAGGTTCAGAATGAGTGTCCATCTGCCTCGACTGGGGGTGGAGCGGCCAAGACAGAAAAGCATCATTCTTAGCCAGGGATATCTGCTATGAAGGAATAAGCGAGGCAATAAATGTCATATATTTTATACATGGAGAATAAAAAGGAAGAGAGAGAAATATAGGGAGGTGCTCAGTGCATCATGGGATGTCCCCCAGTAGTCGAACCCTATAGCTGCATGACTAAAGGGAAGGTTAAGGGTCAACAAAGACAGCTCTAACAATTAAGTATAATCAAAAAGGAAAGTTCTTAACCTAATTAAAGGTGGAGAGAATGTCCCAGACTGGGAGCTGGTTGCACAGAAAACACTCTGACGCATTTAAAACTAAACGTTTTATCTCCCATTCTGTCAGAAACTCTAGGAACCACTAGTAAATCTGCAGTCTGAGAGCAAAGGGTTGTGCTGGGAAAGTATGGAACTAAGATCCAATGGAGAGTGTTCATGAAAAGCTGTATATGTGAGTGGAAGAATTTTCAATTCTTATATATACATATATATGACTAGATTTAAGTGGCCTTTAATTGCATTTAAAAAGGGAGCATAAATGAACCTTTAAACTTCTCTGATGTATACTGTTTACCTTCAGTGATCTGATGTCTTGAGGCTATTGTCTTTAAATGTTTTCTCCTTCTCAGAAGGGTTTCAGATAGCAATCTCTCTTCTGGAGTCATGGTTTTCCTTGGATTTGCCTTCCCAGTTCCATTCGATTTCAGGTTTTTGGACCCTTCCCACATTTCATAGGCAACCTCAGTCATGATAATTCACACTAACACAGGTGGTTATAAAGACCTACTCTTGAAGGAAACCAGTACATATAGATTGGTGACATACATCAAAGAAAATTTTTAGAAAGACTTTAAGAGATTTTGAGGCATTTGAGGTGCAAGATTCATATTCACTGGACCACAAATAAAGCTTTAAATTCCATCTTTTTCCATGATTGTGTTGATCAGGTTTGCTTGTAGCATCAGCACTTGGCATTGTAGGTGCTGGAATACCTGATTTAAACAGTAAATATAAGCTGATAAAGCTTACAAAGTCTTGATTTTTTTATGTGTAATTTGAAAATGTGGCCACACAGAGGCAGTGCATGTTCCCTCACAGACTGAAGGGCTGATATAATCTTCATTGGGTGGGGTGAACAGAAGATCTTTTCCCCAAATGAGATCATTTTGTGCTATGCCAGGGTGAACTGAAAACACCCTGGAGCATGTCTGTACTCGGCTATTACCATAGATCATCTTACAGTCCGTCCGGAAAATGCAGCATGTGTCCTCAGGCTGAAGATGAGTGCTGAGAATTTCAAGTCCTGACAAGAAAGTCTGTCAGGAGTCTGAATAGGAACTCCTGCCAGGCTTTGTGCCAATAAAATTTCATTAATATTTCACACATTACCACAGCTTTTTATTTTTTTTTTTTAAGAAAGTCCATCAACATTTTCAAACCTTTCTTGAAAAAACAGGGTTGGAATTAAAATTTTGTTCTACATTGATCATCCTACCAGAGATGATTCTGTACATAATGTATATGCACACAAAACATGAAAGAAATGAGATTAACATAATTAGGCAAATCTTAGCACATTAACTGGCTGTTTTTCTTCTTCTTAAAATATTGTTGCAGAAATAATAATACTGTAAATTTCTACTATATAATGCCAGTAAGAACACAAGGCCAAATGAATGTGTTTTGTTATACTGAAGTTTATTTCAGTGGAATAGGGACAGAGTGAAAAGGATATTCTTTAAAATCATCTGTACTCTCATAAAAAGAATATTTGGCACCCCATGCTCTGGTACAATTTGTATTTTCTAAACATACTGTACAAACGGTCATGACGTTGTTCTCTATGAGATTTCCACAATAATTTTGTGTTTTATCACAATTAAAATGTATTTCTTCAAGCTTTGAGCAGCTCCTCTTTTTGCACATTTTTGGAAGAATGCTGTGCATCGAGAGCACTGTTACAAATACATTGTGTTTTGCATGCACGTGTCCTCTTTAAAAATCCTTTAATTTATGGCATTTCCAGCTTAATTCGAGACACGATGTGTGTATCTCCATGATCTCTGACACAGCTGCAGCTTACAGATTAGCTGCAGAGTAAGACTGTTATCTGAATGTTTTCTCAGTGTCTTTCAAACAAGAGCTGTTAATGTGATGTCCTTCCTTTTGTGGTAAAATGAACTGTTGGTTTTTCAGAGAGTACTTCCAACATGGATAGGGACAATGATGCTGGCCCATTTGTAAATAACTGGAATAAAGAGGAGAGCAGAGCCAAAGACTGACACCAGGAGGAAGGCCCACAAAAACATTCGATCCAGAACCTGGGCTACAAACTTCCAGTCCTGAACCACCTGAAGCAAAGAAGAAACACCATTCAAATATTGAATGTAATAATTCATTTTTTTCTATTTAATCATCATTTCATTAAGCCTATTTTGTTTTTCATAATTGGTTGTTTTGTTTAAAATCATGAAAAAAGAGGTCAAACTCACCTCTCTGGCCTGATTTTCTTTTACAACATGCATGGTTATATAGCGAATAGACTCCAAAGCTGCTTTGAAGTTGTGACGTGAATAACGGAGAGGAGTGAGTTCAGACGCAGAGTCCTTTAATGATCCTGGTCCTGCAGCTCCTCCCACTCCAGCAGGGGCATAACGGTCCACATGGCTGCGCATGCACAGCAGTTTAGGCAGACGATGAAGGAAAATCCTCCTCACCCAAGGTGCCATGCCATGATGTGTAGAGGAAGAGCGATGGTGGATGTTGATAGCAAACACAGTGATGATGATAGAAAGTGTGACAAAGATCATGGTGAAAACCAGGTATTCTCCAATGAGAGGGATTGCCTTCGAAGAAGACGGGATGATCTCCTCAATGACCAATAAGAAGACGGTGAGTGACACTAGTACAGAGGTGCAGAGACAAATCTTCTCGCCACCATTTGAGGGAAGATAAAAGACAAGAATGGTGAGGAAGGACAGGCCAATGCAGGGGATGATGAGGAAGAGGGTGTAGAAAAGAGGCAACCTGCGAATAATAAAGAAGTAGGTGATGGTGGGATAGGTGCTGCTGTCATCAGTCCTCAGACCGCGGCTGCCTGTGGCTTTTACTATCTCCCACTCTCCATTGTCAAAATAGTCTTGCTTGTCAACATGGAAATCCTCCAGAATGATGTCCACCTGTTTTGATATGGGCATGAAATCTCATGTCAGCCACTGGTCATGACTTGTGAAAATTATGTGCAGATACCATGAAGAAGAAACTCACCTGGGAGCCATCATAGGTCCAAGATCCAAACTTCATTGAACAGTTCTGGAGATCAAAAGGGAAGAAGGTGACGTCAATGGTGCAGGCGGACTTGTAATTTGCTGGTGGAGTCCAAGATATGGTTCCATCATACTTAACAACAGCCTTAGTGACAGTTCCTTCAAACCGTCCATCTGAACTGTTGGGAGAAATTTACCAAAGTTTCAGCAGAAAGGAACAACTATCTTCAAATATTAAGACAACTGCTTCTTTAATGTCTCCTCTGATAAAGAAACTCCCACACAAGATGTTTTAGACCCTAACAAGATCTAAGATATGATCCTGCATCCTTTAAGAATAAGAACAAGGTTAAAAAGGTTAAATGGACATCAACACATGTATGAGGACGACAGTGAGCCACATGCCACAAATAAGACCTGGATGTGTTTTTTGACACACACAAAGAATTTAATAATGCGTTCAGCTATTAGTCTTTCAAATGATTTTAATATGCTTACCCAAGGAAAAATTTGTTAGTTTTTCTCACCTTCCTTTAGAAGAGGCCACAGATGATAATAATTATTGCTGTATAAATGGTCATAAGGACAATTTGGGGGGTAATTTCTTTCTAACAGATAGATGATTCAGTAAAGGCAAAGTTGGTCAAGTAAACTGTTGGTGAATGGGAATAATAAATAGTTCTATACAGCTGTCAGTTCTTGAAAAAAAAAAGAAAAACTGTTTTTTTAAATAGAAAACTGAAGATCAAAAGGAATTTTATGTTTCACCCTGAAAACAGCCTAAAATACCAAAGATAATCAAAGTTTTCAGCCAGATCCCAAAACCTAAATCCAGTCAGAAATCTAAGGAATGTCCCAGAGTGGAAAATATTGCCATTTCAATCAAACAGTGTTAAAGTCAAATACTAGTTCAGAGGTGTGTATATTTATACACACAACTGTTTTAGGTTTTTCATTTTCCTCAAATGTTTCAGATTTGTTTTCACTTTCTTACAATCAACCAGTTCTGAAATTATATCTTTTGCCTGCCAAGTATTTTTATTCTATATAGAATAACACATACTTATCATACAGTACAACATCAGGGATCCAGATTCTGTCAGATGGGATGCGAATGGTTGTGATGCCCTGATAGTCCTCAGGGTTCCATCGAAGTTTCATATCAATCCATTCCTACATGAAATAAGAAAAGCTGAATTCAGTACAAAAATATTCTATTTCTTTCTGCAAATAAAAAAAGATTTCTATTAAATGTTTTAAATTGTGAAAAGTAAAACTCATTTGCTGTCTTGACATTTTATGAAGGCCATTATCCTTCTGTCCACTTATACTCAATTTAATTCAGGGTTGTGAGGTGAAGGCACTTTTACATTATTTAACAATATATAACACTATTACATCTGTATGTGGCAGCCAGCAGCTAACTGACTTGGCTTCAGACATTGAAATAAGTAGGAAACAGCTAGCCTGGGTTTAAGTAAAGGATAGAAAAACAAAATGACCCATTAGCACTAATTAAGCTAATTGCTAACAGCAGCACTTTATAATAAGGTACTGACCCTTTTGCAAAGTGACTGAGGAACAAATGAGGCGCCAGTGAAGAACTGCTTGATAGTTACATAATGCTTTGTTCAGAAGTATTTCCCTGACTACTCTCAACCCAGGAGCAAATAGTAGATCATTATTTACAACTAAACTAGCAGGAAAATACTGTATTTGTAAATAATACAAGCATTGTTCATGATTATCTGCAAATAAATCATACTCAGTTTTCATCATGAGCAGTCACTGATTCATTTACATCTAAACACAGAGCAGCTCATAATAATTACTTTATTAAACAAATCATTCTTTTCTCCTTGAAGTAAAATCAAGCATCATTCTGATTAATTACTCCATAATTTCTTATTACTTTACTGTTGTTTTATTGTGTATTATTAGACCATATATGCATCGATGTGCACACTTGGATCACTGTCTCATTAAAGATGAAGGCAGATGGAATGACATGAACAGTGTCTTTCCCCACTGAAATAAGCTTAACAAGACAACAAACCAAATTCCCAACGTTGGAGAGATTAGTAAAGATTGAGGAGTTATTGTTCTGAGCTGTTGGAAATTATAAGCTAGAAATGACTCGTGAAAGAAGTTCAGGTATAGTCAGTTGCAGATAAATATGAACTAATGATTCACTCGTTATGAAACAAGTCACTAATGATAGTGCCTCCCAGCTAGTTCTAAAGTATGTAACAATTATCTAGAATTGAATGTTATTTGGAAAGGACTTATAAAGTTTTAACAATTGGCCAGTATCTCATTCAGTAATTGGTATCTACCTTATTGTGTTGCTGTTATTAAATAAACAAGTCTATTTAAATTTGCAGCTAAATTGTGGCAAAGCAGATGATAAACCTAACTCTTTCTAAAAAATAAAGACAATTTAAGAAAAGGACGGTAATAAGATAAGATTACTAAATATAACACCTTCCTCTCTTTGCACATAACATCTATGATTGGTATACATCCCTTCCATTTCCTGCTTTGTACAATGTAATTTATCAACGGGAATGTTGGTAACTGACCAGAATGACAGAGCCTGATCTGGGGTAATAATTCATAAGATGCATGACAGACAAGACACTCGAGACCATGAACAAGGTTGACAGGAGCAGGAAGGGAGAGGAGGGGGCACGTGGAAGCAGGTGTGTGGGCTGCAAACCGACTCAGCTCATATGGATGAGAACTGTCAGCGAAATGCCACCAAAGTAGATTAACAAGCCCTGCACCAGGGCAGACTGCTTGTCTCTTCATGTCATGTGCATCAGAGGCTCCTTTAAATTACCTCTCCAACCATAAAGTAGCACAGGCACCCATACAAGTTTACCTGAAATGTAATTAGAAGCTTAGCTGTACTTACCTGTTTCATCCAAACATTTGTTGTCATTAGTTGTTTTTTCTCATCCTAAAATGATAAATCAACATGTTAATGATATGAAAGTAATTTCAAATTGTGAATCAGCTAAGCCATTTTTACATATTTGATGCCAACTACCGTATATTCTTTACATTGTACATTATTTACTGAAGAATTTTTTATCAATGATTAAATCCTCTTTATTCTCACCACATCAACTAGCTGGGAGATAGCCAGCCCAAACTTCACACAGATCGTCTGGTTTAGATATTCCACAGGACGGACCCATTTCTGGTAGTTTCCAAAGAGATATTTAAACAGCTTGTCCTCTGCTTTTGCATAGGATGACAGTTTTGGTACACCTGAAAGGTGTGAAAAAAATGTAAATTAAAAAATATGATAAGTTCATTCAATAAATACCACAGTACTTTAGACTTGTTGAGAGACCACTTAATGGTCAAAAGTGGTTTTGTTCTGGTACTGGTTTAAACAGTAGTAAATTCTCCGATCTGATTTTTAACAATGATTTTAGGAGGCAAAGAAAGAACGGCAAAAGACACAAACACAGGCTGAAAATAATAATGCATCTTCTGTTTGGGAGAAACTATCCTGGCTCCTAGAAGAAAAAACAAAATAGAAAAAGTCTTGATCATTTGGAGTTGCAACAGGTTTGTGTAAGATGGCAAACTCCCTGGAATAAGATCAGCGACATCTTTGAACATGACTTGATGAAAGAAAAAAAACTCAGATATTCTGATTTTCATGAGATTTAGCAGGTGAATAACATGTTGTCAAGTGTCTGTACTGGATTTATCAATCAGACGGATAATAATAAGAAACAATAAAACAGTTGTAAGTTGAGCATATCTGCTGCTTATCTTGTACTGCCCCTCATATAATTTGGCAACATGGCTGTCATTCAAACCAAACACAGTATTTCAACAAAAAGTATTTTTAACAAAAATACTTTTAATTTGTCAGCATGTTGTCATTCAGAAGATGAAGTGAGTCTAGTGCTACACTGTGAACTTAGACCTTTATATCCGGTTCAAGCCTTGCAGTGAGTTTGCTCCCTTCCTGTCTGTGAATCAAATGCATTACTGTTTAAAAGTCATGAAGGGCCAATTAATTCAAGTTGCTTGAAACAATGTATGATGTATATAGATTATTTTGACATGATCTTTGCAATTGTAACTACAGGAAGCATTCAGAAAAAACTGTCCTCTGTCAAGGTCAATGCCCTATCTTACGGTTTTATGGCACTCTTCTACATTTCTTAAATTCAGCCTGGTACTTTTTGTGTTATGTTGCTGAAAGTCAAGTCTAAAGCACTAAAAACATGCATTTAGAATTAAGGTTGGTCAATGGATACTGTAAATGGGATAGTGGAAAGAGTCTTTGTTTACAAGGTCAAGAGCTACACATGAAAATGTGACTTGGTCATGGACAGAGAAAGTATTGTATCTTTGCCCTCAAATTGTGTGAATGTGATTATTAGACTGACATGTAGAATACAGCGTACAGTACCAACACACATTCAGTGCCAAACATCCAAAAGTGTGACATGTAGTCTGGCATGTATGCATATTCACTGGCATGTATACATGTCAATGAATGTGCATCACAAAATGGGTGCAGTTGCTTTGAAATAGTCCCATTTCTTGAGTTAGATAAACTGCTAAAGCAGGCCTTTACTGCAGTGCAGAAGATACTGATCACATTAAAAGAAATTTTAATCAAATTTTAAAGAACTGGACATAATTTTGCAGTTCACAAAACAGTGTTTATAGATAATGAATGTTGGTGGAAATGTTTCCTCGGGAACAGCCTCTAATTTATGTGGCATTCTCCCTCACGCTCTCTTTCAGTGGATCAATAAAGACAGAGCAGCAACACATTCAAACAATGGCTGTGTGATCAGCACATTCATCACTGCTTTATCTCCTCCGACACTGTCATCAGCATCCTGCTTGACTGGAAAGACAGCACCCCAGTCTGCTAGAGTCCACCTTAATCCCTACTGGAACATGTGTTGATCAATCAAATGGAAAGGTGAAATCTGTAGAGATGATGCTGATGTTATCAACATGATTTTGAGTAAAATAAATATTTGATGTCAACTTTTTCACTCAAGGGTGCTGTTTGGCAGGTGCAGGAGGAAGCTTTGTAAAAAGAAAAGCACTAATATCAAATGGATATGGAATACAAAATTAATATGACTATCATGCAGATGCTGAGGATTACAGTGAGAATAGATTAAATGTGATACTTTGCTACAAGCAGTGTAATGTAAATCACCAGTAATTAACAAGCAGGGTGTTTCAGATCAGGCTATGAGTCCAGCATCAGTTACCATGGTGATTAAAAGGTTCAAATACAGCTGACTTCATGGAAACTGGCGATTAGCCTCTGATCTTGCATACAGTCCTTGTGGTAGTGTGATAAATTGGATTGAAAGATCATATATCATATAGCCTACTGGAGTAAAATAGTAGACTCTGCAGCAGACACCCAAAGGTGGTGTAAATTAATGGCCAACCATAAAGTTGTCTAGACAACAGGTGGAAAGAAATTTTCTTAAACGCATAAAACTGTTTTTTTTAATGCAACAAATGTATAAAATATTACATTTTTGTGTATTTATCAAGAGAATTCAATAGATTCAACACAAACTAAATAGGAAAAACAAGTCAGGTTTTCTACATTTTTTTTTTTTCACTTTGTTTTCAAATGGGGGAAAAAATGCCTGAAAGTACAGAGACCATCCATCTCGTGCATCTTTGTACATTTACATTTTTACCTACTCGATTTAAGAGATATTGCATTTATTTAGCCCAATAAACATTTTACATATTTCTATTGTCTGGCTTTAATGAGAATTTGCTTAATGGCGGTTTTAAGTAACTTCTCACTTACGACCTTTCATGAAATGTTAACTCATCTGTTAACAACTTTGCTGATAACTAGCTAGTAGCTAATAGCTAATTTGCGTAATTTTGCTTATAAATGGAAGTAAAATTATCAGCCCTCTTTAGCCCTCTCATTCACAATCTTAATTCCCATAACCAGTTTCTGTTGTTTATCAGCTATCATTTAGCTTATATTTGACTAATACATTTTCAACATTAAACCTACTACATATCAATAAAGTAACTTCATGAGGCAGTTCTTGTCCGCAAAACACTCACGTAGTGAGTGGCACAGGTGGCTCCAGCTCAGCAACGGCAGCAGCAGCAGTATGAGAGAGGTAGACGCCCCTCGTGCTCTCAGCGTCATATCAGAGCTGGCACCACATACACACAGCTGGTCCTTTGGGCATCTCAGGGCTGTAAAATATCAAAAACTGTAATTGTTTTAAAAGGTAGCTTTTGTGTACACCGATAAAACACCTGAGCTGTCAGAGTAGCCTTAACAATGCCGTGGGTTTTAAGATTTAGTTTCCAAGGTCCCTCTGCATCATCTTCACTCAGAAACATCCTACTCTGATAATAAGGCTTTGATACACAGAACAACACCCTGCACACGCTAAGAATGCCCTCTACCTTCACCTTGCTAACAAGACACTCTCAAAGGTAATATATAGCCTATATTCCACAAATGCTGTACACCTACCTGTTATGACTCTCTACCATTAACACGGAATCCAGCGTGATAATGGCTGTGGTGGGAGTCTTGACAATACCGACAGAGTAGCTCTATCGCTCTTCCATTCCGTACAGGTTCTTTTTTTCCCTCTCACAGACGCTGCTGCACTCCCTGCTGCTTCCACTGTGCACAAGCAATGCATCCTTATTCCCACCTCCTCCTTCCCCTACAGTCCACCTAAAGCAGCAAGCTGTCCTTCTCATTGCACCCCTCCCACCACCAAACGCCAGTTTATAGATGATTACCTGCAGCCATATGTCAAGCTTCGCGCTGCAGAATACAATAAGTATATGAGCATGCAGCGCAAAGCTGCATGGAATTGGAAAAATTGAATATCAACTTCTTTAGAACCAAACTGATTCAACATTCACAGTTATGCTTGCGCTCTACCTTGATTTGTAAAGATTACATTTTTATGTTGAGAGGTATTTTCCAGCACACTCACACACATCAAGTTATATACAACAGCTTTTTATCTCAAGGTTGCTGCTCACTGATATCTAACACTTCAATATTTTTCCAATATGCTTTTGCAAAAGCACTTTAATGCATTACTAACCTGTATGAGGCAAATATAAAAATTTCTGTCAAGTTCAGTTAGGCCAAATCATACTCCATGGAGATTTTTTAAAAAGAGTCAGTCATTAAAGCAAGATTCAGCTTGTATGAAATTCACACAATTTGATTTAAAGTAGACATACAAGCACAGTCTAAAATTATACAGTATTGTGCATAAGTCTTGTACTAGCTGTGGCCTGTTTCTTAAAACAATATACTACCAGTAAAAAGATGTCTGGCAACTTATTGGAAAATGTTCAAATAAATGACAGTTAAGTCAAAACTGAGTTTCTAGATATCTAATACCAACATTGGCTATGACCATCTTAATTCTTACAATTCTTACATAGACTCAAACCGGGACAAGGGAGGATGAAACCATGACTGAACACCAACTGGGGGAATTTCACCTCCAGTAAATATGTGGAACCATGGGTTCATGCATGTCCCTGGACAACAGATTTTTTTGGTCTAAAAAAAAAACATTCAAGTTTTTTAAAGTTTAAATTCACAATAAAACCCAGATGTATAAAAAGCCACTGGTGGTCCCTTCCAGCTACCAGAGGCAGGGGTCCCTGAACACCAACAAAAACAACCTGTTAACAAAAGGAAATTAATACGTGCTAAAAAAAAAAATAAATAAATAAAAACAAT
Source organism: Melanotaenia boesemani (assembly GCF_017639745.1). Taxonomy (NCBI): domain Eukaryota; kingdom Metazoa; phylum Chordata; class Actinopteri; order Atheriniformes; family Melanotaeniidae; genus Melanotaenia; species Melanotaenia boesemani. Next base: position 29,937,438 of record NC_055682.1, read on the forward strand.
AATAATGTCAAAAACACAACAATTTAAAAACATGCAAGTCCATTAAAACAAAGTTTGTAGTCTGGAAGACTCAGCAGGAACCTAGCCGTGCACTGGTCCAGATGATGGGGTAGTCCAGTAGGGAGGACGTCTCGGTGATGGGTCACACCTGATGAGTGCAAAGAGGAAATAGCTTTCCAGACTTCCTTAGGACATGCAAAAGCTCTTATTTGATGGGGGCTGAAAGTAAATCTACTATATGTGGCATGGAATTTCATTCTTTAAAACAACGCATTTTGTTTTGCAATGACACAAAAATTTGTAACATTTGGTTTCTGTCAGTTTACTGTCAGTTTGATACATTTGATTTTTTTTCCTCTACATTTTCAGATTTCAATTAACTGAATGGTGATAACATGACTGACCTCATTGTAATCATTTATTATTTTCCTGGTTATTGAATCCATGCACCTTCTGTGTTTAGTTTGTGTTTTGTGTTATGAAATATTTTAAAGTGCTCCTGCCTTTGTGTATTACAGTAATGCATTTTCAAAGACAACACTTGAAACAGATAATGGGAAGTTAAAGACAAAACTATATACAATTATTTAAGCAATTTATTCATTTGAACTTATCATTTTTAATATGCTAAAGTTGCCAAAACCCAGGCAAATGAAATATATTTCATATATAAACAGTTATATATTCTTATAAATGTTTTTCAACATCTTTTTATGTGAGCACATTTGAGGCAACAGGTTTTCCATTCTGCTGCTCTAAAGCTGACCGCCTTTCAACCCCTACACTTTCATCCTGCTGGAACATCAGGCGGGTATTGAAAGCTGTAAACGCCAACAACTCTGCAGGAGAAGGTGGGGTGCTAGGGAAAGTACAAAGATCAGCGATCTTTAACACCTCCCTGAAACAATTTTGCCTGAAAGCAGCCACTATCATCCGTGTTCCAAAGACATCCGCCATATGCTCCCTCAGTGATTACAGACCGGATACACTGATCTCTGTAGTCATGAAGACCTTTGAAAGACTTGTCCTTCACCACCTTAAGTCTTCCGCCAAACTTCAACCAGCATCTGTTTGATTTTAATGCAAAATGGAAAATGTCATTACCACTGCTTTGAGTCACCTGGATAAACCTGAGAACTATGTCAGGATGCTTTTGATTAACTACACTTCAGCATTCAATATCATTCTTCTGGATACACCATTCAGAAAGATGAAGGACTTGAACTTTCCACCCTGAGCCTGAGCCTGAATAAAGAATTTTCTGATGGACTGATGATGCACAAACCACGAGGTTCAGGTCTCATAGACCCTGATGCTCCGTACAGGCTCTCTGTAGGTTTGTGTACTAACCCCCTTCCCATATGCACTGTATATTTAGGCTATTGTTAGACTGTGTCCCCTTTCACTCCTCTAATATTGTCGCCAAATTTGTAGAAAACACAGTGATGGTGAGTCTGAGACTGTTACAAGAACTCATGCAAAGAGGAAGTCCAGACTCTTACTGCTTTGTGCTCAACAAACTCTTTTCAGGAGAGAGCAGAAAATCTGGTCCACTACAGATAAATAGGGCCTGTGTGGAGAGTCTTCTTTTTCAGCTTGCTTGCAGTGCACTTTGCCTGATGTTGACCTCCAACAAGTCAGCAGTCCTCAGAAAGGCTTAACAGAAGCTCCATTTCATTATACAGCTGAGGAAAAACCATTTTGAGGTTAGATTGCTGATGATTTTCTATCACACCACATCAACTTGTCATTAATATGACTATGTTAATCTGCCTTTATTGGTTGCTTTCTGAGGGTATAACATTTGGACTGTGCACACATGTCTTCTTGACACGTGGAGCATCAGGTGGGCACATGAGTACATTTTTTATCTGTCTTTTGTACATTTAGTACTTTCTTTAATACTTTCTCTGTTTCAGTGTGTTTTGTATTTATTTGATTTTATGATGTAAAGCAGTTTGGTCAACCTGAGCGTTGTTATTAGTTATTAGTTATTAGTTATCGTTGCTATAGAAATAAACTTTGGCTCATTGACTGATTGATCATACTTGAAACAAACTTTTAACAACAAGTTTAAATGAACCATCAGAGAGCCACTTACAAGGTGTCAGTGCAAAGATCACACATTCAGCAGCTACAAGCACTTTCCTTTGTAACGTGCATAAAACAGCATTCTTATCATTGTTTAATATTTAGTTTTCAAAGAAGAACATAGAACTATTCTGTCACTTTTCTAGTAAGTGATATTTTTTCATCACAATCATCTAAACACATCAACATAATATGTGCATTTCTGACTTGCTAATTTTGATCTCTGACCATAATTCTACAAAACTGCAAAAAATTCATGTTCTGCAGCAATGCAAATGCATAATTACTAATGTAGCATCATGGTCACTAACTGAGCATGCTGTTTGAAGTACTTTTCCTGGAATATCTAAGCTAAAAGGACATTTTAAATTAAATGTTAATAAATAGTGTGCTGGTCGCTGTCGCTGCTCTTTGTACAGATATTACTTTGTTACCCTGACTCATTTTACTATCATCACAAGGTTCACTGGGCTATAGGGCATACTAAAGCATGGTTCACTTGTTTACTTCTAGTTCTTATATATCTGGACTTTGGACGCTGGCATTACATTCAGCAGTCAGTGTAACTAGATTTTTCCTGTGTGGGGACACAAGGCAGAACACAGTAAGTAGAATCTTGTGTTAAAAGAAGCTGTTTTTATGTCCTGATATAAAACATGTTTGTATATTTTAAGGTAATTTGTCTGTTCAGTCAACAGAATGGTGATGAAGGCATAGGGCAATTATTATTTTTTATATATATTTTTTTAGATTGTAAAGATATCAGAAAGTATATGTGCTTGTTATATGTGCAGATCTATCATAAAAATATGGGCTTATGACCAATCAATCATGATCAGGGCATAATTAGTATTGCATGAGTATTGAGGATTTCTACAAGAATACATAAACGGCTGTGGGCCAACCCAGCTGTAATATCAGCTATGTATGGACTCACACCCGCCCCCTGCCCCTTTCCACACACACAGACACAAATGAATGCCAAGAAAGTAACTTCTTCTTTTCTTCTGAGCTGATCTGTTTTAGTAAAAACAGTAAAAAATCTGAACATGACAGTTACATTTACCATGTTATTAAATGCTGAGAGATGTAAACAAAATTAAAATAACATTTATTATGATTAAACCAAGCCAACTTTATTTATAAAGCACTTTATGTAGGTACTGACCAAAGTGCTGAACAGTAAGAATACACAAATACATTTAATAGTCATAAAATATTTCCAAGAATATATACATAATAAAACAATGTATAATAATACCCAAACTAAAATGATAAAAACAACATCTAAAAAACAAAATTAACTTTAAAGTAAATTTAAAAAAAAATTCAACTCTCAAGCAAAGGCCAATGAGAGGATGTGGGTTTTAAGCAGAGATTTAAAAATGGACAGTGAAGAGGTCTAACATGCAGTTCCACAACCGTGTAGTTGCCACAGCAAAAGCTCTGCCCCTTCTGAGCTTTTATCACATCCTCGGCATATCCAAGAGCAGCTGATCAGCTGACCTGCACGACCAGGAAGGGTAGGCGATTAATATTAATGATTACATCTTGTGCCAACCTCAACCAAAATCATCAAGTGGCCTGGTTTACTCCATTATTCCTTAAACTCAATATGAGACACTTATTTGCTCTTTGAGAAGGCACATTATCATTTTTTTAAAAAGTTGTCATTAAACCTTCCCTCATTTAATGGAATAAGAGAAATGTCCAAAATGTTCACATACATGTCCTGTAGAGGTAATGACTGCCATCTCCCCTGACTCTTTTTCTGACATCAACCCCATACTTTTACTGATTGTGGAAATGTGTTTTCCTCTGGTAGTCACCTTGATATATTATTTTAAGTCTGCAACAAATAAAAGTTTGGGCCGATTCTCTTTAGCCCACTGTAAACTGGCTTAATTCTGGGCATGTCCTAGTCGGAAACCTCAGGAAGAAAACCTCCCCAGGGAGGGAAGGAAACATCCAGAAAACATCCAAACTTGATGGCCACGGCATCTCATCTAGCTTCTCTTTATGTGGAGGAGCAGCGATTACACCACAAACCCCTCCCAGAGGATTGAACTTCTTACCCTAAGTCTGAGGGAGACCCCAACCATTCTGCAAAGAACACTACCAACAGTTCATGTCCATACGTGAGGGTAGAAAGAATGACCAGTACATTAGCATCCCCATGACAGAATGATATGGGGCGGCATGGCTCAGCGGTTAGAGTGGTTGTCCTGTAGCCCAAGGTTGCCGGTTCGATTCCGGCCCGGAGAGCTCATGTCGAGGTGTACCTGAGCAAGACACTGAACCCCTACTTGCTCCTGATGGGTCATGGTTGAGCGCCTTGCATTGTAGTTTCCGCCATCAGTGTGTAAATGTATGGGTGAATGTGATGTAAAGCGCTTTGGATAAAAGTGCTATATAAGTACAGACCATTTACCATTTATGAAGCAATCAGCATCACTGATGATGATAGATATATTAGATATTAAGATCAATACATGATGTAATGAGAAAAATTTTAAACTTAATGAAGTCTCAGATCACATGTAACCCAGTTTAGGTGAAAATGTATCCTTACTAAGTTTACTTGTTTTATTGCATTTAATTTGATATGATCATTACATATATACTGATCTATATTTACAGAAACATTTTTATTTCTGTCAACTGATACTGTTTATTTAATCAATTTCAGATGAAACTTGTCATTTGCTGCAGCACCTTGCTGCTGTTCCTCATCCTTCCCAGAGCCAGCCAAGGTGGCAACATCTTGGTTTTTCCAACTGAAGGCAGCCACTGGATAAACATGGACATTCTGCTTAAAGAGTTGCACTCCAGAGGACACAATATAACAATTGTGCGCTCCAGCAAAAGCTGGTACATCAAGGCTAACTCTTCTTATTATCATAGCTACACTGTTCCTGTTGAGAGAACCTTAGATCAACAGTTTCTTAAAAAGATAATATCTGAAGCAATACAGTTTGAACGAGGGGCTATTCCTTTGACAAGTTTTCTTCAGTGGACTATAGGCGCACTTGACATATTTGTTGATGTTCATGCAGCTATTGGTGAATTTGTCTCAGCTATGCTAGATGATACACAATTGATGAGAACCTTGAATGAGAGTAAGTTTGACCTGGTGCTCACTGACCCCTGCTGGGGTGGTGGAGTTATTTTGGCCAAATATTTGAACCTTCCTTTGGTCTATAATGTTCGCTGGCTCATACCTGAAGAGGCTCATTTTGCTATTGCTCCTTCACCCATATCCTATATTCCTATAACAGGATCTGGCAGCACAGATAAGATGACATTTTTTCAGAGAGTGAAAAACATGATTTTATATTTGATAACCCAAATGCAAAGCAGCCTTGCAGTTAAACAAGTATATCAGCAAGTTTGTGACAAATATCTTGGTCCTGGTCATGACTTTGATCAGATGAAGATTGATGCAGATATTTGGTTGATGAGAGTGGACTTTGTGTTTGACTTTCCACGCCCCACCATGCCTAATGTTGTTTACATGGGAGGCTTCCAGTGTAAACCTGCAAACCCACTTCCTGAACATCTGGAGGAGTTTGTGCAGAGTTCTGGAGATCATGGATTCATCATCATGTCTCTGGGAACTTTTGTGGATGAACTTCCTGATGACCTGGCAAATTACATTGCTGCAGCTTTTGCTGAATTACCCCAGAAAGTCATCTGGAAGTATAAAGGCAGCAGACCAACCACTCTGGGGAACAACACTTTACTTGTTGACTGGATGCCACAGAATGACCTGTTAGGACATCCTAAGATAAAACTGTTTGTGGCTCATGGAGGAACAAATGGAGTCCAAGAGGCCATGTATCACGGAGTCCCAGTTGTGGGTCTGCCCTTGTTTTTTGACCAATATGATAACCTGCTCCGTCTGCAAGCAAGAGGTGGAGCTAAGATCCTCTCAATAGCCACAGTGGACAAAGATGACAACTTCCTGAAGGCCATCAAAGAAGTCCTGAACGAGCCGTCCTACAGCATGAACATGCAGAGACTTTCCAGGCTGCACAGAGATCAGCCAATGACACCCATGGATAACGCCCTCTTCTGGATAGAGTTTGTCATGAGACACAAAGGTGCAGCTCACCTGAAAGCCCAGTCCTACAAAATGTCCTGGTATTCCTACCACTCTGTAGATGTATTTCTGTTCCTGACCGGAGCTGTGCTGCTCATGCTTCTAACTGCTGTCATCTTTATAAGGTGTTTATGCAGAGCAGTCTGTAAAAAGAAGGTAAAACGAGACTAATCATTCAAGGTATTTACATTATGTAAAATATTAAATTTATAATGTAATGTTACAATTTTAGAGTTTCTAAGTTTTTTTGTTGATTTCATAAGGGGACATTTAGGGGGATAACAATTGGGAAATTGTCTGCATTTTACTCATCTCTAGTAGATTTACTACAGTAGATTTTGATGTACTTTATATTTGTCTTTATTTGAACTAATTTAATGGCTATTTCAATCAATTCAGATATTTTGTACTCTTCTTGTTTGTTGCCTTACAAAATGGAATTAAAATGAAAATTTGAAGAGTTTGTATCATTACATTAATATAACAATAATATGCCATTTTCAGAGTGGTAGGTATTTTTTATATGTAAACAAAAGAATCATCTGTAGATGGTGAATTTGTTTTTCAATGCCTGAGAAATCTTTGTGCTGAGTCAATGTGAAAACCTTTACTTGTGTGATTCTGACATTCACTGTATGAGAATTAAAGACTTGTGTGATATCCTCTGATGTGTTTGATATTTACATGTGTTTTTTTCTCTAACACCCTCCATCTGCAACTCTATGGCTACTCAAGTTAATTTAACAATTTTTTTAATTTGCTAACATGTTATCATGATCATACCCTTGCCACATCTAACACACCTTCCTAAGAAGTCAGATCAGTCTATATATCAATTTTCACGGGTAACTAGTTTTAATGGTCTGGTATGTTTCCTACGAGTGTAAATAATATTCTTTGTTTATCCCCCATTTTATCCCTTTTAGATTTGTTTTGTTTTCCATTATTTAACCTCAGCTGCTGTCCTCAAAAATCACACTCATATTCAACTTGCTCACTGTCCACAAATATTTTTAAACCGACCCTCTCTCGTTTCTTTAGCGTACAGAGCTTTTCCTCGTCCTCAAGCTTTGGCAATTTCGATGTGAAGTTTTTTTCAGTTATGAGCACACGCGACCCATTAAATTAGTATTACTTTAAATTCTCAGTTTTCAGCCCGCACCTCGCCACTTTCTTCGTTCAGAAGAACCAATACTACAATGTCCGATTTTCATGCCCTCCATCTGGGTCTGAAAACAAATAGAAAAAAAAACGTTCCTCTTTTGCTTCCTGAATAGCTCTACTGCTCCTCCCCTCCTCGGTAGTTACCTAATCAAGTGTTGATAGACTTGGCGCAGACAGCGTAGAAGAAGAAGAAGTAGAAGAAAGAAGAAGAAGAAGAAAAAAAAAGCAGAAGAAGAAAACAAAGGGGGAAGAAGGTAATTTTCTAATATGAAAGAAACTGTTGTGTTGTGTGTGTGACTGAGTGTGCATAATGCACCGAATATTGAAGAAATATATTGAAGAAATCAACTGGTCGCTTTGATAAGGCGGAAGTGAAAGTAAACTATGTAAATCTCATTTAAACTTGCAACAGAGTACAATGTAGTTTGCAATGCCAAAGTAAAGAATAGAAAACATCATTATTGGCTTTTTTTTTTTTTTTTTTTTTTGTTTTTTTTTTGTTTTTTTTTACAACCCTGCATGTCAGAATCGTCTTTCTTCTCATTAATCTTGTGATGCCACCCTATCAGTTACCGTAAACCTCTGCAGGTACGTGATCCGCAGTGGCGGCGCAAAAACATTTTTATCGGGTGTCCATGACCTAAACAGTAACATTCACCAGTTTGGCACATAAACAGATGTTTGTTTGTCTACTTACATTTTTATTTTTATAAGTGGCACAGCTTTAGGGTATGGAAATGTATTGCTGCAACCCAGAAGGAAACTTGTGATTTTTTTTAACATGATAGTTGTCTCCATATTGGTTTAGCAGCTGTAATTTGCATTATAATTAAATCACAAATACATACATACACACACACACACACATATGTATGTGTATATATATATATATATATATATATATATACGTGTTTTGACAGTTAGCAAAAACAAATTGCCACCAAGTGGTCTGGAGTGTGGAAGAGAAGGATTCCAAGAGCCCGGTTGTACTCCACAATCACTTTTTTCTTGTTCTTGATGCCACAGATGTGAATAGGGACAGTTCCCAACACATCGGCAGAGCAGATCTTTCTTCTCGTCGGGCTCAGGAAAGGATTTTGTGATTGGTCAGACATTTGAGGGGAGCATTGTTAAAGTGGAAATGAATGAAGCAGAAAGTTTTGGCTTCCGCATTTCCCCTGATGAGCAGTTGAATGGATAGTTTTGATGAACAGCTGATCGAGGTTGTGAGAGAGTACATAAATGTTAACAACACATGTGGGATTTAAAGACAAGGACACTGCCGCATTCACAACCCCATCCTGCCATGGACTAAGTTTCTCGTTAATAAATAACCCAGCTGTTTATTGCACATAAAAACACAGACATCCTCCTGCAATATTTGCGGAAAGAAGGGAGAGTGCAGCACAACCAAGGCTTTTAGCCGGGTAACAGCGTGCCGTAGCTTTACCTCACCTACCTCCGTTAGCTAGTTAGCTACCTTTGCTCGGGGTTAGCTCTTAGCTACAGGCAGCTCGGAGTTTGATGGGAGTCAATCATCCACCCTTACCTTCACAGTCCCCCTCTCAGCTCGACCTCTTTGCCCATTTTTGTTTTTTTTCCGGGACTAATGACACACGGGAGAATATGGCGACGGTGGGAACGTCCAGCGAGTTCCACTTTTGCTCTTCAGAAACCTATGGGTGACGTCACGGAGGCGCCGTCCATCTTTTATATACTGTCTATGGGTTTGGCAGGAAAAAAAGAATTATGATTCAGTTTCTATTGTATCGGACGGTGTTTAGACAAAAATACTCGCTGATTGCAATCCGCTGACTTTTGGATGGGGTTAGGGAGTATTTTCAGCATTAAATTCAGTATTGGCCCAACTTTAACTGCTCCACAAACAGACTGAAAAGGTCTTTTGTCTCCTCGGCAATAAGACTGTAAAACTATCTGGAGGGGCAGGGAGGGGTCAGGATTATTATTAATTAGTGGGAAAATGGCAAAGTAAGGTGCATCTCTAGACTGAAATAGATTTAGGCAGACTGAAAATGTGTTTTTTTTCTACATGTTTTTATCTTTAGTGACATTTTTAATCCCTTTATTTAGCAGTTTTATTTAATCTATTTATTATTTTATTATATTATTATTATTATTTGTGTGAAGGTTTAATGGTGTATCTGAGCACCCAGTGTGACAAATTTCCCTCTGGATTTAGAAAGTTCTTCTTATCTATGGTATCTATCTTATCTTAAATGAACATGTTTTTATATATAAAGGTAGTTCTGTCAACTGACTGTCTCCTGCTTCCATTTCAGATGAAACTTGACATTTGCTGCAGCACCTTGCTGCTGTTCCTCATCCTTCCCAGAGCCAGTCAAGTTTGAAACATCTTGGTTTTTCCAACTGAAGGCAGCCACTGGATAAACATGGACATTCTGCTTAAAGCGTTGCACTCCAGAGGACACAATATAACAATTGTGCGCTCCAGCAAAAGCTGGTACATCAAGGCTAACTCTTCTTATTATCATAGCTACACTGTTCCTGTTGAGAGAGCCACAGATGAGAAGTACATGAAAAAAATTATAGTTGAGGGCATACAGTTTGAACGAGGGGCTATTCCTTTGACAAGTTTTTTTCAGTGGACTATAGGAATACTTGGCATATTTGTTGATGTTCATGCAGCTATTGGTGAATTTGTCTCAGCTATGCTAGATGATACAGAATTGATGAGAACCTTGAATGAGAGTAAGTTTGACCTGGTGCTCACTGACCCCTGCTGGGGTGGTGGAGTTATTTTGGCCAAATATTTGAACCTTCCTTTGGTCTATAATGTTCGCTGGCTCATACCTGAAGAGGCTCATTTTGCTATTGCTCCTTCACCCATATCCTATATTCCTATAACAGGATCTGGCAGCACAGATAAGATGACATTTTTTCAGAGAGTGAAAAACATGATTTTATATTTGATAACCCAAATGCAAAGCAGCCTTGCAGTTAAACAAGTATATCAGCAAATTTGTGACAAATATCTTGGTCCTGGTCATGACTTTGATCAGATAAAGATTGATGCAGATATTTGGTTGATGAGAGTGGACTTTGTGTTTGACTTTCCACGCCCCACCATGCCTAATGTTGTGTATGTGGGAGGCTTCCAGTGTAAACCTGCAAACCCACTTCCTGAACATCTGGAGGAGTTTGTGCAGAGTTCTGGAGATCATGGATTCATCATCATGTCTCTGGGAACTTTTGTGAATGAAATTCCTGATGACCTGGCAAATTACATTGCTGCAGCTTTTGCTGAATTACCCCAGAAAGTCATCTGGAAGTATAAAGGCAGCAGACCAACCACTCTGGGGAACAACACTTTAGTAGTTGACTGGATGCCACAGAATGACCTGTTAGGACATCCTAAGATAAAACTGTTTGTGGCTCATGGAGGAACAAATGGAGTCCAAGAGGCCATGTATTACGGAGTCCCTGTTGTAGGTCTGCCCTTGTTTTTTGACCAATATGACAACCTGCTCCGTCTGCAGATAAGAGGAGGAGCTAAGATCCTCTCAATAGCCACAGTGGACAAAGATGACAACTTCCTGAAGGCCATCAAAGAAGTCCTGAACGAGCCGTCCTACAGCATGAACATGCAGAGACTTTCCAGGCTGCACAGAGATCAGCCAATGACACCCATGGATAACGCCCTCTTCTGGATAGAGTTTGTCATGAGACACAAAGGTGCAGCTCACCTGAAAGCTCAGTCCTACAAAATGTCCTGGTATTCCTACCACTCTGTAGATGTATTTCTGTTCCTGACTGGAGCTGTGCTGCTCATGCTTCTAACTGCTGTCATCTTTATAAGGTGTTTATGCAGAGCAGTCTGTAAAAAGAAGGTAAAACGAGACTAATCATTCAAGGTATTTGTTTTTTTTTTTTGTTGATTTAATAAGGGGACGTTTAGGGAGATAACAATTGGGAAATTGTCTGCATTTTACTCATCTCTAGAAGATTTACTACAGTAGATTTTGATGTACTATATATGTCTCATATATATATATATATATATATATATATATTCCCATTTGAATGAACTGAATGGATTTCAAACTATTCAGATATTTTGTACTTTCCACCACAATCCCACCAGAGTATCTAACAATTCAGTTGTACACAGGGTTAATTCATATCTCATTTCCTCAGCGCTCTCAGTCCCTGCCCAATCGCCCACTCTTCCCGTTTGTTGCCTTACAAAATGGAATTAAAATGAACATTCGAAGAGTTTCTGTCATTATATTACAAGGTGGCCATTTTCAGAGTGGTAGGTATTTTTTATAGGCAAACAAAAGAATCATCTGTAGATGGTGAATTTGTTTTTCAATGCCTGAGAAATCTTTGTGCTGAGTCAATGTGAAAACCATTACTTGTGTGATTCTGACATTCACTATATGAGAATTAAAGACTTGTGATGTGTTTGATATTTACGTGTGTTTCTTTTCTTTTCTAACACCCTCTATCTGCAACTCTATGGCAACTCCAAGTTAATTTAACATTCTTTTTTAATTTGCTATCATGATCATACCTTTGCCACATCTAACACAACTTCTCTAAGAAGTCAGATCAGTTTATACATCCATTTTAACAGGTGGTCTGGTATGTTTCCTCGGGGTGTAAATAATGTTCTTTGTGCATCCTCTAGTTTAAATTCACTGTTCCCTACCCGCACCTCGACAATTCTTTTTATTAAAAACCAATGCTGAAATGTCCGACTTTCATGCCCTCCAGAAAAAAAAAAAAGTTCCTCTTTTGCATCTGAATAGCTCTACTGCTCCTCCCCTCCTCGGTAGTTACCTAATCAAGTGTTAGTAGACTTGACGCAGACAGCCGCTTTCTGTAAAAGGAAGGAAAGGGAAAAAATAATAAGTAAAAAAGGAGAAGAAGAAGAAAACGAAGGGGAAAAGGTCATTTTCCAGTGTGGAGAGACGCTTCATACCACAGTAAGGGAAAGCAATATTCGTGTGTCTGTGTGTGTGATTGTATGTTCATAATGCACCGAATGCTTAAGAAATGTCATCTGGTCTCATTGATAAGGCGGAAGTGAAAGCAAACGATGTAAAACTCACTTAAACTTGCTGCAACCGTATACAGTGTAGTTTGCAATGCCAATGTAAGGACAGATGAACACCATAGTTTGCCTTTTCTTTTACAACCCTGCATATCGCGATCGTCGACTCACAAATCTTGTGATGCCGATTGCGTAAACCTCTGCAGGGACGTGGTGCTCACGTTTTTATGGGTGGCCCAGACCGATACAGTAACTTTCACTGGTTTGGCACAGAAACAGATGTTTGTTTACTATTTATATTCATGAATTGCACAGCTGTAGATTCTGGAAGCAAATTGCTGCAACCCAAAAGGAAATTAAAGGGACCGTATTGCTTTAGAACGTTATAGTTTTATAGTAAAAACATAAACACGAACATTTTCTTATTTAAATGAGGAAACTGTGCAGGTAGCAGATCTGAGAAATGTATAATTTACTAAACATGATTAAGTTGTTCTTCATGTTGGGTTTTGACATGGCAAAATTCTACATGAAACTAATACAGAACCCCCATCGCCATTATCATCATTCTCCACACTTACTGCCTGTCTGAAGGAGATAAAAGATGTCGATGAGTCAAACATTTCCTACAGCTCAATATCTTGAAAACTGAAACAGTATTCTTTGGCACCCCAGCCGCCCACCACCAAATTCGAACATGTACTATAACCAACATTACTTCCTCTGGCCAGGAAATCCCTTTCATCAGCGATCTCTTAAAAAAATTTAAAAACGGCTAAAATGCATCTTTTTTCCCTCAATGCAACTTTTTTTTTTTTTTTTTTACATCTCCTGTGGTTATTGTTAGATACTTTGGGATTTTTATCTTAAAAGGCGCTATATATAAAAAAAAGATTTATCAGTAGTCACCAACCTGGGTGTTAAGTATCACCCTCATCTCACCTTAGAGGCTCACTTCAAAAACCTTTGTAAGACAGACTTTTTCTACCTCAGAAATATTTCCAAACTCTGTCCTACTCTCACCCTCCCTGATGCCGAGAGGCTTGTCCACGCCTTCGTCTCCTCCAGTCTGGACTGCTGCAATGCACTTTATGTTGGGGTCCCCAGCACAGCTATGCAAAAGCTGCATCACATTCAGAAAAGTGCTGCTTGGACCCTGATGAGAGTGCAGAAATATGGGCATATCACCCCCATCCTCCACTCACTACACTGGCTCCCCGTTTCCGCTCAGATCGAATTTAAGTTCTGCCTCCTCACCTTCCAAAGCATCCATGGCAATGTCCCCCCTCGATACCAATACTAAAGATGTTGCTAGATATTATATGGATACTTTAAAGGGGGGAAAATGTATTTATTTTTTTATCAGTCAGAACACCACAAAAATAACAACACAATCCAAACAATAGAACAACAATGTATTAATAAATATAAGACAAGGCATTAATGTAAAATAAATGCATTATTTTAAAATATTAGTTTGTACAGAGATACCATCTCAAACAATGTTCTCAGACTGTTTGCTCACTGTGGTGAAAAAGAAAAAAAAAATTCAACCACTAATTAAGTGTACTTATTTACACAAGTGCTTTAAGGCCGTTTCTCAATATGCGTACTTGTCTGTACTTCTGTTCTTGTGTAAGTCATTAGTTAAGAGCCTAGTACTGCTGCAATTTAAAGAACATATTCAGGCAAGTACGCTACAAATTCCTGTATGTGTACTTGCCACACTCATTTATCGAGGATGCATCAGAGGTGACTTGTGTGGACTTCAAGCAGCCTACTTTCCCAGAATGCACAGCGGCACAAACAGAAAGGTGGCGGAGGAAAAAGCTCATAACTGTAAGTTCTTTTGAAAATATTACTCTCTATTTCAGGTAACGTGGGCTTTAATAAGTTTTACACAACAAAATACATTATTAACTTTAACTTTGTGGTTGTGATTGCTCTGTGAAGTTTAAACTGTTTTTAAAAGTGGCTTCAGCGTTAGCTGAACAGCTAACAGTCGGCCAGCTGGTGTTCAGATAAACTGCCTCGTTCACAACCTCATCTCAGCAGATCCTTTTGCAGCTGTAGTCATAGTAACTAACTGTAATTGTCAAGATGGCCTTTATTGGGCTAATGTTAGATTTATGTTAGATTTACATACTACACTTTAACAATATTTTTCTTGTGAACTTTAAATTGGACACATTATTTTACTTAAGGGTAAAATGAAGAAACCCAGGCCCTCATGAGTGGCATGCAGCCAGTGAGTCTTTTCACCGACCACCATAAATTATGTAAAAGCAGCTTGGAGTGAGTATTAACTTGTTATCTTTCAGTGGGTTTGGAAGGACTGAAATTGTTGTTAGATTATATTTTTGTCTTCCAGGGATTTTGTTGTTAGCACTAGCCTGGCAATAACACTCTGTTTTTGTTTTTTTTTAAATCAATCTTGAAGACAAATACAAGGTAATCTGGTTGATTATATTAGCTTTTTCTGTTTTACAGATTCTTCATATTATTTTTTCCAGCCAGTATATGAAAGCTGTGTTCGTAAGCTCAGTCATTTACAAGTTGAAATAATTTTTCAGGAAATTAAGGGGTAGAGGCTGGTGGTGTGACCGCTGCCACTAGCTGGCAGTGGTATTCTTATGGATGCTGCACTCCAGGGGCAGCACTCAGTCAGTTGCCCCTCTGTGGCTGAGATACCAGGCAGGACACCGGGCAGAAAGAGATCCAGGGAGAGTTGCATCCTGGATTTCTGGAAGGAGAAGAGAGAGGATAAGAGAAGCCCTGGCAAGGCGAGAGCAGCTGCAGAGAGATACTTGTTATTGTTTCAAACACTTATAAAAAATGTTAATAACAATTTGTAAATGCACATCTTCGTGTGGAGGTTGTGTATACGTATAGAAATTTAATAAATTGTCTTATCAAGTTAAATATATTTTTCTGTTATATTGTTATATATATGTATATATCTGTTATATTGATTGACAGTATTTTACAAATTCAGTCCACAGGATATATGTATATATATATATATATATATATATATATACACACATTTTAGTAAACAAAGAGGTCAGACTACTCTTATTTACTATGTGAAACCATAAACTACTAAAACAATATAACAATATGATAGAAGCAATATGTTATTGATTCTTAAGGTAAATGCTTATTATTTGGCAGGACGACTGCATGGCTAAATCAACATGAAATATGCAGGCAGCTCTGCAGGAGCAGAGATTTAGGCTGCTAGCCTGGCTCGGAAGCAATTGCCTGAAAACTGGGGCAGCCAGCATCTTCATCGAGATCCTCCCCTCCAACATCATCACCTGCCTCCTCCTCTTCCTCCGCTAGTGCATCAAAGATGTCACCTGCTGCCACACAGACATGCAACAGGCTCCTACAACTACACCTCCAGTGGTGGAAGGAAAATGGATTGTCAGTGTGTCTTAAGCCAAAGGTACACTCGATGATGCTTCTGGCCTTTTCATGGTACCTGTTAAATCTCTCCTCCACTTGGCCTGAATGTAAAAAATGAAGCTGAATATATGAGTCACAGTAATTATTAAAACAGGATCTAGTATGTGATTGTAGGTAAGATGACCACTTACTGGCAACAGGGTGATGGTATGGGGTGATTACACAGACAGGATAATGCAAGCAGGGGTATTCACTGTCTCCCAGCAGAAAAAAAACCCAGGTAGAGGATAAAGGGCCTGCTTGTACAAGTGCGATCGTCGTAGGACAAGTACATCATGCACCAAGCCTGGGTTGCCAATGTAAACATCCAGGAAGGCTCCCTCGGCATCACACACACCCTGCATTATGATTTAGGGAAAATGTTTTCTGTTTATGTAAAAAAAATTTTTGTGGCTCTGCAGGAGGAAGAATTCAGGTGTGACATCAAGAGCAGGGGGAACCCCTCATGTCCAGCGAGGCCTGCAAATCCTGCTCCCACCTCTTCCAGCTCTTCCGCCTCAAAAAAATGAATGACTCTGTGGAGGATGGTCATCATTTCCTCCACAACACTGTGGACCTGCAGACAGTGGCAGTCGTCATAGCAAAAATATCTGCAGTTGCCCTGTTGGTGGCCCCACAGGCAAGCCAGTAAATGGTGACCAGGGGCCTCATTTATCAAGCTTGCGTAGGAACAAAAACCAGCATATGGCAAATATAGTCAGCTTTTGGGATTTATGAAAACAAAATTTGACGGGGAATGTTCCTATCTCCCCGCAAACTCTGACCCAGGTGTATGCACAAAATCTAGCAAAACGGGAAACAGGTGTAGGACGTTCGTGCGCAAGCTTTGATAAATCTGAAAGTAGAAGCGCCCAGCATTTCCTTTTTGCGCTGCAAACACCACCTGTACTTTGCTTTGCTACGCACAGTTTGATAAATGAGGACCCTGGACCTCAGTCTCATGGCTCCATCCATGTAGTTTTTTTTCTGGGGCAACATTTGGACCAACATATTAAAGCTGATCCTAGTAGTATCAAAACCGGTTTTAGATTAGCTCCAGAAAAAAAAACAGGTCCAGCACTGGCACATTGGTGTTCAGTTGGCAGTACCTCTGTGCAGGATCTTGCTCCTATAGGAAGGAAAAAAATGGGATTGGAGAAACTTAGAATTAAACTTAAAGATAAATGTATTTAATCTCATTTTTACACACTGCAATGTAACCTAAAAGTTGTAACTAACCCTGAATATTTTCTTCTTAAGATGTGTATTCATGCTTGTGTATTAAATTATTTAATTAAAATGTCCATTACTACATCAAGTTGATTTTTTGTTAAATCAAACAGCTCTAATTCTGAGATGTAGTTTTCAGTCATGTACAGTGAGTCATGTGCTTAACTGTGCAGAGCAGGAAAGGGTGGTGTAAACTTATGAATATAGTCCTGTTTGACCACAAGGTTATACCCACAGACAGGAATATGAAATGTCTTTTAAACTGACAATTTTTCAGTTTATTTTTAAATATACTTGCAGTAATTATCAGAAGATATTTAAAATATATATTTAACATATACTTTATATATTGACAGTATACAAACACTAATAACTTTTCAATGTTTAACCAAATGTTGTACCAAAGTTAAGAGGTATGCCACCAGGAGAAGCTGTCTGCTCCACATCCTGTCTCGCTGCTCCTGTATCTCCCTCGTCAGCCTCGCCGTTTCCTCTTCTGCTTGCCAACGGCAACTGCGAGCATTACTCGGTCCATTTTTAACGTTATCAGCATTCTAAGCATACCTACTTGATATTGAGAAACAGACTAAGTGTTTTCACGGCAGTTTCAAAGTCTCCAGTTAACACCAGAAAAAGTCGCTAAATTTGTCGCTTGTTGCTTTAAAAAAAAAGGGTAGCTAGAGAGGACCTAAAATGTGCTAATTATGTTGACAAGTTGGTACGTCTGCAACACTGTAAACAACTGGTCCTCCAGGGAGATGCTTGAGGGTGGGCTGCCCGTTGCAGTGCCTGTTTCTAATGGGTAGAGACGGTTTTTTCTAAGTAAATACAAAATTTTAGAATTGATTTTTATCTGAGAATCGATTTTTTTACAACCCTAGTAAGAAGATGAAAATCAAAAGTAGTGTTTTACATTTTCATTTTAAGTGAGGAAACTGCAGGAAGCAGATCAGAGAAACGTATAATTTACAAAACCTGATTAAGTTGTTCTTCATGCTGGGTTTTGACATTTTCTGCTACTTATTCTTACTAATTTACTGATTCTGCTGTTGCATTTTAAATGACACTTATAATCCTGCATTCTTGAGGCAGACAGGATTTCAGCAACTTTATTCTCCCCACTGTGTATATTGCTAAAAATTTTATTTGAGTTTTCTGAAGGCAGCAAGGACATATAATGTAAACACTAATAGGTTGTTACACCTTGGATAACATTGTGATAATGTTGACTTTAGACCTTAGGTCTGACAGGACTTCTTGTCCTGGCAAATCTATTCTCCCCACAATGTATGTAGATAAATTTTATTTCAGTTTTCTGAAGGCAGCTAGGACATATAGCGTTAAACACCAGTACATGTAAACCAAGAACAACACACATACATGTACCGTTTAACTGTGTGCAGGCAGATGGCGTAGACCGCCATGCCGCTAGTGACTTTCACACTTTCCTACTGCAGAATAGAATAATTGTCAAATTACTTTAAGAAATGGCTTAAATTACAAAAATAATTAAATTTAAAAGTGTAAATGATGAGCTGTAGTATTTTAGTTAATTAGCACAAACAAAATAAAGTTGGATCATTCAATCAATTCCACCACTCTGGGACAAAGCATCTGTTTTCCTGCTCCCATTAATTCTCATGTAAACTTGCCGTCACCAATCACAGTTCCCCGAAAACAAACGTCAGCTCCACTAATGATGCTTTATAAATAAGATGAACACAACTACGTAAAACCTTGACAAAAATAGCTGAAATAATTCTCCTTGAAGTGAATATCATTCTCATTTCCATAAAACTTATTGTGTCTCAATATATCCAACAACACGCTGATTACATTATGATGAATCATAAAAATAAAACATCAGGTTATAATATGATACAGTCCCATTTTTTTCCCTTGACTGGCAGCATCATATGCTTCTGCTGTAGCGTAAATAGGCTACTCCCATTTTTATTAATTCTTGCTACAAACACAGGCAAGACTGCCATGTCTGCCAAAGAACAACTTTGAGCTGAACAAGTTTATAAAGATGAAGAAGAAAAGGGAGCAGGGGAGTCAAGCCTAGGCTTCCGGAAACAGTCCTCTTCTCCACAGCCTGTCTGTATTGGGGAGTGGCTGTTGAGACAGTCATGTCCTACAAGTATCTAATCTCAACTTGGACAATAAACTGGACCAGACTTTGAACACTGCTGGGGGAGCAGTACAAACAAGAGGAACACAAACCGACTGAATAAAATGGTAAAAACGGAAGACTCGATTGTGGGGCTGAAACTGGACCCTGTAGAGGTAATAAGCAAGAAGAAAGCTCTGTCCAAGTTTTGGTCCATGATGGACACCACCACCTTCCTACTGTACTCTATCTTCTCAGAGAGGAGGGTTACATTAGTAACAGACTTCTGTCTCTGAACTGCTCCACAGACAGACTGAGAAGGTCTTTTGTTGCCTCAGTAATAAGTCTGCACAACTCTTTGGAGGTAGGAGAGGGAAGAGGGCAGAGGAGGTGTAGATGGGGGGTTAGTGTGAAAGTGTGAAAGTAGCTAAGTAAGATGCATCTCTAGACTGAATTAGACTAAGGCAGACTGATAATCAAATGTACTTTTTTCTACATTTTTAGTGACATTTTTAATCCCTTCTTTTAACAGTTTTATTTAATCCATTATTTTATTATATTATTATTATTTATTGTGTGAAGGTTTTATGATGTATCTGAGCACCCAGTGTCATCCACGGCGCCACACCGGGGCTAGGGGGTGCTACAGCCCCGTGATAAATCTGTGTAGCCCCATTAAGCCCCCCCAAGAAATTAGATTATAAAAAATATAATTATGAATTTATATATAATATTATAATAAAGGAATGTATTAGTTTAAAAACAGTTTGCGCAGATTCTCCGCTTGCATGTTTCTTCTGTGCACTGATTAAGAGGGGACAGAGGGCGGGCGGAAACTTTTTGTTGAAACTCACGCTAGGCTGAGTTGTGTGTGCCTAATTAACAGGTACGGAGTGTTGCACTTCTCGCTGTGGCTTTGGTATTATTATCTCCATTTTTTACCATGTTGTGGTCCGAATCATTAGATACAAATTGTTTGCACTTCTCGTTGCGCCTGCACTGTGTAGTATGTTAAATTTATCTCGCAATCAGTTTAATTTCTTAAGTTATGTTGTGATCCGAGGCAATAAAAGCAATGCATAGTTGATTTCATTAATTATGCATGTAGAATAAATGCGTTTGTTGCATTCTATATGTGTTGCTTGTTTATCACATGGTCACTGTCTGGTGCTGAATCTTGCACCTTTCCACGTGAAAACATTTTTGCCGTTGCTTTGTGGCTCGTTGTAGGCCTGGTTATTTTGCTGAATGTTCTTTGGCTAATTCAGTTAAATTGCTGTGTATCTTAGCCACTTTTATTGAAAAAATCGATAACCTATGTATAAAGTTACCTAAGTCATGGAAATCTGTTATTTTCTTAGCACCCCCACGTATTGGTCAAGTCCCTCATTAGCACCAGGAGAAAAAAAATCCTGGCGCCGTGCCTGCCCAGTGTCACAAATTTCCCTCTGGGCTGATAAAATTCATTAATCTATCTTATCTATCTTATCCTTCTTATCTATGTTTCTTAAAATAAAGGTAGTTCATTCTCAACTGACTGTCTCCTGCTTCCATTTCAGATGAAACTGATCATTTGCTGCAGCACCTTGCTGCTGCTCCTCATCCTTCCCAGAGCCAGTCAAGGTGGAAACATCTTGGTTTTTCCAACCGAAGGCAGCCACTGGATAAACATGGACATTCTGCTTAAAGCATTGCACTCCAGAGGACACAATATAACAATTGTGCGCTCCAGCAAAAGCTGGTACATCAAGGCTAACTCTTCTTATTATCATAGCTACACTGTTCCTGTTGAGAGAGCCACAGATGAGAAGTTCATGCAAAGAATAATATCTGAGGGCATGCAGTTTGTACGAGGGACTATTTCCTTGACAAGTTTTCTTCAGTCAGGTCTTGACATATTAGGTATTATTGCTGATGTTAACAGTATTGTGAGTGAACTTGTCTCAGCCATCCTGGATGACAAAGAATTGATAAGAACTTTGAATGAGAGTAAGTTTGACCTGGTGCTCACTGACCCCTGCTGGGGTGGTGGAGTTATTTTGGCCAAATATTTGAACCTTCCTTTGGTCTATAATGCTCGCTGGCTAATTGTAGAAGAGGCTCATTTTGCTATTGCTCCTTCACCCATATCCTATATTCCTATAACAGGATCTGGCAGCACAGATAAGATGACATTTTCCCAGAGAGTGAAAAACATGATTTTCTATCTAATTTCCCAACTACAAAACAATGTGGTGGCTAAACATGCATACCAGCAAGTTTGTGACAAATATCTTGGTCCTGGTCATGACTTTGATCAGATAAAGATTGATGCAGATATTTGGTTGATGAGAGTGGACTTTGTGTTTGACTTTCCACGCCCCACCATGCCTAATGTTGTGTACGTGGGAGGCTTCCAGTGTAAACCTGCAAACCCACTTCCTGAACATCTGGAGGAGTTTGTGCAGAGTTCTGGAGATCATGGATTCATCATCATGTCTCTGGGAACTTTTGTGAATGAAATTCCTGATGACCTGGCAAATTACATTGCTGCAGCTTTTGCTGAATTACCCCAGAAAGTCATCTGGAAGTATAAAGGCAGCAGACCAACCACTCTGGGGAACAACACTTTACTTGTTGACTGGATGCCACAGAATGACCTGTTAGGACATCCTAAGATAAAACTGTTTGTGGCTCATGGAGGAACAAATGGAGTCCAAGAGGCCATGTATCACGGAGTCCCAGTTGTGGGTCTGCCCTTGTTTTTTGACCAATATGATAATCTGCTCCGTCTGCAGATAAGAGGAGGAGCTAAGATCCTCTCGGTAGCTGCAATGGACAAAGATGACAATTTCTTGAAGGCCATCAAAGAAGTCCTGAACGAGCCGTCCTACAGCATGAACATGCAGAGACTCTCCAGGCTGCACAGAGATCAGCCAATGACGCCCATGGATAACGCCCTCTTCTGGATAGAGTTTGTCATGAGACACAAAGGTGCAGCTCACCTGAAAGCTCAGTCCTACAAAATGCCCTGGTATTCCTACCACTCTGTAGATGTATTTCTGTTCCTGACTGGAGCTGTGCTGCTCATGCTTCTAACATCTGTCATCTTTATAAGGTGTTTGTGCAGAGCAGTCTGTAAAAAGAAGGTAAAACGAGACTAATGATATAGTCTTTGTTCATGTACATAATTACACTTTGCCATTTCATGCAACATTTTTTTTTATTTTATTGTGGAATAATTCATCTGTATTTTTTCTTTTTTTCTCTCATGATTGCTTGATTTGATAAGTGAAGATATAATTATATTAGTTTATTTGTTAAGATTATGCTGAATCTACCAGACTGAATGTCATGGCAAAAATATCTTTTCTAAAAACTTTTATCTTTTGTCAAAGTTGCTTAATACTTCATTGACCTTAGTCAAGGATGTGCAACCTCAGCATTTTTGTATTAACATTTTTAGAGTTGTAAGAATTGAGAGGATGTCAACACACTAGAGTATAAATAAAACACAAGAATCTAATTAATTGTAAATATTTATACTTTAACCTGCCATTTATACTAACCTTCCTTGGGGGCTAGAGCCCAGGAACTACCAGGCAAGAGGCAGAGAGGTCAAGCGAGGTCGCCAGTCCATCAGGTCAACAAAAAAGAGAGACAGACAACCACTTACAATCTCTTCTGGGTGGAAATTACAGTGACAGTGACATGCATGTCTTTTGACTGTGGGAGAAACCCTGCTCAAACCAGGAACCTTCTTGCAGTGAGGCATTAGTGCTAACCAGTACAACACCATGCAGCCATACATGGGCATTTTGCTGTTAAATACACTTTGAAGTCTTTTTGTTTGAGATTCGGTATATTTAGTTTTGTAAAGTGTGGCAAATGTAATGAAACATTGACACAGTTAATATGTTCTGACACTGATATGGCTGTGACTGAATGTATGTAGATACATAGAGGTGGGATAAAGGTGAGTGACAGTTGGTGCAAGATAAGCAGGTAAAATGTTAGACAGAAACTGCTTATGTACTGAGATGTTGACAGCCACCTCAAGGGTTTGCGGAAATAATAAAAATGAAGTGAGCAGAAGCCTCTGGGTAAAAATAACTTGTCAAGTTTTGCAGAAGTTAGAAAAAAAATGCCATACAGGCTCAAGCTGATAGAAAGGCTACAACAACAAGTGTTAATTTCTGCAATAAATCCGGAAGAGCATCAACACACTGAGCTTTGAAGCAGATGGGCCACAGCAGCAGCAGACTGCTCAGGGTGCAAATGTTCACAGCTAATAACAGATCACTGACACTTAGATGGAACACAGTTTCATCAAAACTGGATACTGGAAACAAGATGTTGGCTGGTGTTATGAGTGCCAATTTGTGCCACAGACAACCGGTCAGAATATATAATAGAGGAGCCATCCTGTCTTTAGGCTGCTAAGCTGATGGTGATGTATTATAATTTCAGACTTCTTCAGTGTACTCTGATGGCCTTCATGGTCAACAGATTGTAATTCAACATGCCACGTTCGGAATGTGGTGAGCTACAGGTTGGTATTAAAAAGGTGCTACTCTTGGAATTAGATAATCCTAGTTTTAATCCTTCCTTGTGTTTACACCTCCAACCACTAGCAGGACCATTCTGTGGACCATCCTGTTGAGGCTTCAGGTGCTGCCTCTTTTGTGCATGAGAAATTGTTGTGTCACGTTATTTATTTAGTATGTTTGACATTTAAAAGGATGCTGGAACTGGAAGATGTGAAGGATTGTACAATAAATCTGGAGGCATAATACAAAGTAAATAAGTAAAGACCCTGTAAAAGAACAAGCACATACCTGCTGGAATAGATCAGTGATTCTTAACCAAGGGGCCGCAGCCCATGCTTGGACCTTACGCACTGTCTAGAGGGCCTCAAAAAAACTCAGCTTTGCACCTGTGGGCTGTGAGGACTGTGTAACTTATCAATTGAAGACACAAGATATATTAGTTATCCATGAGATGCTCAATTGCAATGCAGCTTTGCACCACATTGTACTGGTAATGTGTTGTTTAGTTGTTCAACCAACTCCAATACTCTAAAGATCAAGCATTGAACACTCGCATCATTTTATTTACCAAATTTCCATCAGTTTTTTTCAAGTCCTGCTTATTTATTTATTTATTGCTGTAGTAAAATCTAATATTAGTAGATTTTGTGTTTAGACATGACATGAGCTTTTAAATTTGTTCTTGCAGGAGCCTGATTTTATTTCATGAATTATGAGCCTAGTGAGTGTATTGTTGTATGCACAGTTTCACACAGACCTGAAATAAACTTTTTGTGATGATTTCATTGTATGATTTTTTTTTTAAAGATTTTTTTACGATGTCATATTTTACAAGGTTTTAGCTTGTTAAACTGCAAATGAATTTGGTTTAGTTATTGAATACAAATTAAAGCAAGAGTTAGATCAATTAAACCAATACAGTTTTAATATCTGAATGGGCCCCAGACCACTATGTACTGGAAAAGTTGGGCCCCAGTGTAAAAAAAAGGTTAAGAACCCCTGCGATAGATGATAGTAGATTTCGTAAAACAAATGTTTAAGATTACTTCACAGGTACCTAATAAAGTATGCTCAAATTGTCTCAATATCTTATTAGACAATGCACTAAGTGTAGGTGCAGTTCAAGCAGCTTGTATCAGTCGAAATGTCAAATATGACTCATTTAAACAGAATCAACACCAGGGGTGGAGTTTCCACTCCAGGGGTGTGCTCTGGTCGATGCATGCACTATCACTGTAGAAGCTCGATGAATGCCAGTCCTTTAATACCACACCAAAATCCTAAAACAGTCATTTTAGATCTGCGAGTGGAGCATGTCATTATTTGATTCCCTCACTCTTTGAGCACATTTGTATTTAATATTTGTATTTTATTTTTGTTAATCTGCTTTTCATAGTTGAGCTGTAATAACACAAATTTCCCTGTTGTGGGATTAATCAAGTTTTATCTTAACTTCTTATCTTATTTGTTAGTGTTGCTTTGTAGTTAGAGATAACTTCAGATGCTGTATGTGTGACCATGCAAAAGAAACGGCTCCTGGAGATGTTTTCATTTTGCAATGTGAGGGAAGTCAATGGAAATCTAATGTTATTCCAGAAACACTCCCATCTCGCAGTATAAATAAGGGTGTCTTTTTATTTTAAGATATTTTATCATTAGGCTTAATACACATGTAGTTGACAGACAGTATGCAGGGTAAATGCATGATGTAGATGTATAATCTGTGTAATGATTATTGTACATTTTTCTTATTAACTCTTATTAGTTTTTTTGCTTACTGTAACACCGGGACTAAACCTCTCATAGTAAATGTCAGGATGCAGCACACTAAATAATAAGGAAGTGTTTTATAATCATGCTGGTTTGGCCTGGTTTTACTTTGTTTCTGTACTGCCCAGATAGTCTGTAAGTTTCTAGCAAGGCCATGTTTTGACCAGCAAAAAAATTTTTACAGTATTGGCATTTAAAGCTAATGTTTGCTGTTAAGTGCTGATAAAGAATAATCTCCCTTGCTGTTTTCAGTTATGTTGAAAAGGGAATATATTCTGTGATGAATCAACTCTGCCACTGACCTATGAGACACATTTGGTTAATAAGAAATTAGGTGGATTGATTATGTGTTTCAGTACAGATGAACTCTCAATTAGCTTCTTCTTGGAGCAAATTTAACTCTTGTCGAGATAAAATCGTTTCTGCTCAAGAAAACCAGTTTAACACACAAAACATACGGGTCTCTTGGCAACAGTCAATGTTTTAATTTCCAGAGAAAAGGGCTCCATGAGTCATATAAATACATGACACATAGATACATGGAACCCTGTCAGAGGAAACATTACTACACAAATAAAGAGACACTTCACTGAAATACTACTGCATCTCTTTCTTGGAAAAGGCAAAGACTGCTATTTGATTCTTCTGTTTTGTTTTTTGTTCTTCTTTTTTCAGACTGGACCATGTGGAAAGATCTGAAGATGGTTTTGTCAACAGCTTCCATTATCTTTCTTTTGTCTGCCATCATTCCAGCCACCCTTTGTGCGAAAGTTCTGATTTTTCCACATGATGGCAGCCACTGGGTGAACATGAGGGTCCTTGCTAAGGAGCTGCATTTCAGAGGACACTCTGTGACAGTCATTCGTGCTGCAGACAGCTGGTACATCGATGAAGTATCTCTGTATTACAGTGCAATCACAGTTGATGTTGCTGTTGGTGGAAATGAGGACTTTTTCCATCTCTTTGTCTCCGAGGTTATTAAAATCAAACGAAGCAAGGGGTCTGCATGGGCTCGCTTTGCTTTAGACATGGAGTTAAAAAATAAGTTCTTTGAATTACACAAAAATATTTGTGAAATGGTCGTGTACATGTTTGAAAATAAAGAGATGATGAAGTCCCTTCAAGAAGCCAAATATGATGCCGTTTTG
Source organism: Melanotaenia boesemani (assembly GCF_017639745.1). Lineage (NCBI taxonomy): Eukaryota > Metazoa > Chordata > Actinopteri > Atheriniformes > Melanotaeniidae > Melanotaenia > Melanotaenia boesemani. The sequence continues at coordinate 29,964,073 of NC_055682.1, forward strand.
ACAGACCCTGCTAATGGAGGCGGTGTTTTCTTGGCTCACTACCTTGGCTTGCCATTAGTGTTAAATACTCGCTGGACTATTCATGGGGAGGGACATTTTGCAATTGCACCCTCCCCTCTTTCCTACGTCCCACTTCCACCTTCAGAACTAACAGATCAAATGACATTCTTTGAGCGAGTGAGAAACTTAATTTTTTACGCCATGAGGATGCATCTGTACAAGCAGATAGTTGGGCCACATTACTCTGCACTGTCCAGCCGCTACTTTGGCTCAGATGTGGACTACTTCTCTCTGTTTCAAGCTGCAGACCTGTGGCTCATGAGGGTGGATTTTGTGTTTGAGTTTCCTCGACCCACAATGCCTAATGTTGTGTATATGGGAGGGTTCCAGTGCAAACCTGCAAAACCTCTGCCCCAGCATTTGGAAGACTTTGTGAATAGTTCTGGAGAGCATGGATTTATAATCATGTCTCTGGGGACTTTGATTGGAGAGCTGCCTTATGAATTAGCAGATGAATTTGCTGCTGCTTTTGCAAAATTACCCCAAAAGGTAATTTGGAAGTATAAAGGAGACAAGCCTGCCTCCCTTGGCAACAACACTTTAGTGGTTGATTGGATACCACAGAACGACCTTCTAGGCCATCCAAACATTAAGTTATTTATAAGTCATGGAGGAACAAATGGGATTTATGAAGCTATTTATCATGGAGTTCCAATTGTGGGTATTCCCTTTGTATTCGATCAAGTCGACAACCTCTACAGACTGAGAGCTAAAGGTGTTGCACAAGTTTTGGATGTTTCAGATATAGACAGAAAAATGTTTCAGAGGGCCATAGAGGAAGTCCTGAAACAGCCTTCTTATAGGATGAACATGCAAAGACTCTCAAAGCTGCACAAAGATCAGCCAATGAAGCCACTGGATCGAGCCCTCTTCTGGATAGAGTTTGTCATGAGACATAAAGGTGCGGCTCACCTTAGAACTGAGTCTTTCAGAATGCCCTGGTATTCCTACCACTCTGTAGATGTCATAATGTTTTTAGTAACAGTTGCTGTACTTCTGGTTATGTTTTTCACTGGGTTGGCATGGTTCTGTTTTAGCTTGTGTTTGAAAAGAAAAAAAAAATCTGACTAGCAAGACAAATATTTTTCATATTTGTAGATACTGATACACCAAAGCAAACATTTTAAAGGTATTTATTGTTGTGGTTCCTTGCTGGTTTTATATATGTATTGTATTTTCTTTTTTTTACTGTATGCTAAATTATGAGTTGTTAAACCTCAGATAATAAGACTTGTTCCATCTAGCCTACACTCTGGTACAATACAATTAAACTTTCCCATGAACTCTGTCCTTTAAAATGTCATTTCAAATGTCTAATAAAACAGTAGTTACCATTATAAAGGTTGGGTTTACTGTAGGATTGTGTTGTTAGAAATCATTGTTCCAAATAAGGTGTCAAGTGAGTGGAACAGTGGAGCCCAAATAGGTGGCTGATATCTTCACCAGACAGAAGGTGAAGCTGTTTGTACATGTTAGTCCTCTGAGTCATCAAATATAAAAAATAAAAAATAATAAAAAAAATATGTTCTTCAAATAATACACACTTGAGCACTATAGGCCACAGTATACTAGTTTTGAGATAAGCCATGTCTGTCGTATCATATCATACTATAAGAAGTGTTTAACTTTGCAGGACACTGAATTAAATAATTGCAAAATATTAACAACAATTACTGACATCGTATTACTTTTAACTTATGTGATGACGCATGTGTAGCATAGGTGAACAACCCTGCTGATTTCTGTATGCTTGTTTTCCAGTTATTTAAGTCTGTTACTTATTTGCATGAGAGCTATGTCTCTCTGTCAACTTTGTACTGCCTTATCACCAGTGCATTTAAGAACCTGCAATTGCAAAAGCAAAGTCCTGTGCAAGGTGAAACCTGAAAAGACCAAGACATTTTCCTCTCTCAGGTATTGGAGAATAACTGGGAAAAGCAAAACATACTGACTGGTAGGAAAATAGAGGTATCTTTAAATATATATTTAAATATTGTCAAGAGAAAGTTTTGATAGCAACATAGGGCTCTGGAGTTTTCCCATGCTAAGATAATCTCAAGTGAACTGCATGACCTTGTTGTTCCAGTTATATATATATATATATATATATATATATATATATATATATATATATATATATATATATATGCAGAGAGATTGAGAGAGGGCTGTTATGTTTTTAATATCTTTTTATTGGATTAACTGCAATTATTATTAAAAGCTAAATATTATTACTTGTTAAAAATCTTTACAGATAAAGAAAGAAAGGGATTTTCATGGATAAATCAGTATTTTAAAATTTATTTAGCTAGAAATATGCACTCTTTAATGTAAAGGATATTTTTAACTTTCTTCCCAGCTTCAGAGTAAAAATGCACCTGACCTGGATCTGGATATGCCTCTGCTGGCTCTGTTCGGCAGTGGTGTATGGTGGGAAAGTGCTCGTTTTCCCAGTTGATGGAAGCCACTGGGTGAACATGAAAGTCATTATTGAAGAGCTGCATTCAAGGGGCCACCAGGTGTCTGTGGTGCGACAGACAGACAGCTGGTACATCAAAGAAACCTCCCCATTCTATTCTTCAATTACAATCGATGGCAAGTCTGGTTTTGATGAGGACTTCATCAGTTCATTTGTAGCCCAGCTGCTGGAAATCCAGCGTGAAGGAAAGTCTGCTTGGATGCGTTTTAAACTGGAAATGGAACAAGCACAGAAGGCCTCTGAATTCCACGTTAAATCATGCAAAATTCTTGAAAAAATTTTTGAAACTAAAGAGCTTATACAGCCAATGCAGGAAGCCAAATATGACCTTGTGTTGACAGACCCTGTGATTCCAGTGGGTATTATAATTGCTCACTACCTTAAGTTGCCTCTTGTTTTTAATGTCAGATGGACCAGTCATGGTGAGGGCCATTTCTCAATCGCACCTTCACCTCTCTCTTATGTGCCAGTAACAGGAACGGAGCTAACTGATAAAATGACGTTTTTTGAGAGAGTCTTTAATGTAGTTGTTTTTGCCTTCAACAAATACCAAATTGCAGTGAATATATTACCCCATTATACTAGCTTAACTAAGAAATATCTTGGTGAAAATACTGACTACATATCCATGTTTCAAGCTGCAGACCTTTGGCTCATGAGAGTGGACTTTGTGTTTGAGTTCCCTCGTCCCACCATGCCTAATGTTGTTTACATGGGAGGCTTCCAGTGTAAACCTGCAAAACCACTTCCTCAACACCTGGAGGAGTTTGTGCAGAGTTCTGGAGATCATGGATTCATCATCATGTCTCTGGGGACTTTGATTGGAGAGCTTCCATGTGACTTAGCTGATGGGATTGCAGCAGCTTTTGCTAAATTGCCCCAAAAAGTAATTTGGAGGTATAAAGGCAGCAGACCAACCACGCTTGGTAACAACACTTTACTTGTTGACTGGATGCCACAGAATGACCTGTTAGGACATCCTAAGATAAAACTATTTGTGGCTCATGGAGGAACAAATGGAGTCCAAGAGGCCATGTATCACGGAGTTCCTATACTAGGTCTTCCACTGATATTTGACCAGCGTGATAATCTGCTTAGAATTGAAGCAAGAGGAGCTGGAAAGAATCTAGACATTTTTTCTATGAATGAGGACATTTTCTTCCAAGGTATTCATGAAATCCTCTCTGAACCTTCCTACAGAATGAACATGCAGAGACTCTCCAGGCTGCACAGAGATCAGCCTTTGAAGCCATTAGATAACGCCCTCTTCTGGATAGAGTTTGTCATGAGACACAAAGGTGCAGCTCACTTAAGAACTGAGTCCTACAGGCTTCCCTGGTATTCCTACCACTCTGTAGATGTGATGCTCTTCTTAGCTGGTATTATTCTGGTTATTTTGGGAACCTCAACTTTTATGATAAAATGTCTGTGTTCACTGTGTCTAAGAAAAAAAACTAAACGTGACTGAAAAGAGACAACTCATTTTTTATGAACTAGAAAGAATGAACTTGTAGAGGGATGGTTGTATTTGATGGAGTGTATTGTACATCATTTTAATTTACGGAAATTGGAGGTGTATTATTGAGTACAATTTGGATGTGGGGCTATTTGTCATCTGTATCCTTCGATCAAATCTTTAACATACTGCAGAGTGATTTTGCTGCTATGAAACTCCATTCTGACCCCAACCATAAAAAAGCATTTATTAAAACTGGTGGTACAATTTATGAACTTGTTATCCCTTGCATGATTTTGCTCTTTGTTGCCTTTGTTTCACTGATTTTTATGACTTCTTAAATTCACTTATGCACTTTGGCAGAAGGCACTTGTATATTTCTGAATGGTTACATCTTTTTCCAGATGTGGTACAAAATTGAGAATTCGGCCTTCTTATCTTGTCCAAACCAAGCACCTTGTGAGGATTTGAACATATCCATTCACACACAAAGATTAGAGCAACAGGCCAGGTGTTATGCTAGACCATAAAGCTTAAATCCTTGCTTTCTCTAAGCCCTTATTTGTCTTTTTACAAGTTATATATTTAACAGCTGATCCTTAGTTTTTTGCAAGACACAAAACTACATAATTTAGTGCAGTCATCTGCATTAGAGCTTTGATCTTAATGGAAATTTTCCACATTTTTCAAATAAACTGTTAATAAATGTTAAGATGCTGATAATGTAATTTCCTCCATATGTGTTCAGGAATGGCACAGACACAATGTTTGTTACTAAAAGATTTATGACCAGCAGTAAGAGTCAGGGGTGTAAATGACATGCACATATTTACTTGACCACTACAAGGTCTAGGCTGGATGATTATAATGCATGATGCTATTGGGACATACATACAGCTCTAAGTTCTTACAAAAAAAGTAAAAGTACCATAAAACTTTGCAAAATGAAACAGCAAAAAAGTATTTCAACATGTTGGTGAGCCACATTTGTTGGTCAACATTTACTCAACAATGGCTGACACACCCTGCTGTGTCTAAAGGTGACGGGACCTGAATGGATAAAGAAAACGTCCTCGGGGCAATACAGGAAGTCTCTATTAAGCACTCCTAAAGGATGAACATGCAAAGTCAGCTCTAGTTCCAGCACTATGTGGATTTATGCAGCATGTGGTCAGTGTTTCAAATAACAAGTAACACAAGTCAGAGCAAAACAAATTCTTTGAAAGCTTTTTTTTTTTTTTTTTTTTTTTTTTGGCCAGTCGACACAGAGGTATCCCCCCTTTATGATAGTAGCTCTCCTAGAAGAGACTACAGCTTTGGTATTCCATGGTAGACATCATGTCATTTGTAGCATGTTCTCCACTGATTATTCTGTTGTATTTTCCCACCTTTCAAAGAGTGATTGATGTAACAGCTGTATTAAAATACTGAGTGACATCTAATTTCAGCTCACCAAAAGCACTGGTGATAATCCTAATATTACTTTTCTTTCTGCCATTGTCATTACAGCATTTATAATTCAGCTTACTTTGTTTTATTTCTACTAATGTATAAATATGTGGAAAGTTTCCATGTCAGCTAGAGGATCAAATTAGCTTTAAATCCAAGCAGATCACACTTATAGAGAAATTTAAATAACTCAGATGGGAGGTTTTTGAGAACTGTGATAACTAATGTGTTTTTGTGTCATGACTATACATAAATTCCAAGGATTTAACTCAAATAAATAAATTCTTTTATTATAAAACAATAGAAAAAAACATACTGCAAGTAGTGTTTCAGAATTTGTGTCAATATGTTACCACTAGCAGTTTAAAGTTACAAAAGAAATTGTCATGGTTTTACATCTCAAATTACCAAACATGGACAACAACAGAAATTACAAGCCAGTCTGAATTAAAATTATTTTCTGGGATGATGGGACTGTAATACCACAAGTCCTCAGACATTCACAACTCAAAAGGAAGGCAGAAATTTTACTTTGTTTGAACATTTTCTTTCTTTCTTTTTTGGCACAACATACACATCAAACAATATCACAAGTCAACTAATATTAGTTAGACAATATTAGCTGCCTGGTGGATTCCACTTGAGTAAATATAGTGAACACAAAACACACACACACAAAAAAAATCCAGGTTAAAAAAACAAACAATCAAAGAAAGAAAAAAAAATCCTTGGCATTTCACAACACAGGGCAAAGTGAATAATCATTTTAAGGAAGCAGTCTGACATTTTGGGAAATGGGCTTAATTGTTTTCTTACTGTAATCTAAATAAAAAAAACTTCCAGTTTCATGCTGAGGTCAGCAAGTAGTTGTCTTTGCTTATGACAAAACAGGTAAAAAAAAAGTCATTCACAGTGAGCTGAATGCTTAATAATGCCGTGCAGTAACTCTCAGGAGTCTCCACATGTGATATCATCTGACAAAACAGATGTACCGGTAATTCATAGATGTACTGGTAGGTAAATGTTATTCATTTTGGACAGACTCGACTATATCCCACTGTTCCCAATCTTTATGACATGATATTACAGAAAACTACTATATATGGGTTTTACTAGACAAACATAAGGATGGCTTGACTTTCTCATCTATTTTAGGTTATAATAGCCAAAAAAATAAAAGAAAACAAATATAACAGGATAATCATGAATCCTAAAAGTTCAACCCATACTTTTAATAACTTAAATTAGATGAATGCTGGCACAATACTGTATGTATAATCAACAAAAATACAATGAAAAGAATGGCTTATTTCAATAATATCTATATTCATCGCAGGCTCCACATGGCAGCATGGGTGACATTTAAAAGGCAGAGTGCATCCAAATTTCTCAAGGGGGGAACAGTAGTTACAAAAACTGATATTCAAGTTGGTTTATGGTATTTACAAAGTGTCTGTGCCAGCAGGGCAGGTGTGATGGGCGGTGTAGGTCCTCTCATGATGTCCTGGTCCGTAGAGAGCTCATCCTTACCACGGTGAGCTCAGCTACATCTGCATCATGCATTTCCACTTCTTGGTGGCAGCTTTCTCTGATCACATACACTACGAGACCCACACAGATGAAAATAAGGAGGACTATGCCTATAACCTGGGTACAAGAGAATAAAACCAGCTTAATACCAAATTATAAGACATTTTTGAGACAACAAAATCTATTAGCAGAGTAATATACATAGCTTCTAACAAATATTGGCAATGGGTACATGCTGTAGATACCATAATCTGCGGGGGAGGTGTTTTCACAACACTCATCCTACACAATCATCTGCAAGCTAGAAAATATTCAACTTACCTGAGAAAACACAAACAGCTGCTGTGAGCGGAGCATTAGCTCTTGAGGGCTGACAGCTCCTTCACTTATTGGCTCACACCACTTCTGCGGAGCCGCCTTGTCAACTAGTACAAATCTACCCTCCCAGTCTGTCATTGCACAAGCAAAGTATTGGCCATCGAGGAACAACAAAATGAGCCACACGATAGCAGGAACGAAACTGGAGAGGGAAACAGTTTTCCTGCACCATGTATGACATCTGCATCCTTGAATGATCAGCATCAAGGTGAAGGCCATAACGGCAGGAATGATGAAGAATGCTGATGAAAACACTCCGTTCCATGTAGGGTTGCAAGGACACTCAAATTCCAGCTCCACAAGCTTCTCTAGTCCCATGAGAATAAAGCCAAAAGCCACATTTGATACCAGAGGACTGTTGCTAAGTTCATTTTTTAGCCTGGTAAGCCATTGTTGTCTACTTTCCATACTAGATTGACTGAGGAATGAAGACAATCGTTGTAAAAAGCCCAAAAGAGGGTCTACCGTTGTGAACACATTGGCAACAGCTAAGTGATGCGTAATTAACTCATCCAGGGGTAAGTTTTCCCCTCAGGCAAATAGCCACACTTCCACTCTGATTGGTTTTGAACCAATGGGGGTGTGCTGTGCACTCTGACATTTCTCGAGCTGATTGGTCTGGTTGAGGTTTCAGGTGGGGTTACATTTTAAATGTGGACTTCCGTGGACAAACTGGAGGGAGGGCTGTGAAGTGGAGGGAAGTTTGTTCGGCTACTGCGGAACAAACTGGCTTTTTACAACAGTTCTGCAAAAAACAAAAAAAGAAAAGAAAAACATGCATGGAGGTGTATCCATTTAACAAAGGGCAAGCTTTCACTCTGAAGGATCAAGTTACAATCCCACATTTAGAGAGGAACTGAAAAGAACTGAAAGGAGAGGGGAAAGGTTACAACTCAGTCTATATTTACCCACAGAGACTATTTTTAGGTCAAACTAAAAGAAAGCTAAAGAAAACATGTAGGCTTTTATATATATATATATATATATATATATATATATATATATATATATATGCTTATTTATTACAGAGGAATCTTGCATTTACTTTAAAAGAAAAAAAGCTCTGTATAATATATATATATATATAAGCCTCCACCATTATATATTGGGAGTATGTGCAGTACCAGAAACTGCTGCTTCACTGCACAGGCTATGAGGACCTTAATTTTTCACAACAGCTAATAGGAGGAAAAGTAATAAAAAGTTAACTTTGTACAGCAAGAGAATAGGCTACCAACCCTGTCCTGTACTTTTACCCTAACCTTTACTAATCTGCTATGTTAACAGCTTGAAATTACACACAAAAAAATGACAATGTGCATGAATGGTAGTGAAAAAAGGCTGGATGTGACGTTAAAAATGAAGATCCTGAGAGTCTGCTGCAGTCTTTAAACTGTAGCCTCCAGTAGAAACTTGGGTAGTGGTCTAACTGAGTTTTAGGTGTATGGTAAAAGGATAAAGATAATCCAATGTAGCTGATGGATGTCCTGTAAGATATTAAATGACATTCTTTTAGTTTATTATTCTTTCTTTAGTTCTTGCAGTTGAGAGCAGAGCTAATGCTTCTCGGGAACTTGGGAGTACCTCCTAAAAAAAAAACAAAAAAAAAAAAAACAAGAATAAATCTGATTAATTATGAGAAACTGAATAGATATTTTGTATAGTGATTAATTTAGTGATTTAGAAATATAGTGGTCTAATTAATTCAGATATTATTATTATTATTATTATTATTATTATTATTACAGAAAATCTGCTTTTTCCACTAAGTGAATGCAAAACGCTTTTGTAATTTCATAAAATTTTCTGCAATAAAAAGAAATTTAAACACATTAATTTAGCCCAACTGGCCACATGAGGTCGCCCACGCAGCAGCACAGATTAAGGATAGAAGAGGATTACAGGAGGCCATATTGAACTTTCAAGGGATGTGACATATACAGCTTGAGAGCACACAGGCCACTGATGTGATGACAGAATTTATAAATGACCTCAGTGAGCTCAAGAGCATCACCAAAATCTCCTCACATAAAAACCAATGAGTGAAACAGTTGGAAAGTGAAACAGACCTGTGACTGAACCGGGGCTGAATTGCTTCAATCAATAACCTTTGATATATTTTTTAAAAATATATAAGTGACTATTCAAATGCCTCTATCTAACAGATTCTATGTACCCTAGCTTGTGTGCAATCTGATCGGAATACTGGGGAAAACTGAGCTGTTATAATGCTAGAGTTAGTAAATTACATTATAGCTGGGATGCAGTTAAAGCAGGACCCACATATTAAAATGGCAGCAGATTAAAACGCGCACCTGTCATCTACGAGTAGCAATGAGAAATAATATTAATCGTACGATTTCACGAACATTATCTGCATTTATTGTATGCGTGCGTGTGTGTGTTTAGGCAATATTCATCCACTGTCGTGAGCACACTGGGCACGCGCGGCTTGTCGTTGCTGCCGTTGGTGTCCTACCAGCATCTGTTCCTCCTTTGGTATTAAAAATAGCCCGGTGCTGATAACAGACTTATGTTTCGGCTTCATCACTTGCCGTCAGGAATTATTTGTGCGCTACTTTGATTTTAATCAACGAGCCGTGACCGTGGAAGCGCAAATGCGCATCGGTCTGCGCATCTCTGAATCTTTGGAACCTCACTGTGGACAATCTCCCTGACATCCGAAGACCTCTCCTCCGCAATCCGAAGAGGCTTCTTCGCTGCCTATGGCCGCAGATCGGCTTCCCTGAGCCGCTGGCCTCGACCCGGACTTTTTAGCCGCTGCTGCCCTCAAAGAGTCTTTGAATCGGGGAGACATTTGTTCGGACTTTTTTTTCCTTTTTTTTTTTTTTCTTTTCTTTTTTTTTCAATCATTGTCGGTTAATGGTTTTTAAACAACCCGGTGCTATGCTGGGCCCGTCTTTCTAGACCTTGTGATCAATAGCTTACACGATCTCTCCTCCCACATTCGTCCGACCGAGACCCTGGTCCTCTTATCGAGCCCCGACGATGCATCCTAACGCAGTGATGCTGGCGGTGGTCCTTTTGGGGAACTTGATGCTGCCATTCATATCGGCTCAGAACGGTAAGCAGACATATGTGACCACGGTGTATTTGTTAACGTTGCACTGAGGGAAAGTGACTTGACTTGTGTGAGGACGCCCGAATGGAACGTTTCTGAATAGGATTTAGAGAACGACTGCATTAAACTACAACTCCAATATCACGCATCTCGACAACAAGGCCAGAGTGACCAAATTCGAGTTTAGACCTGACAACAAAGTGTGAAAACGACACGACTCTGTAGAGATTTTCCCTCCTCTGGTTAGTTATTTATTGCTTGAGTTGTGTAGGCTGTCAGAGAAATTAACTGTCACTTTTAGGCAAGTTGAAAATGTTAGAGATATAGAAGGTGTTGCTTGGAACAGTTCTGTAAGTTGTGCACCTTTATGGATTTAACTGAAATATTTACACTGTTACCCTTTATGGCCACACAAGGCAGTAGGCTATGAGGAGAATATAAGGGCTGCTAGTGTGTCATTGTTCAGGGGGCTGGGTAGCTAGAGTGAGTCAAACAGGACTAACCGTGCAGCTAGGGATAAAATAACCAAAGGTTAAAGACCACCCAACAACCACCTCTGCTTTTTTATTTTTTTTATTTTTCTGTCAGTTTTAAGTGGATTTTTTCCCCCAACATCTTTCTGTCTGTAGTTTTAGTAATACTGAAATCCATACTCAAATATTATGTTTGAAGTCAGGACAAGCTGGAGATGTTTCATCTTCCAGTATTATTGGAAAAAGGAAATGAAATGTTTGGTTGAGAGAATTCAAGATGTAAACAGTGTGCATCTGTGAATATCAAAAGTCCACAATCCCTAATAAGGTCTGGCAGGATTTGGTTCAAGGAAATGTCAGCAACATGCTGTTGGGTTGCTCCCACTGTCCTCCAGCTTGTCCTGACTTCAAATTCTGTTGAATCACACCAGCCGCTGGGCCATGCAAATCAACAGCCATTCATGAAATGAGAGTGGAAATCCTTGGAATTTTATGTCTTTAGTCTGAGTATTGGTTCTCTAAACAGGCTAATAATTGACTGACTGTGAAGGGGCTGCTGTGCCCACATGTCAAGGCCCACATGTTGACAAAACAGGGTTACTGATGAATTCTAATCCCCTTTCAGAAAAAAAGAAGGAAGAGAATTACTCTAGATAGTTAATCATTTTAATGCTTCATGCACACATTTTGCACTGTGAGATAAATGGACACCCACAATTTAAGCCCCTGTAAGATATGTATTTTGATGGTGGGTTGAAAATCTCACTCCAGCACCTTGTGAGGATGTCATATTTTTTCCTTATCAACATAACCACTGACACATTGCACTGTGTTGACTTACCTCTTGTAAAATGAAGTGACATACACACCATTTTTGCAAGTAAACAGCCGCCATCTCTGTCTAGTGGGGACTAAACTAGAATTTCTTAGCTGTTATATAACACAATGTAACCGCTTGAAGTCTTTTCTGTCTTCATTGTTAATTTCTTTGAAGTGCTTGAAGTGTGCATGTGCAAAGTGAGGTGTTCTCTCATCTTGCTATCTGGAAAATTAAAAACCTAATAAACCCTCTATTGTTTGTCGTAACTCAAGCAAAGGCATTCCAAGCACTTCCTGTGTTCCTTGCCCAGTATGAGTGCCCACTCACTGAGGCCCAGTTCACACCACTTGAACATGGACATACAAATAATACACTGATGGTCAGTAGGAGGCCATCTAGTGTCACCTAGTTAAAAAAAGTATATATATACATATATATATATATATGTATATATATATATATATATATATATATATAGTGTATGCAGAGGTGCTATACGTTCAGTAAATACACTCTTCATGCACGACAGCTTTTATAAGAGTAGTAATACAGTTAGCATTTAGAGTTAAAGGTAATTTTCTGATATTTGTTCACATTGCATGCAAAAACCATTTCTTCTCTCTCTCGGTTCAGATTAAGGGTAATCGGAGCATTGGCTTCTTATGCAATGCTAGATTTTCCTGTGATATGACAGCATTCAGGCAGTGATGTGGGGACAATAATAATTATAAGTGCATGAGATTTAATCACTGTGTCTGGGAAGCAGAGGGAATTCGTGTCATTGCTTCCTCGTGTTCAGGGAAAGTAGGCCTACTAGGGGAGGCCAAGTTGTGTGACAGATATTTGGAGGGCTGTGAATTGCATCCGTCCGTTCTGCAGCATTTCTATTTTTACCACCGAGACAGAGTACAGAGAACTGTGGCTTTAAGGTCTTTTTGTGAAAGTCAATCCATTAATTCTAAATGGATGGCCTCCTTGTGCACAGCTGTACAGCCCTCTGAAGACTCATTTGGTGGCTGTTAACTGTTTAAGATAAGAAATGATGCAATGTTTATGCAAAGCAAATAAAGGCTCTCAAGGAAGTGGTTGGGGCTATCCTGAAGAAATACCTTTGGGTCTTACATAATTTTATCCCAATGAAGCATGTGACCAACTCCTACATATTTTTGTGTTGTAATTGACTGTGAAATTGAAATATTAAGGTCATGTTAAATAAATACTTTGTAATTTTTCATCCCAGGTCTTAGTTCCCTTTGTATTTGGGTTTAAAATATTTATAGGCAGGAAAGATATCTGCAGTCTCGCTCATATTAATCAAGAAAGGCATGACTGACAACTGCAGTACAATATTACAGAGCAGAGAAAACATGGCAAAAAGTGCTTGCATTTTCAAATGACTGCTCACATTATTATCTTTTCTGTCTGACATTACAGAAAGGATGCCTACATGGACAGAGCTTTTTGTTTACATTCTGCTTCTCAGTTCATCTCAGTTGGGTCATCCCTCTCTGTGCCTGTTTGTGTAGTGAGTGTGTTATGTGATGATTAAAGGGATATTTCTTTTTGTAATGAAGTGGGTTTTTGTGAAGTACTTTTGAGCAGTCAACGTCTTGCCTGCAGCAGACAGTGTGAAAGCACTCTCAGTTTGAGGAAGTCTCACAAGAACTACGCAGAGTGAAGCTGATAAAGAGTTTTGACTGTGTAATGCAGGGGTGTCCAAAGTCAGTCCATGAGGGCCAATGTCTCCTGCTGCAGCACACCTGAATCAGATTAATGGGTCAACATGCTTGGGCAGCATTTGACAACAAGCTGTTGAGGACAGCCATTTAATTTGAATCAGGTGCGTTGGAGCAGGGAGACATCTAAAACCTGTGGCCCTTGAGGACCGGAGTTGGACATCCCTGGTCTAATGCAATCCAAACTCATCAGAGGTTCCAACAAACTTGGAACTTTACATAATGTTTGCATTAGACAAGCATTTTCTTTTTTTCTCAGTCTGATCATGGTTGCTGGATAGCTTACTGCTGGGTACTTCAGGTTTTCCATTAATCTTTACTGTCTCATAGTTGGTTTTGAGATCAGTCTCATGTGACAGCTGATCAGTGGCAAGATATATTGGACAGCTTGCATGCACATGGTGACATGGATGCTCCTCGATTGTTTGGAGAGTAACAAAACAAGCAAGTAGCTCATGCAAAAGTGATATGCTCCAACTGCAATGACATTTTTTCTTTTTTATTTTGACTTGGTTCAGATGGTGAAAATTTGCTCCTCAGGACCCCCTTTTCCTAGTAGTCCCCCTGTCCTGACAGTAATGACTCATAAATACTTCATACAACCCCACTTAAAGAAACCAAACAAAAAAATTGGGTTTTAGCTCATTTTAGTTCAGTTTCACTTGTACAGTGCAAAATTCCATCTCAAGGCATCCCCATTTTAATCAGCCACAACCATTTATTTACACCAACATAACCTCGGACATAAAAGAACTATTGGCAACTCAACAGACACACAATCAGCTGTAAATTCAAACTTTTTAAACTTTTCTATAGTTAAATATCCTCTTTTATAATCTTTCAAATCTTTTGTGCCTGTCAATACTTTACCCCCATATAGAAAGGAAATTGATCCAAGGTTAAAGAAAATGCCAGAGATTTTCTTCAGGATGTTTTTTTTTTTTTTAATTAGTTATAATCACTCATATATCCTAAATTGAGTTGTTTATTTTATAAATTAAATGGCTATAGCATCGGACATGTACATGTTGTAAATGCCTGGTCTTAAGTGGCATATATAACGGCACATACTATATGAGCTGTTCCTGAGGTTTCACAAAGGAAATGTAAAGGCACCATCTGATAAAAAAGCTACAGCCAGTTGTATTGCAATGTGCACTATGCTACAACTTACAGCATCTATAAGCACCCACAGAGGCCAACATCACAATGTAAGACAAGCATTTCACAGCCATATACCATCCAACCATTAGATCTGTATACTGCAGCAGAATGTCTATTATCATATTTCATGCAGGCTTTGGACAAAGGTTCATCTGTGAGGAAAATAAACTATAGAACCCGAGCCAAATTCTTACACTGAGTCACGCTTGCCCACTGTGAAATCTGATATGGCCTGCACTGATTAGGAGCAGCATCTCACTGCATAAAACTCACTGCAGGGATATTGTATACCGATGCAAAACTGTAATCTGAGTGATAATCATTTCTTTAGTAGTGATTTATTTTCGAGAGGTTTCATTGTCCTTTTTTTTGCAGCACCAACCTTCTTCACATTCATAGAACTAAATATGTTCGTAGCCACAACCTTGTGCTACTGGCTGCTCCACAGGAACAGCTCAGATTTAGTGAACTGAATAAGCAAGAATTCTTACAAAGCCAAAATCTCATTTTTACACTGCCTGTTTTCCCCATGGTCTTAGATATTTGCGCTATTTCAGAAGTAATGGGACCCCTCTAAGACAAGACACTATATCTCAGTATTCCCTAATTTCCTCTAGGTTGCATGGCAGAGAGAGGGGGGTGCCTTTTTATTTTCAACCCACAAGCTTATCTGAATATAACGGCTTCCACTAATTTAACTTGACAAATAATAAGTGCAGATACTAGGAGATAAGGGAGTAACATTCATTCCAACCCTGCAGTAACTGCAGAATACTGTCTTAGAGGTATGAATACTCAAATTTTTTAAAATACATTTGTGGGAATCTTATATAATGGATGGGAATGAATGCTCCATGATGCACTCATCCCAGTGCCTCTCAGGTTTTTTAGTAAATTGCTTGAATTCCATTACTTTGACCTATAAAAGAGTAATAGGAAGTATTTGCTAGTTGTGATTAAGAGGATGGGATTAGAAGCTTTCTAACCTGCACAGGGGTTACTGGGATTTAAATCTCATTAAACTGTTGCTACTCCTCTCTGATCTCAATGATGAGTAAAAATATTAGCAGAAAACAAATCTAGTAAGTGTCACTGTTCACTTTTTCAGGGAAATTTACCTTTGCAAGCAGGAATATTTTTTTCTGAAGCTGCAAGCAATTTGAAGAATCAGGCTGTTCACATCCCAGAGCCATGAAATAAATACAACTTCATATTATATAGAATCTATATGACAAGTGGATTAATATGTCATTTGTTTATTTATTATTTATTTATTTGGCAGATAAGACATTTTTAAAAACCAATTATATTTTGTTCAGAATAGCATTTAATATGAACAGGTTTTTAGAGACTGTATTACAGCACATTGCTGCAAAGTACAATTACTTTTATTTTTTTGGAAGATCAGTGCATGTAATACTGCTTTGGTAATATTCTGCAAAATTATGCATTGCTGTAACATAGGCTGTTTTAACACAAGTAGTTACGTAGTAATGTCTTTAATGTATTTAATAATTTACTTTTACATGATATAGCTCAAATATTTTAGAGAAAATGTAGATATTTGCTGAACAGCTACATGCATAAATCAAGTACTGGAGTAAACAGAACGTCGACACAGCAGTAAGACAAGGCAAATTTATTTGTATAGCACATTTCATGTACAAGACAATTCAAAGTGCTTTACCATCCATCCATCCATCCATTTTCTGCCACTTATCTGGAGTCGGGTCGCGGGGGTAGTTGCCTAAGACTTCCCTCTCCCCGGCCACATTCACCAGCTCATCTGGAGGGATCCCGAGGTGTTCCCAGGCCAGCCGAGAGATGTAGTCCATCCAGTGTGTCCTGGGTCTTCCTCGGGGCCTCTTTGCGGTGGGACGTGCCCAGAACACTTCACCAGGGAGACGTCAAGGAGGTATCCTAACCAGATGCCCGTGCCACCTCGTCTGGCTCCTCTCGATGTGGAGGAGTAGCGGCTCTACTCTGAGCCCCTCCCAGATCACCGAGCTTCTCACCCTATCTCTGTAAGGGAGAGCCCGGCCACCCTGCGGAGAAAATTCATTTCGGTCGCTTGTATTCGCGATCTTGTTCTTTTGGTCACTACCCACAGCTCGTGACCATAGGAACATAGATCGACCGGTAAATCGAGAGCTTTGCCTTTTGGCTCAGCTCCTTCTTCACCACGACAGACCGATGCAGAGTCCGCATCACTGCAGATGCCGCACCGATCCACCTGTCAATCTCCCGCTCTATCCTTCCCTCACTCGTGAACAAGACCCAGAGATATGTGAACTCCTCCACTTGGGAAAGGACCCTATTGCAGACCCGGAGAGAGCACTCCACCCTTTTCCGGCTGAGGACCATGGTCTCGGACTTGGAGGTGCTGATTCTTATCCCAGCCTCTTCACACTCGGCTGCGAATCGCTCCAGTGAGAGCTGAAGATCACGGCCCAATGAAGCCAACAGAACCACATCATCCGCAAAGAGCAGAGACCCAATCCTTAGGCCACCGAACCAGATCCCCTCAACACCTCGGCTGCACCTAGAACTTCTGTCCATAAAAGTTATGAACAGAATCGGTGACAAAGGGCAGCCTTGGCGGAGTCCAACCCGCACTGGAAACGATTCTGATTTACTGCCGGCAATGTGGACCAAGCTCTGACACCGGTCGTACAGGGACCAGACAGCTCGTACAAGCGGGTCCGGCACTCCATACTCCCAGAGTACTCCCCACAAGAGTCCCCCAGGGACACAGTCGAATGCCTTCTCCAAGTCCACAAAGCACATGTAGATTGTTTGGGCAAACTCCCATGCCCCCTCAAAGACCCTGAAGAGGGTGTAGATAGATAGATAGATAGATAGATAGATAGATAGATAGATAGATAGAAGTACTTTATTCATCCCAAGTTGGGAAATTTAGGTGTTGCAGCGGTACAGTCATTTAGCAGTTGTGCTTCTAAAGGTAGCAAAATAAAAAACAGTATAAAAAATTTCAATATCTACAAATACTTATACAAGGAGGTATTTAGCTATACACAGTAAGAAGTGAGAATAGCCAGCAAATAATATAGTCCAGTGCAATGATTAGTAGTGTGGTGTGCGAAATTGAGCTTGTCTGTGCAACATTAACCAGTTACACACAAAATTACCCAATTACATACTTGACAGTTGTTTTCAATGACACAAGATGAGGAGTTTAACTGTGCAAGATTGATCCAGTCAGTGCAAAAATTCACCAGTTACAACAGTCACTCATATTGTTATCTCTGACACAATGATGATGAGTTAAACAGTCTTATTGCGTTTGGCAGGAAAGATTTCCTGAAGCGGTCCTTGAGACAGCGAAGCTGTCTGAGCCTTTTGGAAAAGGAGCTCCGCTGTCTGTCCAGCACAGGGTGGAGAGGGTGGTCCGGGTTATCCAAGATAGATTAACAGTTTGTTCAGTGTCCTCCTCTCCACCACTGCTTCTAAAGTGTCCTGTCTGCAGCCTTCCTGATCAGTTTGTTCAGTCTGTTGGTGTCACTGGCTGCAGTGCTGCCCCCCCAGCAGACCACAGATGAAAACAGGGCACCTGCCACAACAGAATGGTAAAAGCTTTCCAGCATCTTGCTGCACACGTTGAACGACCCCAGCTTCCTCAGGAAGTAGAGTCTGCTGCAGGCCTTCTTGTACACAGCTGTGCTGTACAGAGCTGGTCCACTGTTCCACGATCGGGACGAAAACCACACTGCTTCTCCTCAATCTGAGGTTTGACTATCCGACGGACCCTCCTCTCCAGCACCCCTGAATAGACCTTACCGGGGAGGCTGAGGAGTGTGATCCTCCTGTAGTTGGAGCACACCCTCCGGTCCCCCTTTTTGAAGAGGGGGACCACCACCCCAGTCTGCCAGTCCAGGGGAACTGTCCCCGATGTCCACGCAATGCTGCAGAGGCATGCCAGCCAAGACAGCCCTAGAGCATCTAGAGCCCTAAGGAACTCTGGGCGGACCTCATCCACCCCCGGGGCCTTGCCACCGAGGAGCTTTTTAACCACCTCAGCAACCTCAGCCCCAGAGATGGGAGAGCCAGCACCAGCTACCCCAGACTCTGTTTCCTCATTGGAAGACGTGTTGGTGGGATATAGAGAAGGTCTTCAAAGTTTTCCCTCCACCACCTCACAACATTCCAAGTCGAGGTCAGCAGCCCCCCATCCCCACTGTACACAGTGTTAATGGAGCATTGCTTTCCCCTCCTGAGCCGCCGGATGATGGACCAGAATCTCCTTGAAGCCGTCCGGAAGTCATTCTCCATGGCCTCTCCAAACTCCTCCCATGCCTGAGTTTTTGCCTTAGCGATTGACGAAGCTGCACTCCGCTTTTTCCGCCGATACCCATCAGCTGCCTCTGGAGTCCCACAGGCCAAAAAGGTCCGATAGGACTCCTTCTTCAGCTTGACGTCATCCCTTACTGTCGGTGTCCACAAACGAGTTCAAGGGTTACCGCCACGACAGGCACCGATGACCTTACGGCCATGGCTGCGGCTGGCTGCCTCGACAATAGAGGCACGGAATACAGCCCATTCGGACTCAATGTCCCCCGCCTCACCCGGGACATGGCTGAAGCTCTGCTGGAGATGGGAGTTGAAACTTTGACAGGGGACTCTGCCAGACGTTCCCAGCAGACCCTCACAACACGCTTGGGTCTGCCAGGCCTGACCAGCATCCTTCCCCACCATCTGAGCCAACTCACCACCAGGTGGTGATCAGTTGACAGCTCCGCCCCTCTCTTCACCCGAGTATCCAGAACACGCGGCCGCAAGTCCGACGACATGACTACAAAGTCGATCATCGAACTGCGGCCTAGAGTGCCCTGGTGCCAAGTGCACATGTGGGCACTCTTATGTCTGAACAAGGGGTTTGTTATGGACAGTCCATGACGAGCACAGAAATCCAACAACAAAACACCACTCGGATTTAGATTAGGGGGACCGTTCCTCCCAGTCATGCCCCTCCAGGTCTCGCTGTCATTGCCCACGTGAGCATTGAAGTCCCCCAGCAGATGCAAAACTGTAGTTAGTCACTTATATATCCTTCATATATATATATATATATATATATATATATATATATATATATATATATATATATATATATATATATATATATATATATATATAAGGTTGCTTCATTTTTTGATGGCTGCTGGCATTTGTTTATGCAGCTCTCTTGAGGTCTCACCACAACATTCAGTCAGGTTGAGATCTGAACTAACTGGGTCTTTGCAACAGTGATTTTTTTTTTTTCCATCAAATTTTTGTGTGATTTGCTGGTGTGGGTCATTTTGCTGTCACATGACCCAGATTTGGCCAGGCTTTAGCTGTTGACTCTAGAATACTTAGAAGAGTTCATGGCTGATTAAATTATTGCAAGGTGCCCAGGGTCTATGGCTGTAAATCAAATCATTACCTCTCCACCACTGTACTTGATAACAGGTATGAAATGTTTGGTTTTTGCCAAATGTAGTGATTTGCAGTATGGCCAGACATCTCCACTTTGGTCTTGTGTATACAAAGGACATTGTTGCAAAAGTCACAGGGCTTGCTTTAAGTTAGAAGTAACTTTGCAAACATAAGCCTTGCTGCTATTTTCAGCAAAGCTTATGTACTTTGGCTTTCTTCTAATAACCCTTTCAAACAGACTATATTTGTGGAGTCTTTTCCTAATCCTACTGTCATGAATTATTATTTTAACACACCAGCTGTAGAGTCTGAGGTGTTGCAGGCCTCAGTTAGCTTGTTAAATAAGGTCTATAGACTTTGAGGCCTTACTTAACATGCATAATAAAGCCTGTAGAGTAATTTATTTTAAATTTTGAGAACATTGCACAGCAAGACCTTGCAATGAACTTGCAGAACTGCCCACTCCCAGGGAAATTGACATTTTAAAATGTTTAAATAAATAATCTTTCTCACCGCAGAATGATGGGCCTCAAGTTGTTTAGAAATGACCGTATCGCCCTTCCCAGATTGATAGGCAGCAACAGTTGTTTCTCTAAGAGCTATGCTGATGTCTTTCCTCACACACTTAAATCCAAACCAACAAACTGCCAAAACACCTGCTTTTACAAATGTGGCACTGCTTTCTAATGATCGGTTTACAATGTGTATTTGATATGCAACACCTAACTGCTACTTAAGTGACTGAGAGTTTTGTGGGAATAACTGCTGCAATGGACAAACCCATAATTTCTGTGCTTTTGTGACTTTCATCCACATGAAACCACAATTATTGAGCACTGAAGCAGACTTAAGAAAACTCCCCCCAAAGGGAATAGTTTCACATTCTTTGAATCTGATGTTTATGTATGGATAGGATAATCAGTTATTGGCTTGTGACATGATATGGATGACACTTACCAGCTATCTAAACAATTCTGCAGACCAGTTACACCTTCCCTAGTACGGTAACAGTCTTACAGAAGCAGTCTCCCACAGCAGGACAGCTCTGTATTTTACAAAAACTGTTTAGGAAGGAATCAACAATTATAGCAAAAAGTCTGAGGTGTTTATTTAGCCTCCAAATTCTTCATATACCAGTCGGATGGAATCTATAGGCAGCAAGACTAATCCATGTAGGCCCAGTGCCAAACTTAAATGATCTATAGCTAACATACTGGTAAAAGACAACCTGGGACACAGTAACATGTTCTTTATCTACACCCTGACTGGTCAGAACTGTGCAGCAATAGGAAGAACAACTCAATAGTGTTTTAGTTGTGTTTTGTGTTTCCATATGGATGGAGGTTTTTGTAAATTGTGTGCAGATGTGATTTTTTTTTCCTTCTAAATAAGAGAGAAGTAAAAAATTTGTCAAACTACCCTTTTACATGGAGCACTTTTAACAGTGAGAGGATTGTTAAGGTGAAACATGACGTCTGACTTTAACAAGATCTGCCATAGCTATATTTTACTACTAGAAGTGGCTTCATGTGTCTTGTCTTCAAATGCTATTTGATATGCTTAACATTTTCTTTCAATGTTCTATTACAACTTATAACACATATTAGTTATAGTTTACACATTTATGAACTGTATCAGTGGCTCTGGTAATGTACAAAATAAGTGTCACTGTCATAGAAACAAGTCAAAAATGCTAATTTTTAAGGGCACAAAGTTGCATAATGCTACTTTAAAGGAAGATTAAATACTAGATTAAGGTCACCTCCAACATAGCGTTGTCAGGTTGCCCACCTAAGCCACACATTTTGTGTTTTAGGTATTTAAGTACCAGTGATCTTAACACATTCCCAGGACTGTAGCATTGTTCTGCTGGACTTCAACACATATATGATCTTAGCCATCCAGAACAAGATGGAATGCCTATGGCCTTTAAATTCAAACAAAACGTAGAAATATTACAAAAACATGAACACATCATTGCTTAGAAAAAACAACAACCAAAAGAAAGCTTTTCTCAGGTCTACAAACATCAGTTTTCCTTGATATTTTGCTTTCAGGTTGTGACAGATAGCAACATTAAGTTGAAGTGGGTCGAGTACATATGATGACTACGACTACAATTTACCGAAAATAACCCACAAGGGAACATATATTTGCCACAGCACCATGCAGGTAAAACAGAGATACCCCCACATCCACACAGATAGGACCAAAGACATGCACACACACATCTTAGCACATTACTAGTTCATTGACCCTTGGGGGTTTCCTACCCTCTGCTTTCTCTGTCTGTGTTGTGGGACTGTGGATGGGGATCCAGGTTGTAAGCAGGCAGCTGACTCACTCTGAGCTTCATGGTGATGGTGTGTGGCTTGTTGTCAGTCCTCAGGGGAGTTCTCCTATCTACCTACATGAGTGGAATATGTAGTCTTTAATGTCTATGACTTTCATATAGCTTTTGACCGACCTTATTAAAGAAACCACATGTTATTTTAAAACTTAAACCACTCATTTATACATTTCTTGGTTAAATTAAATCATACCATCACTGTATATCAACTAGACAGTGCACATAAAATAGTCAAAGTTCGACCTATTGTGAATTATAATTGTTAAATTGTCTTTTAATTCAGCAAGACTCTTGGTTCATTGGGAAGGATTTAATAAAATGAAATACATGAAGGCTAGCTCTGCTACCATTAGCAAGCCACTTATGACAGCTAAACAAATTACAATGAGCTGCTTGTCATATAATGATGCAATTATATGCACAATTGGAAAAACTGATTTCAGAGCTATATTTAAAACTAACAGACAGCAAGTAGGAGTAAACAGTGGACAGAGTGCTGATATACATTTCTGCAGATCCTGCAAAATTTCTAAGTCACTGAAACATAAGCAGAGGCCTTTTTTCAAATAGCTGGCAGTTGCTAATGAAGTACTTACAGTATGAGTACTGTCACTGGTAGCACCCGGAGCTCCCCCATACAGGTACAAGTCTACCTCTACTTAGACTTACTTTGATGTTCTATTTATCATTTCTTTCATCAACCTGTAATAAAAAGGCTTTTTATCTCCCCTGTTTTGACTGATCATTTTCATGAACTATACTCCAGTTAACAAAAAGAGAATCTCTCTGATAAGTTTCAAGTCTCAAGTAGTCACCATTGTTGCTGTCAGCAATTAGATCAATAAGTCACCTCATGTGTACCTACTGAAAAGGTAGAAGAGAGCAACACCTCTTTTAAAGTTGTTTGGAAAAAAAACAAAAAACAAAAAAAACAATCATAACTTAAGTCAACAAATCTGTTTTCAGCTGACTGCATCCCTCTCCAAAACAGACTGGAATCATTTCTCATCTGTCACTAATTTCCTGAGATTTGCCCAAATTCTCCATCATACAGCTCTCTGTCACTTCTTGTCTCCCAAAACGACTTTGAAATGAGTACGCACCGGATGGCTGCTTTGCGTTTTGTTTTCACTGTCTGTGTAAAGTTCTTTGTTCAAACAACACAGAAACTGGTCTGCTCATAGGCCTGGTGAATATTTGTAGTTTGCTCAGTGCACATTTCTCCAGAGTCTCCCTGAGCCTGAATTTGAATTAAGTCATCTGTTCATCTAATTTGCTGTCATCTTGGAGGAAATTCCTGACCTTTTTCAAGTGGCTTCTATACTGTGATTATGAGCTCTTTAGCATGGATGGCATTAGCTATATGTGCTAAGTGCCACGTCAACTTTTGTTACAATCATAAAAGAGAGTAAATGCTCTGCCATACTGAAATATTGCTCTAACTATGTAGGCGGGTAGGCTTGGATTTGCCCTCAGGGATAGTGTGGTGGGCTTGATAGGCCCAGATGTTTCCAGAGAAAAGAAACATGCTAATTACTCTGCATAACTCCAGGCATCGCACATAGAAACACAAATATAAGCACCCAATATCCTTCTATGCATCTCCTAGCAGGAGGACAACATTTCCTCACAGTTTGTATTTCCTATCATCTAATTTATTTTTACGTGACTGTAGGTCACAAACTGGGGCTAGGCTGGAAAACCTGTAACTTCTTCCTCAAAGTGAAAAATTTGTGTACCTACAAAGACAAAATAACTTACTTGTAATTCTTAAATTTGAATTTTACAATATTAGTCTGAAGCTCTGGAGATCCTGTGCATTGTAGAGTTGTGGGAAAGCACTATTTAATTTTTTAACATGGCAATTACTAACAATAATTTGAATGAAATTAAAATTTTACCACCACTGGGTGTATTATGGTATGAGCTGAACACACACACACTCCTTGCTCATGAGTCTACAGGCTTATATTTTTGTGTGCTTAATGCTTATGATACATTACTTTGAGTAAGACTGACAGATCTAGGAGGGCCTGTAAGCTGTTGTATTTAGACACAGCACACAGTCCAGCACTCAAGAGACCACAGGCTCTTTGTTCCCATTTCCATTTCCGTTGATTTTGGGTCAGTTAAGGCAGTGGATTTTTCTGATTTACTTAAGCACATGCAGTTACAGCTGAGAGCCGGCAGAGAACAGTGTCTGTAGGCCAGGTGATTTTTCATTCGATGAGGTTCATTAAGGCTGGTGGTGTATTGTTGGGCGAACTATCGATGTGGAACAGGGGCATTAATCAGGCACAGATGCAGAATGGTTGTGGTAATAATGGTAATAATGCTTATGGATTCCATGGATGGGATGTGGATTTTATTATTAAATTCCGAGCATTTCACAATTAATCATGTTTCTCATTTCAAACAAGGTGAGTCAGGTAGTACCAGAGTGAAGAGAGCAAGGTAGATTAAACCCAAGTAATTTGGGTTGTATCGGGCGTTTTCAAATTTCACAATATGGTCATGAATGAAATTTTATGAATTTTTTTTTTTAAATAAATAAATATTTATTTATTATGTGCGAAACCTGATTGAACTTAAACTATCCTACACCACAAAGGCCATATGTGAGTTTTGAAAGCCCACTCTTAAAGTCCAGCTTATCCAAAATGTAAGCTGGTTGACCTAATTTCTGGTGTTACCAGCACAAGCTGATATGGATAAAAAGAGATTACAGAGCACACATACAGTTAGATTTAGTTGAAGCAATATCTGTGAACAGCTTTTAATAAACATTTCAAGCTTTGAAAAAGAAAAAAAAATATTTGTTTAAATATTCATGTGCACTTACAACATAAAGTATGAACTTTTAGAAGTCTGTTTCTTTAAAATGAAAAAAAAAAAAAAAGATTAGATTCACATTAGACATTAGAAAAAGAAGACCATGGGTATGAATTTAAGTCTGCAGGCACTTTTTTCAGCAAGTCCAGTTTCTTCCCACAGTTCAATGACATGCATGTTATGTGAATCGGTGACTATAAATTGCCTGTAGGCGTGAAAGTGGGTGTGAATGTGTTTGTCCGTCTGTATGTATTAGCCCTGTGACAGACTGGCAACATGTCCACGCTTCTCCTCACCTCTCACCCAGCATTCTGTGGGATAGACTCCACCAATGCGTGATCCTATAAAGGATAAATAAGTAGAGATTAGAGGTAGATTGTAGGAGACCAGCGTTGCAAATGAAAAATACATACAAGCTAATATGTATTATTGTACATACCACATTAGGAGCAGAGAAAGTTAGCTGTGAGAAACAACCTGTTCAACAGTGAATGTCTTTGCTAAAGGTTGAAGCAATAAACACCACACAGTTCTTCTAGCTAACCCTGAAGCTAGCTGCAGCTTCACCCAGGTGGAATCGCTTCACCTCACCCACAGAGTTTTTACCAATAGTGGAGGCAATAGACCAGAGCAGCACGGTTACTAAACCGTCACAGAAATGTTGCACTTCAGGAGCAAAAACACCAGACGTAAAGATGAGGAATATTAGTAGGTTTGTTGTTGCTGAAATCGCCTGTGGGCGTGATGTTTAGTCCCCTTTAAACACAGCCAGCCCAGGTTCAATCCCGATGTCTCCTTATACCACTTTCTCATTTGCCTGCTGAATAATAAAGGATACCAGAGTAAAGTAAGAAACACTCCTGTATTGAACACACGCATTATACAAATAACATCTCACATATGTTTTACAATTTCCTTTTGGAGATAAAGTATTTTTTCATGTTATTATTGGTGATGTCATAATGATGTCACAACTAATGGACTAATTGATTTTGAAAGGCCTGAATAGTCGACTTCAAACATGAGCTAAAATTCCCATCCCTGTTAAAAAGTAAGGCTTAACTTTTACTGATGAGATATTCTTGTAACCAACACACTTATCAATACCTGCTTAAGGTAATAACTTTTTACAGCTGTTTAAGTTTTTTTTTTTTTTAATTATTATTATTATTGTTATTTTTTAATGAAGAGAGGTTGTGCAAAAGGGGTTGTGGATGAGTAATCATGTCTTCACTAGAAAGCACTCAGCACTTCGAATTTCTATACCAGATTGCTTTTGCATTAGACTTACATGAGACTGGGTCAGAATACCACACTTGATGTTAGCACATGGTGCTGCGACCTGACTAGTGTTTTAACAGACTGCAAACCATGTTGGTACACAGACAATCTGTGGTTAAGAAAATGTAGTGACAAGGGACACAACTGTCTGATACAGAAGTGGTGCAGTGTGAAAATCCACAGTACAGCTTTTGCTCAATGCACAATCTCAGTAACTAACTTTTACTTCCCATAACCACATAGCACATACATATATATGTATATATATATATATATATATATATGTATATAAGGACAAATAAATGTACATAAGAGTAAAAGTGTTTCAAGTGGTACCAGAGGCTGATACGACACAAGTAAACACAGAAAATTGTTGGTTGATTGTTCATCTACTTGATTAAACAAATCATTAAGAATCCATCTGAGATAAAATTCTGTGTGAATGCTCAAAAAGTAATTCCTCTCACTATATAATCTATTTACCTATTGAAACTTATGTTTATATGTTTGTTTAATCTTAAAAATTAGGAGGAGGAAAAGGAAAGAAACACATACGGTAAGAACTACTTGCTGCTATGGATTTGGGGCTGATTGACTACGAGTTTGTCTGACAGTTTGCCTTAAGTGGGCCAGGGTACCCTGACGTTCAATGGACTGGACTTAAACACTTACTAACCCTTTCTTTATCTTTATTTCTATCAAAAACATTTCAGGCTTGCTTCTTTTTATTTTGCCTTTAATCATCCTCTGTTCCGTTTATCTGTTCTCTGACCCTATTAAAATTTTTCTCTGTCTCTTGGCCTTTCCATGCCTTCCTGCTGCTCTCACCCTCTTCAACCCTTTCCTTCCCTGCCATCCCCGATACAATTCTCCTCTCCAGCTGGGTTTGTGAAATCGCCACTCTCTGAGACTAAGCTTACGGGGGACACCTTTGAGCTGTACTGCGAAGTGGTCGGTAACCCAACTCCAGAGATCCAGTGGTGGTATGCTGAGGTCAACCGAGCCGACTCCTTCAAGCAGCTGTGGGACGGAGCCCGCAAGCGTCGGGTGTCCATCAACACGGCCTACGGCACCAATGGGGTCAGTGTGCTCGGGATCACACGCCTCACACTGGAGGACTCTGGGACCTATGAGTGCCGGGCAAGCAACGACCCTAGGCGCAATGACCTCCGACAAAACCCTGCCATCACCTGGATCCGCGCCCAGGCCACCATTTCAGTGCTACAGAGTGAGTGGTCTATGTGCTGTAGTACCTAGATGGTGAACAAACTACAAATCCCCTCTCTATTACCTGTCCCTCAAGAGTCAACCTACATCACAGTGGTTACTGGCCAGACAAAAAAAAAAATTTATACATATTAAACTTTTTAAGTTTTCTTTATTAAGAAAGGAGATATTTAAATTGTCCAAATCATTAATGCCAGTGGTTGCCTTTTGTGTTGTTTTTCAATGTTTTATGTTCACTACTAGTTACCTGAGTCAATTCCCTGTCTCCAAAAGTTCCCAAGCAACAGGTTATAAATGACCACAAACCCAGGATCTTTACCCAGTTTCTCTACATTTCTGTCTTCTTCCCTACACTACACATTTGTTCTTACTCTGTTGTGTGTCCTTTTAAAAGTTCTTAACCATGTTCTCTTTCTCTGTATCCTTATTTCATCATATTTCCTATTCTAAGCTTTATTTGTGATCTTTATTACTTTATCATCATGTTGTGTCTCTTGCTTTGCACTGATTGTCTTTTTTTTTTTACTTCAAAGCTCTGCCTGCCAGCTAAATGTAGTGGAAACATAGTGGTGCTTTGAAGTAATGGCCCTTTTGATTTAACTTTCTCACTGAGGGCACAGTGTAAACGGGACTGCAAGAAGACACAAGGAGGAATCCGTTCAGGTGTAAAACAATGATTCCTGCTTTCAAGTCCTTCCTGATAAAAGGAAACATTTGCTGCTTTCAAATTTATGTGTGGTAATCCAATGAAGGATAAGACCACACGGTGGGCCGGAATGTCTCATGTCTTGAAACCTCGAATGAGGTTTCATTTCTACACAAGGGTCTCTCTGGACCTGCCTGTGCAATTTGTTACCTTGTGCCTTCTCCGCCATTAAGTGTGTGACTGTGAATCAGTAATGACATTATATCCTTTAACCTTCAGCTCTGTGTGCACAAACATTCAGATAAACTGAACTTCAGCTGGACCCTCCTAATCTGTACATGCTTCAGTGCTCTGCCCACTGGAGCACAGGGAATGTGGAATGTTGTTAGTCATAGTGAAGCTTTGACAAGTTTTGGGGAATCTGGTCTTTGCTGACTCGTCTGATTGGACTGACAAATCTAGATTTATGTGAGGATACTGTTTTGTTTGATGTAGGGCAAATGCAAATTTCACTTTTAGAAAAATTCGTAGGGACAGCAGTTCATATGTTATCTATTCCCCTACTTCACCTAGTTAAACCTTGACAAAATATACTGTCATTACTGATATATAAATGTTTCTTCAATATACATGCAATACATGCAAATTATTCCATGTATATTACAGGCTATACATAACAGCCCTTTGATATGGATGTATAGTTTGTAGCTTTGTAGATATGTTGAAGTCTGTCTTGTTTTTAGAAAGTTTTAATAATTTTAATTTTTGTGAATGTGCAAAAATAAGTATATGAATATATATATATTTGCATTACAAAACCTATATCTGTTTGACCTTTTGATTTTCAAGTAAAATGCAAACAAAAAAAAAATCATGCATGGATCAAATTCACAGGAAATGTACCTAAAATCCATGAAAACTATCAAGAAATGGTCATTGACAAATAAAGACATAGTGTGACATTTTGGGAAACACTCATACTACTCTCATGTGACTAAGTGAATGCCACAGCTAGCAGCCAGTTAACCAAGCATTACACAAGGCAGCAGAGAGGCAGAAACTACCACTATGTTTCTGTCTTGATTTTCTGCTTTGTTAAAAAGAAATAAAACAGTCTTCTCTAAAACTAATCAAATAGCATGGTTGTTAAATCTCTAGAAAAACTTGGCTTCATGTGACAGACATTTGTTTCTTTGCATTTAGCTGTGAGTGTAGCGGGCTGTAGTGTCATTTATTGCTTACAAACATGATGGTGGTGTTGGTGTTTGCATTTGCTTCTCCAAAATAGAGCAAATGGAAGTGTTTCCAAAAATGTTCCTCTATTACTTTAACACAGAACCGCAGCTGTTGACAGCTTTAAATCGTGTCATTTACAAGTTACTCTAATGTAGGTAAGTTTCATATTTGACAAATAGTCTGTAGAGGCCACTTCTGCATGAATTGACTGTTACATTGGAGTATAAATACACTGCTTCTGCATACATGTCATCCTTAAACCTTTGCACAAATGGTTAACAAAAACATAATTATTTGTAGTGCAGGGATGGCTTTTGAGATTTTTTGTTTATATTCCTCAAATTTACACATTATTCTGGCAAATCACTGCTGATTTCTCTGTTTGAAAATGAAATTTCCAGTCACTTTTCAAGTGACGAGTGTTACATATTTTATGTGAATATGCAAACATTTTTCATTGAGTGTCACTTATGGAAATGACCTACAACAGTTATTTAGGAATTCAGATATGTACCGCTGAAAGCAGTGACTTAAGCTAAAGTGATAATACTACTAAATATCAGAAATGTACCACTTCTTATTTTATTAAAAAATATCTTATTTATTAATAAAAAAATTGAAGAAATTCCATGAAGAAAAGGAAGAAACCAGTCAATTCTTTGTAAGTTTATGGGAAATAGTACTGATCTCCGTGCTTAACAGCAGGAGCACAAAGAATGAGGATGCACACGATCAGGTTTATGACATCTTGACTCATGTAGATCAACATTTTACCTTTAGTTTCACTTTGAAATGGTAATACATCCACATCAAGCACACACTCATTTTAAGTGCAACAAGACGTCCTACAAACAACCTTCTAGTTACATTGCCAGTGGACCACTGTGCCGTGTTTGCTAAATGTTAATTTATGTACCCCATGTTGAGTGTGTACGCATATCTCGAAGATACTATTAATAGTACATGTTTTCTCTCTGCTTTGTCAGAGAGAAAAAAAAAGAGTTGTGAGGGGGTGGGGGAATTTATCCCCTTAGCTATTCAGTATCCAGATTTACAGGAAGAGGGTGAAGTAAATGCTAAAAGAAGTTAACTGTCAGTCTCCATCGCCCCTCTCACCTCCTTTGCTTTACTAATGGCTCTGCAGCAGCAGACAGTAGTAGGATTATGATGCTTCTCCTCTCCGCTCCTCCCCTCGGGGGCTCCGTTGTTGCCATGGTTGGCCCGCCCTGAAGGAGGGGGAGGGGCATTGTGGAGAAAGCTTCCTGCTTGCTTCTCAAGGCAGAGAAAAGGGCACCTTGGTTTCAAATGACACCCTCCGCTTCTGTGATTGTCCTTGAGAAATTGACCCTGGTATTCTTTCATAACCAGTGTGCTTAATCATGTAGATGTTTAGGCATTGATATGGTGATACTTCAAAATGTCCGTGGGTCTATTCAGTGATATATCAGCCCTCTTCAGCCAAGAAACCTAATTTATACAACTGTGTGTAAATCACATTTAGCTAAAACACGTGAGGCTGAAAGTCCACCCACAGCACTCCCACATTAAGTATAAACAGTTAATTCTAACAAAGATTATGCAGAAATTGTTAAATGGGGGCAGCATTACAAGCACAAGGGAAGTAATACAATTTACTAATTTATTTCACAAGTTAATGCAGTTGAGCTGAAGAGAAATCAGGACATTCAGCGATACTGTCGGGCAAAGGCAAGCAGTAATTTCATAAAATCCACCACAAAATGGGATGTAACGACACAGTCCTAAATCTCTTTGTGGGTGTATGTAAGTAATTATTTGCTGCAATGAAGTTATGTATTTATTTATTTATTTCATTTTTACATTGTGAGTGGTATACTCGAAACTCATTTTACATTTACACAATGATTATAAATTATTACCCTCTCTCCATAGTCTGATGGTTTTATGGGTAAATTTATAGATCATCTTGAAGAACCTAACCAGCTTCCTAATAACAATATTAATATTACTGCAAATATGACCAACAGGAAATTTATTTTTTAGGTCCTAGGAGAAAGATAACAGGCATAAATTAATATTTAATTATGGTAGAACAATGTGGAAATAAAGGGCTCATGACATGTTTTTCAATGTTTTCTGACTCATCTGCAGTGATAAAACTATGTGTCATCACATTAAACACCCCTTTAAAGGAAAGTAAAAGCAGAAAAAAGAGCCATAAGTTTTAGTATTTTTATGTAGAAGGCACTCAATTATTATTATTTATTTATAAAGTTTTTTTTCTGCAACCTGGCCACTATGACATAACATAGTAGTCCCAAACCTGGGGTCCGGGACCCCCCAAAGGAAACTAAGACCACTTTGACCATTCAGAGCTATTGTGATTAAAAATTGAGAACATATCCACTAAAGTGTCCACTTATTTAATTATTCTTTTTAATCTGGGCATTTCGTTCACATGAAACTGCCTGAACTTTTTAAACCTGATCCCAAAGTGGATAAACGGAGGTCATCAAAATCTGCTATTTAATATTTTAACACATATATCCTTAGTCCAAATAAATAAATAAAAATAAGAAAACGCCACTCGTAGGGCTACAACTTGTGCATCCAATCAATCATCGTCTATTTATTGGGGTTTAGTGAGGTCAGTGAGTAGGTGGCGCTACAGCAGTGGAGCACTTCATCTCTATCCTGGAAACCTTGATTTTTCCTTCAACATTTAATCAATGACACATGTCTGAGAAACACCACAAAGCAGACGATTTGTCCCTATTTAAAAAAAAGTAAGGCTATATGTTATAAAGATACTCTACTTAACTTTTGCAATTTTCTTTGGCAAAATTCAGCATCCATCGTGCATCCTACTGTACTCCAGACAGTAAAAAACAGTCTTGTGTGTTTTTTGTTTCGTCTCTCCCTCCAATGTCTTCTAACTTTTGCTAAATCAACCACGGTGCGCATTCAAACTGACCATTTTATTTACACCTTCTTGCTAGCGTGAGACGTGTGCAAAGCGAAACTCAGCTGCAACATCACGCAGCGTCCTGGATGAAAATGTTGCATAGTGTAATTTTTCAGCCACGGGACACTGCTGGGCACTGACGGCTTCAGAAATGCACATAATAGATGTCACTGTGCCATCAAACGAGTCCAGAATGTGGAGTTTTAAGGTCTAAAAGTTATGGAATGGGTCTTTAAATATGACTCCATCGAAGGACAGGAATCAGCCAGGATAGAGCGTTTATAGTTGCATTTAGCAAGCATAAAATCAAACATATTATTAGCATGCGGTGGGGCAGAGGGTCCACAGTTTTTTAGTATTTGCATGAAGTGGGCCCTCACGAAAAATATTTCCTTGTTTGGTCTAATTCTCCATGAAGTGCATCCCAGCTAGCACATGCACACTATATTTTGGTGCAGAAGTTTGAAAAGCAGAAGCTTTTGCTCTGCAAATAATGAACACCTTATTATTGTAATATATAACTGCAGCTTTTCATCATGCCTTGTGAGGAATGGCTGAAATGTAAAGCTTGTAGAAGTCACAACAAGACATCAGCTGGTGGACAGCAAGTAAACATGTTAGCCACCAGGACTGTATCTTCTTAGCAGACTGATGGGCAAGACACACGTGAGGCGACGTCGCTCCTTCTCCATTGTTATCTTATATAACTTGCACAATGAGGTGAAAATCGATGCCCTCCTCAAGCCAAGTGACAGGCGACATTCGTACATGTGAAATATTGCGCTCGTTCACATAGACGTGCAAACGGGGGCTCACAACGCAACACAAGAAAATAGAAAAAGGTTCAGTTTTTATCGTTGGAACTGCAACCAACCAGCTAGGGCTTCATTGACTGACCAATGAGATGAGAGCAGGCCATACAGCGCAGTCTGCAAATACTTTCAACATGGAGAAGCAGATCATTTTAGCTGTATCTGATCCGCCATTAAATGGTGATATTCACCATGCTGTTTCCTTGTTTGTAAAATAGGATGATCCCAGGGTTGTTTTTTTTTTTTTCTTTTGTACAGTAGAGTCAACAGAAAGGTTTCTGTCAGTTTGAGCAAAATCTTCTGACTCTTCAATCTTCATGTCTTTTCTATTACAGACTGCTTTGAAAATGTCAAAATTCCCTCCAAGAACATAACCAATCAAATTTCTTGGAGAAAAGCAATCCGAGAGCGATTCTGCCGCTGTCCCTGCTGTTTGTCGCGTCCCCTGTGTTCGGTCTCACCTGGGTTGGCGATGAGTTTCGCCTGTCGCCGTCGGTGGTCCCCCTCTGTGTGTTGAGCCCATAACTGCCATTCATCTAGACAGGTCCAAACAAGCAATCCGGCATTCAGGCTAATTCCTGGCTACCATCAGACACTCACTCACTAGGCGCTGTCTAGCTGAATGCTAAACCGTCGGGAGACCGGCTCTCAGAACCTCGGTGCAAAACAGTCTGTGTTTACACCAGTTAAACTAGAAGTAGGCAGACTTTACTCGGCGGAAATCAACATCAACATTAATTTGGAGATTTGGTCTTGAAAGTTGATGGTTAAGTTGTCAGACTCCATTGTAACCTTTTCCAAAATAAACAATAGGCTATATTCCCATGACTGAGTGAACTTCAGAAGATGTTAAGGATGCAAAGCAAATGTAGAGGTTTCCAGTATTTAAAATTAAATAACTGGAAATGATTGTGTCAGGCGCAACTTAATGTGCACCACTGCAGTTCATCCAACAATGAAAAATAACAGGTATTATCTTAAGATGAATACCAGTAGATACATACAGTTATGTTTTTTTTTGTTTGTTTATTTGTTGTGTTAACTTCACAGACTTCCTCCCACACAGATCATTTAAAAACAGCACACAGCCTGCAGCTACCACATTACAGCTAGAGAGGAAGCATTAAAACAGCTTTCAGCCTTAGTTCAGGGATAAGATTTGACTGTCTCTGTCTTTCAGAACCAAAGATCAATGCATCTGATCATACCATCCTGTCACCGGACACCTCTAGCAAACCAGTTACCCTGAAGTGTAACCTCACAACTGCCCACACACCACACAAGGAAAGCTTTTGGATGAAGAATGGACGTGAGATCCCTAATACACGAATAGAGCGGAAGACCACTGACTACAGGTGACAAAAAGCTTTAAGAGGACAACTCATTTTCTATTGTTTACAGCAGTGGGATGATAAACAGAATCCATCAACAGTTAATGTGATACTTTTACACAAGCAAAAATAGTGAAGTTGTAATCTTGCATAGTCACATCGGTCTCAGTGGGGTCTGGAAAAATTCTTAGAGCACCTCACATAGACAAAAGCATTACTGATTAGCTGCAGCAGGAAGTGGGCGAGCTGAACACAACTGTGTACATGGAAACTGAGGTTTGTATTTCTGCTTGGTTGACTGATGGTAGGTACTTTCTTGTAAGTGGGACAGAGGCGATAAACCAGTGTACAGACATTTCCTCTTCTACCATATTTGGTATACCCAATTTGGGTATGCCCATTTTTTTTTTTTATTTATTTTTTTTTATATCCTATCCTATTAAAGCTATGTTCTTGTGGCCCAAAGGACAATGAAAAAAGTTCTTGCTTCTCGTGGAGTATGTAACAGCCTTAAACATGACATTGTTTGTCCTTGGGATGAACTTGATGCAACATATACTCCTGGAAACTGCTTTTAATGTTTTCCATTTGTTAATAATCTTTCTAAATGTAGAATGATGAACTCCCAGTGATTTGGAAATGGCATTATAATCCTTCCCAAACTGATTGGCAACAATTATTTTGTTGAGACAACTGCTGGTTTCTTTCCTCCTTGGCATTGTGGTAACACACATGATGACATAATGGTTTAATATGTTTATTTCTGTTCTTCTGAGGTTAAATTTCACTTCACAGTGATGTCAATTTCCAGTCCTCGAGAGTCACTGTCCTGCAAGTTTTAGATGTTTCTCTGCTTCAACACATCTGACACAAATTAATGGTTCATTGTGCAGAACCTGACAACAAGCTTTTAAATCAATTTGATTTGGAGGGAGAAAAAAAAATACAACATTATAATTTCCCTTTTAGATTGATAAAGAAATATTTTAATTTTAATTTAATTTAATTTGAATCAGGTGTGTTGGAGCAGCAAAGCATGAAAAACCTGCAGGACAGTGGCCCTCCACGACATCCCTGCTGTATGTTATGACTCTTTTCTAAATGTTCGTGGAAAATTCTTATATATGACATGTAACATGTTCTTATGGCTGGCAGAGTGCAATTAGTTAACCAAATTAGTTTGTATAATGAACATTTCTCCTGGCATAACTGCTCGTTCACAAGTGAACCACTCTAAATAACAATACACAACCATTTAAAAATCAAACAGCACACCCTGTTCAGCACAGTTCTGTTTAAATTTCAACTTTATTTCTTTACTTTTTTTTAAATATACAGGTTTACCTGTTTTTTGAACTACTTTTGTTATAATATAATTTTTGTATTGTATTTATTATTGCAGTTAAGGTAAATTGTCAAGCTTATGGCAGAGCTGCTAAACCCATTTTGTTGCCCTGTACTGTTGTATTTTGCAATGACAATAAACGATATGCTATACTATTCTAAGTACTAAATAAATATATGTAATCCAGAGTTTGTCACGACCACTGTATTTGATCCCCTCATTTAATAATCAAATTTTAAGTTTTAGGTACAGATTAAGTTTGGTGGTGAAGTAACTAGACTTTATCACAAATTAAATTTCAATGCAGTGATTTAAACTATCACAGCCAAAAATCAGAGCTTGATTTAGTCTTATTTATCTGTCGTGAAAGAAAAAAATAAGTCTATTACAGCCTAAAGTACCCACTAGTTGTTAATTCTTGCTGTCACACAGTATAATCATTGGAGCACAACGCTTGTGTCACCCCCATAGACACATCACATACTCTGTCTAGCCACAAGATAAGACCAACTGGTCACTTTCTTGTCACACTACATCAGTGATAGTTTGAACATTACAGCTAAAATGACTGTGGTGCTATTCCCTGAAGAAATGATTGCTGCAGTTTTGTAATATAAGAACTTAATACCACATTTAGTCTCCCTTGGCTTTGTAAGTCCTTCAGGCTGACACTGGAAAGTAATTACTTAGATTAAACTGATATTAGATGCCTCAGCCAGCTTGACTCTTTGCAGTGCAATTTACTGGTATGTGAAAGTTCTGGAATAAGTCAATGTTTTGTATTTTGTTGCAGAATCAATAAACCACGGGCAGATGACTCTGGGGAATACATGTGTGTTTATACATTTGACATGGCACCGAATGCAAATGCCACAATTGAAGTAAAAGGTAAGTTTACCATTGTATGATAACTTTAACTTACTCCGGCTGAATGAGAAATCTGGATCTGACATTCTGGATTTAAATTCCTCTATTGTGGATTTAAAGAAAGCTCTGCTTAAATTTAAGTTAATTTGTGATGATATGATAACGTCATTTGTGATTTACCACCGAGAAATAGAGAAAATGTTTGAGGAAACTTGACCTCCTAAAGCTGTGCTAAGAGAGTCCTTGTTGACAAAGATGTTTAAAGCCATGCAGTGCAGTGGTGATGACAGGGAGCATTCCTGAGGCTGTTGTCACTCTTGGCTTCCACTGAGTCTAGCAAAATGGACAGGCACTCCACATGCTCTACAAAACATGCAAAGCACAAGTCTCACCCGGAGGCATGCTTAAGCAGTCATTAAAAACAGGAGTTAGAGTTTTGTAAGTAAAATATAGCTTTTTATTTAATAGAATAACAGCAAAAGCAGTAAAAATTTAAGAAGCGAAGTTAATAAAATAGCAGGAAAGCTAACCAGAGAACTACTGTGCTGGTTTCATTCAAGCTGACAGTGAAGCAATCATCTTGAATAAGGAGTCTTCTTTGAGAAAGGGCAAGTCAAACTCTCTTCAAGAGAAACTTCCCTGTGTGTAGTGCTTAAGCCAATTTGCTGTGGCATGGCGATGGTGCATACTGAGCATGCCTCTGCCTCTTACTCCGCGGCTGTCTTGCAGCACTGCCTGATTGCATAACATGGGTAACGACCGTGTGTGTTCTGCTTTCACTGGATTGTGAGATGACGGCATTTGTCGCCATTCAAACTGAAGAACTCAAGCCATCACTAGGCTAGGCTGCAAGACGGCAGGTGTGTTGAGGCTTACTATCTGCCCTCTGAAGGAAAAGTCCGTAACTGAACTGATGATGCATGATTTTCACAATGACATCCACGATCAAAAAATATTAAAACAACAGCATCTCAGTTTCATGAGCCAGTACAGTTACTGGATATAAAAAAAGAATTACCTTCAGTCCTTTAATGCTTTTGTGATTCTGTAGAGGTGTTTGAGATCTTTTGTGACCTAGGTAGCAAGCCCACTGTTAAGCAAGCCAGCTTTTTACTGCGCTTCTGGCAGCAGTTCACTGAGATCCCTCGCCTACAGTGTCCTTGGCACACTCATCCTTGCAGGACTCAGCTCAGAGGCAACAGATGGAGGGTTCTGTGATGTTGTAGGATTAAGGCTCTGAATCCAGTCCCAGCCATCTCTGTGGCAGGAGAGGAGTTTATTGTCTGTGATACAAAGCTTACTACAGATACATATTTTTTAACATACATCCCAGAATTTACCTTTTTAAATAACAAATGTCATATAACAAGCTGATCATATTAAATTATAACTG
This sequence comes from Melanotaenia boesemani, assembly GCF_017639745.1. Classification (NCBI taxonomy): domain Eukaryota; kingdom Metazoa; phylum Chordata; class Actinopteri; order Atheriniformes; family Melanotaeniidae; genus Melanotaenia; species Melanotaenia boesemani. The sequence continues at coordinate 30,002,400 of NC_055682.1, forward strand.
TGGAGAGCTGATTTCATTTAGCAACTTCTTCAGATTATGTCCTAATCCCCTTTGAATTAAACTATGACCTTGCCCTATCTCACTCATCAATGTCCCATTCACATGCCACTTTACCTCTGTCTAGCGCACAGATTAATCAGTCAGGAGTGTGAAATGGAGGTTTCTGCCAGTTTTAGCACCACTCCTAGGGCTCTCTGTGTGCTGTCAGTCACTGACATAATACAGTCAGGATAAGGCACGAATGAGCTTGGCCACTCCCCTGCTCAGGGAGCACGTGTGCACCATAATTTCAGTGGAGTGATGTCACCAAAGAGCTCAGACCCCTCCTACTCTGTTATCCATGCTCCAGGCCTTCCCCTTGTTCTGCTCAGTTGCATGAAAGAAATAATTGTAATGTTGAGAATTAGTGGAAAAGCAAGACTAGTTCTTTTTTTTCTATATAGGTAGTTGTCAGCATTAAATAGGAACTGTAAGTTTCATATTGGACAAAGCCTGTTCTATTAATGGATCATTATGGCTTGGCAGTGATCCCAGATATATGCCTGAATTCAATTCTATAACCTTAGAGCTGGATTTTCAATATGACTTTATTCATTAATCAGAGCCATTTTATACCATTATGCTTTGGCTCCACATCTCTTTTGAGGAATTCACTGTAGAATTACTCTGAATGGGAACATCTGGAGTTTCTCATATCTTACCCCCCCCACCCCCCCTCCATGACCTCATTATGAATTGTAGTGAAATGCTTATAAATCTCATCCAGTGATATTCCTGCCTGCATGTGTTAGATGGGGTATGTAAACTATACATGTCCATATAATAACTGCAGCAAAAAAATCATGCTTTTTAGTTCAAGCTAATTCTGTTCAAAACAGATTTTTGCATGTAGTGATTATTCATTTCCTGTACAATGAGCTAAAAAGTCATATGTGTCTTAAGTTGATGTGGCATTTACTACCATAGAACTAGTATCTGAAACAAATCATTGTCTTTTTAGGCATTCACTTAAAAATCAGAGCCATGACAGACATATGTTCTGGTTTGTTCAGGTTTGAAAAGGAATATTCTTTTATTGCACCTACCACATGAGGTCACATCAGAAGACCATATTTACACAAAAGTGGTGAAGCTTTCTAAAATGTAACAGAAACATTCATCTTTACTCATCTTCACAGCCGCTCTTCCATGGAGACCATTTCAGGTGATGCTTTAGGGCCAGATGCATCTCATAAGTCTTGTGTAAAGTCATGGCTGAATTTTTTTCTATCTACTGCTAGGTGCATCTGCTGTAGATAATTTATTTGGACTTATTTAATCCTTGACCAGTTTCCCCAAAATTTAAAGGTCACACTGCATATCAGCAAACAGCACGTAAGAATCACCTTGTTGGTAAAACTGTGTTATCCTTAGCATTTTTCCCAAGTATGCATGTACCTGAAGACTCACAAGGCTGTAGCTGTTAAATGAACCTAAAATAGTCAATGTGATGAATTTGTTATTGTTTTGCTTCTCTTTTTTAATAAAATAAATGGCAACAAATTATGTGACTTTACAATGGGGTGCTAATAATTAGAGTTATGGAAGTCCATGCTTCTCATGAACTAGTTCAAAGTTCACCTCCCACAGGTTAGAATTAATTGTTCACCATTACACTTTTGAAATAGTTTAAAGTTTAGTTCATTTCTGTTTTTTAGGTTAGAAGTGAGAATGAAACTCTGAACCTGAAACACTAAACATGTCTCTAGTTAATCTTTCAGTACACTTATATGTATATTCTATAAACTTGTGATTTTATTTACTTTCTGAGTGTACTGCAAACAGTAAATCAAGACTCTGAAAAGTATTTCCTTTTTGCTTGTGTCTGTAATAAATTACAGAGTTCTAGTTTCACTTAAAATTTTTTCCTGAAAATGGGATTTGTAGTAGTTTGTAAGTGAGATCTATGTGAGATCCCCCCAAAACAAAAAAAAACAAAAACAAAAAACAAAGAAAAAACCAAACAAATGAACCACTTAAGTGAATCAATCCGATTTAGAGCCTCCTGATTACACTCTTCTGTCTTAGACATCCTAATAACAGATGCTTATATGACCTGACTTATTGTCATAGTCTAATAGGTAATCATTCATTTTTCATTAATTTCATCTGGCCATAGTTTAAAATGTTTCTTTGCCTCTGCAAGCTGAGCTATTGACAACTTTATTTACCTATTTTATTTTTGCAGCAAAACCTGACATCATTGGCCACAAACGAAGTGAAAATAAAAACGAGGGGGAAAATGCAACGCTTTACTGCAGGTCTGTCGGCTACCCACATCCCACTTGGACATGGCGAAAAGTGGATGGAACATCTTACAAGGTATATTTACATGTACCGAATATAGATAGAACCAAGAGATAAAACGAGAAACAAACAAACATATATGTGTTTATAGGGACAAGAAATGCATTTGCACTAAGAATTTTCTTATGTTTTCAATACCACTGACTGAGAAATGTCTATTGTGTTTCAGGATATTGATAATTCCACTGGACGTTTCTTCATTACAAACAGAGACAACTACACAGAGCTCAACATACTAAACCTGGATATAAACGCAGATCCTGGAATATACGAATGCAATGCCACTAATGTCATTGGAAACACTACTGAGACCACTATACTACGAGTGCGCAGCCATCTTGCACCACTTTGGCCTTTCCTGGGAGTACTGGCAGAAATTATTATCCTAGTAGTCATCATCGTTGTGTATGAGAAACGAAAGAGGCCAGATGACATCATTGACGGTAAGCACATTTGTTTCCGTTGAAAGCAGAAGAGACTCGCAAACAATCAACTTTTTTTTTTATCTATCAGATAAAAAAATATTGTATGCACAGAAATTACTTGATTTTTTTAAATTAACAATCTGAGAAGATTACATGTGAATGCATAAGATTCTCAGTTACAGGGATGGATAAAGATGTAAGTAAACTTTGAATCACAAGGATGCATCAGCTATCAGAGAAGACGGGGAGCGGAGGATTTGCTTCCTGCTATTGACAGGTTTAACAAAAGGAGAAGAAAGGGACATGGTCACCTATAAGTCGCATATTAGATGCATGCAAATATGACCTTTACAGATGCACATTAGGGGACGGGGGGGCCAGAGCTCACCCTTCAAAGAGTTGGCTATTTGTGTACTGAACTGGCAACTGATAACAGGACATTTGCTTGTGATATCAGAATGAGAGTGTTTCTAAATAAGAAGGGTTATCAGTCTCTACAGAAGCTTTCAGAAGATTTTTAATCCCACTATATAACTTAATTGGTTACCATTCTTTTCCCTCCCTTCTTTCCAAATGGAAACATAATCTAAATGGGTGGTAAGTGCGAGATCCTGCATGGTTATGGAGATTTCTTTTTTTTAAATTTTATTTTATTTCTGTCATTTTGTATGTTTTTACAAACCTACAGCCCATCCAGACCACTATGATCTTTAATGAGAAATGAGTTCAGTCAGCTACATGAAAACCTGGATAATTGTTTTAATTTCCATAAGCTTAAACTGTAAAATCTGGCATGCTTTCAGAAGCAGAGCAAAAGAATTTGTAATCAGTTTTGTTTTTCCCTTACGTTAAAATCCCAGCCTGAACCTAAAACTGTGCGATTTACAGCTTTTTATAGATATATAATTGAGTTAGAGTTGTATGTGAAAAAAAAAAAGTGTGTTGTCTTAACTAAAAAATCAAAATGAAAAACATAGGCCATTACAATCTCCAAATTGATCAAGTGAGCAGAACATGTGAACAAAGCTGTTCTAAAGCTTTTCAGACTTCCTCTTTGGGATATTTGTTTCTTATCTGCTTCTTATTTAAACTCAAACCACCATGCACTGATTAATGTTAGGTTGTGGTATGCCCTGCTTTGGCTAAAACACTGTTATGATTTAGATTGGTGTTCTCATTTATTCATTTTGATAACTAACTTAACATATGCAAGTACCAAAGTAACATCTCATCCATTCCGTATTTCTGCATCAACAAATTGTGCTTATGGGTCAGCAAATAATCCCATCGAGCAATATTAAGGTCATTAATCATGACTGCATTTTTTATCACAGTTGTATTCATACTGATATATCTTTTAAAATAACGTATGCAATGAAAACGCTGTTAGTACTGACAGAGTTTGATGTCAAGGAGATAATGTCCTTCCTGTGTTAAGCTTGACCTGTGATTGTACCGCTCATCTGACCAACACAGCACAGCCCTGCCCCCCCTTTCTCTCTAAAGCTCAGCAGACTCACTCACGACTTCTCATTGTTGCAGACTTAGCATTTTTTTTTGTCCTTTCACAAAGCATATTGCAAGAAATCTTGACACTTTTTTTTTTTAGGGAAACTTAAGTTGCTTCCTGCTGGAGAAAGTCCCCAAAACAGCTTTAGCAGCATGATGATTTCATTTTTAGCAACACCTCTCTGTCTTTCCTGCTCAGTCAGTGGCAACAGCATATTCAGATGGATGTTAACAGCTTAGGCTGGCTTACAGTAAAAAAAAAAGAAGCATTGAATAATCAATATTATAACTCTAAAATATAGTAGAAAGTGCATACAGAAATAGTGGGTATTACAATTTCCTCTAAAAGTACTAAGAAACCAATGTTAATCTGTGATCACCCAACTCTACTTTGAATCGCCAATAACTCTTTCTTAATCTAACAGTCATGTCATGTAAGACATTTTATCTTCTCCTACTGATAGCATTTAATATTATGGCATAAATGCTTAAATATCTATGCCAGGAAACCCTGATAATGTTTCATAGTATGTACAGATTCTCCCTCATTCAGGCCAGTAAAGTAGAGGTATTATTGAGCACTTGACTGAAAAGTACTGCTTAAACTGCTGTATATGTGACAAGTGGCCATGTCCAGAAAGACTAAAGGCATCTCTAGTTATAAAAGAGTCTCTTGGACCTCCACGCCCCTCATCTAATGTGAATCACTGCAGCTGGACAACAGCTGTGAGGCACACTCTAACACAGACTACACAAGTACATCCTCTTATCTATGCAGTCCAAGCAAAAGAGGATCCACTCATTTTCTCTGCCTTCATAATCCTGCTCAGGTGGGGCTGGAGCCTAACCTAGCTGCAGTCGGATCAGAGTATGGGTACACCTTGGACAGGTTGCCAGCCCATCACAGGACCAAGAGAGACACACACAACCATGCATGCTCACATTTGATCCTGTGGTTGCAAAATAATATTTAAATGAGAAATATTAAGCTAAATCAGCCTGCTATAAACTCAATAATCCTTCTGATGAGATGTTTCTTCTGTTTGTTCCTGTACATGGACACAAAGCACAAAATCACTCAGCATGAGCTAGAGTGACAGAAAAGAAATATATTATATATATATCTTATATTAGTTCATAATCCATGATAGTAGTTTAAGATGCTTCACAGTCAATATGATAATCCCTTACTTAGGATAAATGTCAACTTTAGTGTTAAGTGATGTTTTATATTATGTGATAATATATTTTATAAAAACTACCAGAAAAGCATTGTACTGTAATATTATTTCAATATTATTATTATTATTATTGTACTCCTTCTGCCTAACAAATTAGTCAGCTTGGATATTTCCATCCAAGAAACATCCATCTATACAATTAATAAAAGGAGTTAGATTGATAATTCTTCAAAAAGCAAGTAAAATGTTTTACTACATGTGCTTAAAATGCACACATTTAAACACACAGACTTACACAACAGTAAGGCTTGAGGTAAGCTTTTTGCATGGCCTCGAGTTTGGTTTCATCTACCAAAAAATAAAGCGATTATGGTAGATTACATTTGCTATGTTTATGCCATTCAAATCAGGATTGAGGACTCCTAGCTCATGATGCACAGCCTTTCTGAAATCTCCTTTCAGCATCCTCCTGTTCCCAGAGGTTTTGGCCCCTGTCTGTGTGTGTTATAAATTCTGGTCTCTTGATGGCTTAGCTGTGTTGGAACACTTTTTAACTCCACAGCCAAAGGCTCTGATGCAGAGGCTGTCATTTCTACCCTGTGTCTCAAAACTAAAATGACAGACTTTGCTGTGTGGTGACTAGTTAAATAAAAGCTAAATGTTATGTAATTTGACCAAAATATATGATTCTTTTTGTCATAGTGTACATTTCTTTAGCTGTAAATCACATTTAATGTGCTACATCGTTATAAAAAATCTCACACAGTAGAAATCTGTTTTATGTTATTGTGCGTCAGTCACGATACTAAACTTGTGATCATATGTGAGGTGTGAAAACAGTTTTATATGCTGACAGATGTACCTCTCTTCCTCAATGAACCACATTTTTTTGTCTAACATTATACCTGCCATGAGTTGCTCCATTTTAATGCCATGGAATGCTGATGATGATGCTTATCCCAGACTAATGATTGCATGGAAAATATCTCACTGTGAATGGTTTCTTACCTGTTGACACATTTCATCTGTTTGCAAAACACCAATCACCTTTTTGACTCCAAGGCTGCTTGGTTTAAAACTAACTTTTGACTAATGCAACAATACCAACCAGTTACTCACCCTATATTTTAATTATTGCATTGTGTCTGTGATGTTTATTGCACTGCCCTGTAGTGACAATTTTATATATTTGGCCCGCTGAGATAATTATGTACAACTGTAGGACACGTTAAGCTGAGAAAGCAATGAGGAGAAACATATTTTAATGCCAAGTCAGTCACTTCATCACATTCATGTAATAGCCCCTTTCAGAATCACCGTGAAACTGCAGATTGTAATTAAAAGATGGCTGTAAGTGAGCCATCTGTAACCCTCCTACACATATGCTTATTTGAAATAAATAGGAACCCCATGAGATACAGGTGAAATATTAGATTAAATTTACAATGTTCGGCTTTAAATCTGCTCTTTAAGGGACAATTGTTGTCATGTTTCAGCACCGTCAATGTCCACAAACTTTTAAAGATTATAGTTGTAAGAAGCCTCCAGTTCCACACCCCTGTAATTGCCAGGGTTCTGAAAGTAGGATGTCACATCCTAGACAAATCATATCTGACAGAAAATGACAAGACAGTGGTGAAAACAGCAAAACACAAGTTATTTGCAGTAGATGTGCTGAAACATGCAACACAAGCATTTTCCTGATATTTGACTTGTGTGCTATTTTTATCTTGTTTCTCCCCATGTCAAAGATGATGAGCCAGTTGGACCCATGTAAGTAACTAAGTATTACTATATAACTTACATGAAAACAGAGGGTGCTGTGATTTAAATTGTACCTGTTAATTGTACCTTGTAGTTACTATCACAACTGCTTTTTTTCGTAGGAAGACAAATTCAACAAACAACCACAAGGACAAAAACATTCGCCAGAGGAATACAAAATAAGCAATTTACTCAAGTAAGACACTGTTGCAGGGGATGGGGGACTAAATATAGAACTCACTGTGAGAATAATCCATAGTCACGCCTTTTCTTGATTTTCTCTCCACAGATGAGAAGGCTAAACTGCGTTTTTTGACTACATGAAAGTATCAGAGGTTGATAGAGCTCCAGGCAGTTTTGAGAGAAAAAAAAGCATATCCTGTCTCATTTTATGAGAAACAATAACAGCATAACACTGGCAACAAAAAGAACATAATGGCTGTCTTAAGCATGCCTTATTCAGTCTTACGTGGAGATTTCAGGATGACGAATAATGACTAAACCACCATGAATCGAAAGTGTACACATTTTCAATGTGCTGTTGATGTCTTCTTTAATAATTTTATCATGTCCTCAAATGAGGTGATCCCTTTTGTATTACATATCATGTACAATGCATGCAAGATAATTACGCAATAGGATACTCAGAATAGACATTTTCTGTTGTTATCCCTGGTGTGGCTTTTTTTGCATCCAAAATTACCTATGTTTTTTATGGAGTCATCCTTGTGTATATATACATATATATATATACATATATATATATATATATGTATATATATATATAGTTTTTATCGTTAAAACTTTGTACAGCATATCATTGTCATTTAACTATTTGATTTGTGACAAGAAGTCTACTTTTAAGAGAAATTTTATTGTGAAGCAAGGGCTTCAATGACTGGCAGTATTTAAATTTAATTGAGTGCTTACAGAAAATGACTACTGTGTGTTTAACTATCTGAAAAAGGATATGTGTATTATTTATATTTTCTTTCCAGAGTAACTTAGGTGTCTTGTATATGTTGAAGTATGAGTGTTTAAATGATAGGAAATCTGTAAAAAATATTTTTTTTATATCTCCCGATTTCTTTAATTGATTTTTATTTTCTATTTTTCTCTCTTTAACTGTATAGCATGGCTATAATCCTATGCAATATGTATTCTTAAATAGATATATGGAGGGCAGTTTGTTTTACTCAGTGAAGCTTTAATATTGTGGGATCACTTGGAAGCTGGCATAGCAAAATTCACTGCTGTAGCTGCATGACTCCTCTTTCAATAAAATGTATCCATGTGTGTTGCGGTGGAAATGGACCTGAATTAAGTTTAGGAACAGAGGGACCAGAGTATATAGCCACGATCAAACATATGAGTGAGACCAATATTTTTTTTCTGAATAAAAAATCTGAAAACTCCAGATGTCAGTGTGTGTATTTATTTATGAATTTATACAAAGGGAAATTTATTCAATTTTAGCCATATATCAGATCAACTCATAGGAGATAGCACTACAAAAAGCACTGCAAGAACAGTCAGAAAAACTGCAAACACTCCTACACCAACAGGCATTGGCTACACAAACTGTACAACAACAAAGAACAATATCTTATTTTACTGACTGGACCTTGCTGCCTTCAACTGGTCATTCTTCAAGCAGTTTCCTCAGCTCCACCTCTACCCTCTCTACAAATGCATGGAAGCTGGGATCCAGCAGACAAGCACGCAGGATGGGCTCCAAGTCACCTTGTGCCAATGAGCTGTCATGATATATTTGAGGAAGAGTCACAGCAGTCTCCCCCAGGAAGTGCTGTAGGCACATCAAGAGAACATTTAAGAAAATTAAAAAAAAAGAAAAACTATTTAGGTGACCTGGCACTTCTAGTTTCACTAAATGCAAATGAAAGCCATAAAAATAAAGCGAAACAAAACTGCTTTCTTGATAAAATTGACACAAAGATGTATGCTACATATATAGTAATATTAATTGTATTACAAGTTGGCTTTAGATGACATGGTGACCAATGTATCACAGTTTAAACAACCATACTTGGGTAAGATGCTTAATGGATATGAATCCTTGGACAGGCTCATGCTCAGTTCCCACAGTCTTTTCCTGACATGTCAGCTGCAACAGGATGACAAAAAAAAGGAGGGGAGATATTTGAAAGACATGGCATGAAACTGAGAGACCAATCAATGGCCTCATTACTAATTGAAAATTTTCTACCCCTCAAAGTCCTTTTATCTTCACCGTGAACTTCTTCAGTGTATGTTCCCTAAAGGTCAAATTCAGTCCACTCCTTTCTCAGTCCTTCATGGTTTACGCTCCGAAGGCCCACAACAGATGGGTGTGCACTTTGCTCAGATTTCAATTTGTAATTAATCACTAGCTCTGAGCATTTTTTCTTTTAAATAGTAACTACTGTCATGCAGCAGAAGCCTCTTTTTCCTAGAGTTCATTATGTTACACATGTTGTGGTATATTTAGCTTGGTTTTAAATTATAGGAAATGATTTTTTAATGTAATCAACAATTTGATAAAATATTAATTATATAAAGCATGTATAAAGACTGTGGCTGTTTAATTACTACATATTCATACAGATATTATATAATTGCTATGTGTTCCCTTCCACGAATAAGTGTTTTTGATGTCGGACATACCTTGTTGTGGGATTGGCTATTGATTCATGTCCATTATATATTCTATCTCAGTCTTCCTACAGTAGTTGTAATGTCACCTCTAAGAATACGACAGTGTTGTAAATAGCACCATCTAGTGAGGAAATACAGCCACTGCTGATAAGGTTAACCACTGCATGGAGACAATAAGTATTAAGATTGAAGATAGTTAAACTTATCTTCTTCTTTAGACATTTACATAACGGTTTTTAAATTTATCTGAAAAAAATCAGCTCCATAAATGGCTAGAAAGATTGTTCTTATCAAATTTCAACAGATTAAAATTGAAGAAAGAACAAAAAGTGAGTCTGATATTGTGAATTTACACACGAGTGTTAATCTGTTCTCACCTTTAAGTTGCCACCTTTGTCATATGACAGTGTAACTTACTGAATACACAAAAAAACCTGATGGATTTGTCAGGGCCATTTCTGATACAGATATATTTAATGAGATGTACGCTTAGCAACCTGTGTTGCTGGTGCAGGAACATCAGTGGGGGGCTGATTCAGATGTAGTGAAGCATCATCCAGAGTGGTGACAGGAATGTACTCCCTGAGTTTTTCCACAGCATTTGAACACTCATTTATGGCTTCTGCCCTGCTCCTTCCATCAAACTGCATTCTTATCATGCGGTTCTCTCCCTGCAGAAATCCATAAAACCACAAACAATCTGTATCTGTCAATCAACCGTACCGGTGAAAACACAACTGGTGGTTTGTATGTCTACTTTGTCCAATTAACATCTCTGCAAAAAAAAAAAAAAAAAAATATGTATATATATATATATATATATATATATATATATAAAAGAAAAAAAAAAGCAATAACAAATATGATAACAAAAAAAAGGATTTGTATACAACCACTGACATGTAATATTCTAAGCAGTGTATAAGGCAGGTTAATTTGTTATGGCATAGTAAAAAAAAGGTACCATTGATTTTTCAAGGAATTTAACATATTTGGTTGGACTCTGAAATAGAAACAAGCCATCAAAGGATAAAATGTACAAATCATGACTCACCTTGACAGTAAATCGAAGCATCAGGTTATCAGATTTCTGTTGCACTTTAAGAGAATGTGATAGCAAAGTGATCGCATCCTGAAAAAGATAAACTGTTAGACATCTTTGGCAAACCAGGACTCTGAACACTGGATTTGTTAAGACGCTTTAAGATATTGTGGAAGAAAATCAAAAACACTTCTCAGAATTTTTGTTCATGTGGACACTCCACTTTTTGAATGTGCTCAATCAAAGATGCTTGATATGCATTCATTCACTTGTGAAAATGAAAAATTAAGTTAGGAAAAACCCTTGTGAAATTATAAGGGTAAAAAAAAGTTACCCAAAACTGTCTGCAGGGGTCTCCATTTACTCAGTAACTCAGTAAGTTTAGCTTAAGAGTTACATGATAAGCTTTTCTACAAAAGCAGATAAACACAATGGGCAAAAAAGAAGAAAAAAAACTGTGCGTGTGTTTTAATTAACTTTGCTGAAATTGGATAAAATGTTTAGGCTTTCTAAATAATGTGTCTCTCACATCAAAACAAATTTTCTGCACCATCTACCATACTTTAGCATCCTCTTTCCATGCTAAGTGTTTATAATACACATTTTCAAAACAGATTGAAGCAATATTACGAGTACAGCATCTTCCTCAAATAGTGCACAAAATGTTTGCTAAAAAGTGTACTGTAAAAGACTGTTTTCTCTGAAAAATACGATTTCTTCAGACACATTCTGAAAGTATTCTTAGATATAATATTTAACTAAAACCTAAAATGACTAAAATGACCTAAAACTGCAGGGCATGTAAGTACATTTGCACAAAAGAAATTTAACAAATGCAGCTCTCATTGTGCAGGATGTAAAGAAACAGTTTGATGAACATGAAAAATGTGTGAATCATTTTATCTGAGTTGTTTCCTTCCAACTTGACCCTTAATAAGGTAAATACAACCTAAAATAAACCATAACACATTACATACCACACTATGCCATTATTTATTTAACAGAATCTAGACCTAAACGCCTGAAGAGTGTAAAAAAATGAAGCACATAAACACTGCTTGCATAGCAATTGAGAAGGAAGTAGCTCCCAGGCAATAAGTCACCTGCTATTGTTCATTTGAAGATGTGCAAATGTCCCAGCCTGTAATATGTTTTATATCTACTTTATGGGACAATGAGGGAAGTATGGTGGGTGGGGGTTAAATAGAGTAGACCAAAGCTTACTTTTATAACCTCTATTAGTAATGTTTATTTATGTTTTTTGTTTTTATTTTATTTTCTCTACCATTTCGCTGTATTTTACTATTATCTATGTATTCTTTTTACTATTATCTGTACATGTGATTTGTATTTTGTATGTGTAATTATTTCTGTGTGTTTTAGGGACTGCTGATGGAAATGAGCTCAGAGAACCATAATCTGGTATAAAGAGCATCGCTGCTATACATGGTCCCTGTTCAATAAACTAAATAAACTAAACTAACATCTGTTTGCCTAATTTTAAGACATGGTAAGGACTAGATGATTTTTAATACTATGTCTTGATATATAATAAACTTAAGGATTAAAAGCTTTCTTTGTAGACCAACATAAAGATTTCTCTCAATATTGTGGAAAAAAAATCTTTGTGTTTTGCTATAATGCTGTTTGTTAATTTAAACTGTATTTGTTGCATGTTCTGGATGACTATCCCAATTAGTCAGGCATATTAACATTCTGACAAGACCTTTCCTCAGTAACCTTTTAATTCTTTCTAATTTATCACATATGCTATTGCCAGACAATTTGTAAAGTTTGTTTTAGACCTTCTCAAAGCTGATAGGTTTAATATCTCTGTATTAAAAATTACTAGGCATTCACTGCACCAGACTATAATAAACCAGTCCATCACCCTCAGTGAAAGCTGTCATCAGTTTGAACTGAATATATGTCTGACTTGTTAGCTTGGCACAGCGCGATAGCTGTGTCTCCTGCCAGAACACTATTAATCAGACATAGAGTGGCCTCTCAAATTTCTGTTGTCTGCAGGTCTGAGGAAACTTTTTTTTTTTTTTTTGAGTGCCACAACAACTACTACAAATCAGGAAGATATGGCTGTGGTCAAGGAAGACGGGCTACTTGACAAAGCTTAAAACACTAGTAGTCTAAAATATTTGGGGTTGACTTTAGTATTTTTTTACCCTGTCAATGGTATTGGGATCATGGAGCTAGAAAGCTCAAGTCATTTTAATGTTACACAGCTGTCAAGAAACCCATGTGATTAATAGGAAATCAGTTATCAAGTCCATATTCTATGAGTCACATAAAGTAGAAATGCAATCAATTTATTAATTTTGTTTGATTTATGTTGTCTGAGCCTAACAAATTTCTTTGTAACATTCTTAAACTCAAGCAGATCTAAGGAATATTTAGCTTGACCCATCCATAAACAATGCAGTCAAATTCTACTGGATTTAAACGGAAATGTCAAGCTCTTCAGCAGAATACCTTATACAGCCTCCTTCTAAGTCTTTGATCAGAGGCAGAGACTTCAGTTTTTTATACGCTATCAGAAAGATCTGTCGATAATTTTGCACATTTCTTGATACTTTATGTAATGGGCAAAATAAAGAAAAAAAAATCATTAAAATACTAATACATTGAAATTTAAGTGAAACTCTTTACCTTCACATAATATTGCAGCTAGCATAAAACGTCTAATGTTACAATGGTCCTATAAAGAATATATATTTCTACTGACAGTGTTAATCAACCAAACTCAGGTTGAATACTTCTGTAGGGAAAGGGAAAACAATAACTTTTATTTAATGTAAACTGCCAGTGTCAGAGCAGGACGATCACAGCAGCAGCTTAAAATGAGCTCCAACATCATTCCCCCTGTAGCCTTAATCTGATCTTTGTGCACCAGAAATTTATTTATTTACTTACAAAAAAGGTAGACTACAATGCCTTTGAAATAAAGTCTTTGAATGCACTTAAAATTGTTTCAGTCTAAAGTTGAAATGTCAAGTGCTTGTGAAATTTAAAATAAGCTTCTGTCTCCTGCTGAGCAGGTACAACAGATTTAAACTGGTAGTTTCTCTGTATTTATGCTACCTATAAAAATAGATCACATCTCCAACATCAGAACAACAGAAAGGACAATCCTTTGGAAACACAGATAACATGACAAAAAAGTCAATCTAACCAAATAGTCTTCTTACCAGGCTGTCTTCCCCTTGACATACCAGTAAGTATCCAGACTCCAGTATTGTAAGGACAATTTCTGGCTTATTGCCCTTTGCCTCGAAAACCTGATGAGAAAATAAATAAATATTTCCTGAAAATTGAATATTTCAGTGTGAGGCATTCTGATATAAAATAATATGGGCAATCTTTACATATAAAGATTAACATGATAATAATGACTATCTTAATAGTGTAGAATTATAAATTTTAGCATTCTGTGAGCTAAAGAGCTGTTTTAAAGCCTAGAAAAAGAGGTGTTGTGATTTGGATTAATTTTCAGATTCAAGATGTCCTTTAAAACGTGTATTTACCAACACAAATCATGAGCACCTGGAATGATTATTATTTTTATTAAAATGCAGTCTGGTATAATCTTGTAATTTCACACACACAAACTGCCATTAATTCTATATTATAGCGTGAAATGTAAGTTTTTATAGTTAGATTGTGATTAGACTTTACCTTATTTTACATAAATTGCATAACTGATGATTATTATTGTCAGAGTGGTAATGCTAATATCATGCAATGTAGCTATGCTGATTTTAGTTATGCATACCTGCTACTAAGACCAGGTTTTTGGGTCCTGAAAAATTAAATCATGAAAATATACATATTTGAACACAGGACAGAAGATATATTTCCTAGAACACTTTTAAATACTGGTTGCTTTGATCAGTTTCAATTTACAATTCAATACTATGGACATCAAAAAGCAATAAAAGAACATAAAATAATTATAATTAAGAACACACAAAATAAATATACATATATAGAAGTCTTTACTCAAACAACATGACCAGTAAGACAATACGTAAAAGAAATATCAGTTTGGGTAATGAGCTTCAGTCTTCCTGTTTGATGAATGAACAATAACTAATAAGAATGAGCGATAAGGAGAAATTAACACAAGCTAAAAGTTAAAGGTTACACCAGGAGTGGGCAACTTTTATCCCTAAGAACTGCAATCCTTCAAGTTTTAGCTGTTCCTTGTTTCAACACACCTCATATTATTGAGTCCCTTAACAAAACTTGATAAGCCGTTGGATCCATTTAATTTGAATCAGGTTACAACAGGGAAACATCTAAAACCACAGGACCGCAGCTCAAAAAACCACAGGTGCCTACCCCTGGTTAAGTAGATACACAACTGCCTTCTTTGGTTTTGTCAGGCTTCATAAGGTGAAAAAAATGACCTGGACACAAAAACCGGTAAGTCGTGGTTAAAGGGTGGCTGTTAGCTAGCGGCTAAACGATGATAATAATAATAATTAAAAAAGAAGAAGACGAAAAAAAAGCAAGCTGAAGTTTAGCTAGTTAGCATTAGCATGCTGCTTTTCTTACAACTGAGTAATATTCTAATTACCTTCCACGGCTTTCCTCCTTTCTGCCCAGAACAAGGGGTGAAACGCCCATAACGTATTAACGTCCAAGTTTGACTGGTAGCCATTTCCAGGAGAAAGTTCGCCAATAGTCGTTTGCCAACACCTGATTTACTAACGTCCCTCAAAAGCTTGTTTCCCCTGTTCGTGCGCTTAAAGGTGATTAGCCTCAGTTATGTACCAGGAACTAATAAACAGCAAGCCCGGTCAAGAGTAGAACCTGATTTGTTTATTGTCTTATTTATTTTTTACCTCTGTCGATTTGTATTTCTGAGGTCATGTTGCATATTATTGTGATATTACAACTGCATTGTAATATTTCAGTAAGTTTATGTATTGTATTATATAGCCTGTCTCTTTATAGTATTTTTATATATATTTTTTAAGTATAACATATATACATATAAATACCAATCAACTGTCTTCTGTCCCATAATAAAAAATAATGCTCATATTTAATCTAGAGACCAAATACACTTTTGAATATCCCCAGTAAATTTCTTATTTTGCTGATAATACGTTACTATGAAGAATGTGAAATGGGTCCCTAAGGACTCTGTCTCTGACAATGGTTATTTTTAAATCGTTTTGTGTTTATATTATTAACATTTGCCGTTTTGTGGTTGTTTATGAAAATAGTACATTATTATTCACTTGGCATCAGCAGAAATTAAAGTTCTTAATGAAAGACAAATGTGAATAAAAGACAGAACCACATACAACTGTAGACAACCAGACAAAAACTTATACAAGACAAAAGAAAGACTCATAAAAGCAAATTAAACATAAATGAGTCTTAAGAAATGGGTCATGAGCTGCTTTTATTTTAGAAAAAATCTCCATAGGGTGCATATATCTTTAGTAAAATTAGAGCGCATTTAAAAGCTATGACCTTTAAAGCAATGTCTTTTTCATGTTTAGCCTGGAGTTAAGAACAACAAACCCTGGTCAGATGACTTCAGATCCAGCTGCATAAGTTATTTAGGCAGGTGCATGACCAAGTAAGGCTCTAACAAGAATATTCAACATTCGTCAGAATTCATGCGAGGTCATTACAAAATCAATCAGTAGAGCTCAGAAATCGAACTGGAATTGTGCAGACAGCATAACTCTAATGTTTAACTGGGATACACTCTGAACATAAATTAGAATACTTTTTTTTAGGGCTTATATGAGGGGATATGCAAAGATGTTTCTGTTTTTGAACCTTCATAATCTCAGGAGTCAACTAATAGTCTCACTTCATGTGCAGAAAAATCTATTGTGTTTCTAAAATATGTAAGATATGAGGAACACACAGCTAATTTTTTCATTATTTTCCCTTTTTGACTATTTTTCTTCCATTGTTTTGTTAAGCAGATTTGTTTCAGTCCGACTAAAATGTACAGATATAGATAATTATATGATGTAGGTTAACTGGCACTGTAATAATTAATTTTATTACTTTTTGATTATTTTTCTGATGAACATTTATATGACTGGACTATGCTGAAAAGTCTTCTGTAGACTGTAGATGTTTTCTCTTGTTCAACGCTGATAATTTTTCTAAATAGTCAAAAGTTTAATAGTGCCAGTCTGGCAGACAAACAAATTTTAAGAATTTAAAGGCTGAAAGGTATTCAGGTGATGGCCCAATGCCTTGATGTGATTGGCTCATTGTGGCATGCCAGACTGATTTGACTGGCAGACCATAAGATGTGAAGATTTCAGAAAGGAACTGATCAAAAACAGTGCTCAAATTCTGAATGTTTCTTTTTTTGTTGTCAGTTTGTTTTGTTTATGAATTATACCTGCCTATTGAGACAGCTCTTTGTGAAATGTACTATCTATAGTATCAGTATGGCCACATTGCTGACCTGCATTGTCCAGAGATTTGCCAGGCATTCCTGAACAGCAAAAAGACTCAAAGCAACATAATGAATGATATATTTCACAAATATGCTTTTCATTTAAAAGAACACTTTCTGATGTAACAAATATCTGTATTTTTCACTAGTTGCTGTAACTCAATCTAAACAGAATCACAGTTTTTATATTGACAATGATCTCTGGCATTTTAAGCTACGCAAGCAAACTACATTGCGGGGATCTCTGCAGATTAGAACTGAGTTGTGTTTTGCAATTCATAGTGCATATCTCACCTAAACCTGCAACATCTCTGTATAGTGCGTTTGTTACTAATAGGCTAGTCTACTCTGTACAGAGGCTATCCTGAAAAAATGTGTATTAATAGTTAATTATGTTTTCTGTGCCAACAGTTTTAATTTTTTTAAATAATTCTTTAGTAGTTACAGCATATACAGCACAGAAAAAATGCATTTACAAGATTTTTGAGCCTTCTCTATTCACTGTAAAAGAAAGAAGAAAATTATTTAAAAAAAAAATGAAAATTAATTTATAATGTGTAAAAGAAATCGACCTGCAGGACTACTATAATGTGAACCTGTTGGCAACAACCTTTTATTTGGGTTTTATTCTTTTATCAGTGCATTCTTCATTTCTTCACATACAATGCATTAGTTGGGTTAAACTTTCATGGACAGTTGTTTTCCTTATGTCCTTTTTTTCTTTATAAAACTGTTTTTATGCCCATAAAATCATATAATCAATAGCTGCAACTATAACTTTATTTAACGGTTAAAAAAAAACAAACGTTATAGGTTTATCTTTGGAAATCTAGGCTATGCGTAATCCTGAAACTAAGAGGAAGCGAGAGAAGACAATTCCGCGTGCAGTTTATTTCACGCTCTTGCAAGATTGAATGACGTAAATTCTCAGAATTCCGGACACCTTGAATACGCTTGTGTTGACAATGCAAAATAGTGTCCATTTAAGCCATAAACTAGAAAGAAATTAGACTACCAAATACATTTTCAGGATATTTGCAGAAAATGCACAGTTGTTTCATTTAGTACACAACCTACTTTTTTTTTTATTTATTTGAAAATGGCTCACATTTGTTCAGGTATGGAACTATTGGGTTTGACATCAGACGGAAAAAATGGCATTAGCATGTTAGAGGACAAACATGCTAATCAATAAATGGGACGTATTAATATCTATAATCACCATTTGTCAAGTCCCTACCATGACATCAGATAATGAGCCAGTGATCCTCGTGGCTTCAACGGGCATCGTGTGCGCAAATTACGCAGTAAATTAGAGCTATAAAAATGATATGAAGCGAGATGCTTGGTTCTCAAAGTGAAGCCCACAGCAGGATTTAACAATGGGCTTGCGTATAGCTACCTGTAGCCTTAACTTGAAGAAACCGGGTAGCGTTTTAAGAATGGGAAGAGCATTCCCCTTTAAACAAGGTGGGCTGAGCTTATTTGCAGTTCTCGCTCCTATGGCAACCCAATAGATCAGCATCATGAATATTCACTATTCGCCAAAACGCACCCTGACTATGGATCAGTGATGTCAGCGGTCCCTGGAATGCTCAACTGTATTTTTGCGTGATTTTGTCGCGTTGTTTGAAGGCAGTTGGCAAGAGATCTAGTGAAAAGAACATTCCTCGTCGTGCGTGACCTTTCCCTGGTCTCCGTATTACCATCTGTCGGCACGTCTCTCACATGTCACGCTAAGGTGACTTTCAAGCAGTTTTTTCCACTTTTGCGCACAATGTCGGAGCGGCACAAAGATGCACATCGAGGATGCAGTGGCCAAGCGGACCGCCCAGGCTGTGCGTGAAGACATATGCAAACTGTCAAGGAGACTAATTATGAGAACGAGTGTCTCTCATCTGTTCCAGCGGAGCCACGGCCGTTCATGTCATGTTTAGCAGGGTTTCAGGGATTCAGATTAGCTCCAGACTGATCGCTCTCACAAACAGATACGGAGCGCAGGGCTGGTTGCAATAATCATTACCACACAGCTTACCGCTCTGGATTTATTTAATTTTCTCTCCTGTGTCTCAATGTCATAATGGACAGGTTGCACTCCTCCATGCGTAAAAGGCTCTACAGTTTGCCACAGCATATTGGACAGAAAACATCTATAATGGGTGAAGGAGAAGACGCAGACAAGGACACCCGGAGGAAGAGTATAAGGATGAAGCCTCTGCCGTCACCGACCTCTGGAGGAAGCTGCAAAGGCATCGGTGAAACTAAAAGTGGGGAGTCTGTGATCATGGAGACGGACATCGGGAGACCTATGAAGACTAGCTCAAATGGAGATTGCCGGAGATTTCGAGGCAGCCTCTCGTCTATTACCAGTCGGCATGTACACGACTCTGACTCGGCCGAGGAGAGACGCCTCATCACCGAGGGGGATGTCACCCCGAGCGAAGAGAGCCCCCCTGGAGCCATCAGTGATGAGCAGCCGGATCAAGGTGCGCAGGGTGCCAGCGGTGGCGCCCAAAACGATTCTCCAGAGAGGCAGTCAGGGTTTATAAAGTTAGATGGCATTGATCAAATTCTGCCGGACGACGAAAGATTATATCAGGCTGGTTTCATACACAGACAGTTGGGAGCAATGCTTCAACCGGGGGTCAACAAGTTCTCCCTGAGGATGTTTGGGAGTGAGAAGGCGGTTGAACGGGAACAAGAGCGAGTAAAATCCGCCGGGTTTTGGATAATTCACCCCTACAGTGATTTCAGGTAAATTTTAACAAGCGGTTTGCTCCTCTTTAGACTCATTTTAACGCTGATGCTATGCTCAGGCCCAGATGTTTGTTTCTCTTTCAGTCTAATGAGGCATTTGTCAGTGCAGTAGTTTGATTCATTCTTCTAATTCTTTTTTTTTTTTTTGTTTGTTTTACCACATTCACCATCTTATTCAGTACAGAAATGTGATTTTTTACAAAAGCTTAATAGCAAACAGTTAATTGGCTTTTGTGTTTTAGAATAGCAAATAGGTAAGAAATAATTTAATGCTCTAAGACGTTAATTACACTAACATATTTCTGTGTGTCAGTATATGCACATATTAACAGGGAGGCCTATGTTGAAGAACAACCCACACATATCACATTGTGGTCATTAGAAATAAGCATAATTATCTTTGGCAGATAGAGCCCAAATCAATGAATTATTGAATCTTTTTGATGGGTTCTTTACTTAATATTGAAAAATCTGAGCTCAGTGGACACCATTTACCAGTGATAAGGATAAAGATGAGGCCTTTGCTTCACATACACTTTACAGGTTCACATGTTTTTCTCATTAGCCTATTTTCATATTAATTGCTTTAAAAAGCAATCGGATTACAAAATTTCAATTAACATTGAAAGATAAAACAATCAGCATCTTTATTTGCATTACACATTGTTGTCTTCTGTAACAACGAAATATGAAGCACACCTGAAGAGAGAAGTCATAGAAAAGCTCTGCCGATTTGTCTTTGTTGTTAGTGTCCTTGAGTTTGTTATTGGCCTAATGCTTCTTATTTATGGTCATATGGAGGCTTGTAACTGACAAGCAAGACAAGCTTTAAAGTCCTTCACCCTCTCCTTTTGGGTTTTACATAGACTTTTATTAAACTACATAGGTTTACATTATATGTTCTTTACTTAAGTATATGCTGATGTATAGCTACATGTTCTCATTATCACTGCATAGGCCTCTTTAAATAATCTGCCTTTTCCTGACATGTGCTCACAGCATTCATTTCCCTCAACTTATCGTGCTAAACACACACACACACACACACACACACACACACACACACACACACACACACGTATATATATATATATATATATATATATATATATATATATATATATATATATTATTTATTTATTTTTATTTATTTATTTATTTTTTAGCATTTCCAAGCTCTAATGGTAAGGTAATGAACCTTAGCTGTTTTAATTGAATCCTCTAATTTAATAATTCAAGAAAACCAAATGCATACAGGCTGTGTCAGCCTTGGCATTTCGCTTGCCAGTGTTTACTACACATCATTTAAATTGCAAAGACATCATGGAAGTACTGCCAGAGGATTCAGACTTAAACTGTCATTGTTATGCATGCTGTAATATTTCTCCTTCTTTGTGACACTGAATGTTATATACACTGCCATGTATTTGTTTGGCTATGAGGGTGTGATGGTATATAATGCAGAAAGTTTATATCAAAAGCTTGTTTTTTTTAACTTAAAAGCAAGATGTCTGGCTTAGAAAGCCATCTAAGTTGTAGTCTTAGTTGCTCACAGGCCTGAGGAGTAGGTGGAAAAGGACAATGTAGATAAAACACTTCATCAGGTGCAAAGGACACGCATTTTTCAGACTCCACAATTTGTTTTCTGGTGTTCCAGATAGAGATTATTTAGCTATTCCAAGCTAAAAAAATATATATATATATTTTTGTTTGTTTTGTTTTTCAATTGAACATGATGGATGTAAGTGTGAAGGCTGAAGGATACAGCAATTCGCTGTCCACAACTAAAACAGCACATTAAGGTCAAGGTTTACATTTGATTGAAGCATGTGGAGAATGACTGAATAACTGGAGCTCCTTTAAAGGTTCCAGTCTCTAATTGGTTTATTTTCCATAAACAGTTTACCTCTTTTAAGAGTAATTTCACTGTGTCTCCTTAGTAAACATCTTCAAGCCTTTCAAGGACATATGTGACAACTATTTTGAGAACTACACTGCTTACTGATTACCATTTCCAAATCCACACAGTTTGGACATGCCACCGTGAGTAGGCAAGATATGTAGCCATTACACATTTGCTTTTTTTCATTACGCTTCTCCCAGCTGGTTGTGTTTCCTCTGACCCCATCTGTTCTCTTACTCACTGTGTTAAATGTCATGAGGAAGGGTGATTTGGGGCTTGGGGAGACTGTCCTGTTACAGAAAGGTCAGAGATTTGGCACTGGCCAATGGATTTGAAGTGTCTTTGAGCAATATTCAGAAAAAGGGACTCTGCTCAACCCCTGCACTTAGTGAAACTGATGCTTGTGCATCTTTCTCAGTAAGCTGAACCAAAATGAAAAGATAAATCTAAATGCATTGTGAGAGGAAAAGTTGTTTAAAGCGTAAGGGCGGCCCTCCACTCGTTCGTGATCTTAGGGTAGATATTGTTTATAACCATTATTAACATTTTTGCAATTGAAGTAGTTTGCTTGTGGTGTCAGCGCTCAACTATATATTTTGTAATCATGTGGCTGTACAATTCAAATCACAGATTTTATCTCATTGACCATGTAAGCAACTAAAAATAGCACGCATAAGCATTTCTTTGCGTATGATTTCAGTAAAGTATGGTGACCTAACAGAAGGAATTATTGACAAATTAAAAATGGAGATGGAGAAAAAAATAGCACATCATGTCAGTGTGTTATAGCTTATATTATATTTCTGACAATGTTAAGGAAACACATGATACTCAGGCTCTTACATCCTCCTAAATCAGGATAAGAAACAGGACAAGATGACTGTAATTAAAGTATGCAAGAAGATGAGTGGGACCTTTTGATGGACCCAGAGAGAAAAGGGGTCTCCGTGACTGGGTTTTATTCCCATGTCTGCATTAAAGCTTTGCCACTATAAGCTCAAATTAGAGTGTCACAAGGAATCACAGAGTCATCACTGTGCCGGAATTCAGCAAAATCTCCTCTTGTCAAGTTTTGTATTACGCTAAGAAGCAGGGGAGGGGCAATATCTTGCAAGGGGAAAAGGCAGATTAAAAACGGCATCATAATCCAATCTACAGCCTCATTTCCAGATCCAAAGCTGAACATCCTCCTCCAATTCTGAGCAAGCAGCTCCCTGTGAGCACATGCGGTCACTTAACCAAAGGGATAATTTCTACAACACCCCTTAAAAAGAAAAGAAGCACAAAATAACTGGCTGACAGATAAATGCTTGGATTATTTTGAAGTGGTGCTATTCTTAGTGTCCTGAAGGTGCAGATGAGGAGGGGATTGTTGAACAATATAAATGATTGATATTAAGATTACTGCTCTCTTTGTCCTTTTCACATGATATGCTTTTGTTAGGTACCTGCATTGTGACTTTACTTGTCTCAGACTTAAAAATATGACATTTTGTTATTTAAAAGCTCTCGTGTGATAAGTCACGCTGAGAACCATTAATGCTGCATATCTGTCCTTTAAACTGATAATGCCCATGAATAGGCTATTCCAATGCATGATTGGCAGAATGAAACACCTTACGCAGAATGGATTCTACATCTTCACACGATGAAGACCAGATGATTATTATTTTCCTACCTGTTTACACAAAGCCATTTGAGTGGAATATGTCAAAGCAACAGCATTGTGCAGAGTTCTAGACAAATGATGAGGTGCAATATTAGGATACATGCCTCTGATCGTGAAGAGCCTTTTAATTATCTTGTGATTCAGAGCCCGGAGGACACATCTGTTTGAAAGTCCTCCGAATTTCCCTGGAGAGATACAAGAGAAGATGTTGCACATTAAAACTTTTTTTTCCCGTCTTTCCAGTAAAGGCTCTATTAAGCTTTACAACTGTGTTGCCACCGCTATCAGAGAGGGGTCAGCTGTCCTGCTGTATCTGTCAATCAGTTAAATCCCTTCACAACAGTCAGATGAATCCTCTCATCCCCTCTATAAAGTCCACTTTTGCAACAGTCTTTTTTATCGCTTCTACACTTCCAGTTCTGTTGCAGAAGCCATTTAATGTTTTTGTTAGTGTAATCAGTTTCTGATATGTTTTCACACTGTTGCCAAGGCAAGTCACAGCATTTTAATATTTTCCAGTTTTTGAACAATTGCACACAGTATTATCTGTTGAGTCTTCTGTGATGGAAAATCTTAGTGTTTTTGAGAATGTTAATTGAGCTACCTGTACCTGTGTTTTATGTGAGACATTATTACCATTGTTGCTGCTTCCTTGATAAATAATGAGATATTTGAACCTGAACCTTGACTCAACAGTCCCTAAGTATTAGCAGCCACCAAAAACTATATGTTATTAGTAAATGTGTTGTACTTATACGTAACTACAATGTTAAAGTGTATCAGTTTGTATTATGTTTGTGAGCCAGTGGGATCAGCATTTTCTATTTCAGGCAGGTTAATTACAGTTGATTTGAGAGTACATCTTGCTATTGATTTGTTTAGTTCTAAAGGGTATCTAGCTTTCCACTGATGGAGCAACATACACAGCTGCATCAAGAATGATTCCTTTTCTTATGATGGGTTGGAAGGAGTTGGAGTCTGAGTGAATTAGGCAAACGGTCAGCTTGCAGTTATGAAGAAACAGTCTTGGATGCATCAGCTAAATAGCATTTATTGTTCATAAATGTTAAAAATGTTTTATGAATCCATTTTAGAAGGCAGAATCTAGCAGTGAAGCATATTTTCTTGTGATATGGTGCTAATTGGGAACATAAAGAAAAGGCTTCTTGAAACTATATAGGATGAATGACACTCCCTTCTATCCAGTCTCCATTAAATAATTCCTTCTTTAATGTAGTGAGGGTAAAACATGGGGATTACAGATGATTCTGGCTACAGAAAGTGGGGTAATCAAAATAGGCTGCTGTGCTCATCCACCAATATTAGAAGCCAAGAGATTATTATGGCACAATTTATTTAATGGAGGGAGCCCAGGGAGGATGTGCATGGCTGAAGGGTAGAAGGTTGCCTGTCCCAGGGGCATAACGAGTGAACAGTAGCATGTGACCTCATTTGGCACACTTCTGTGGAAGTGTGAAATCAGCATATGTGATCACAACTTAAAACATATATACTGTATATGTATTTATTTTCCCTTGTTTTCCTTTTTTAGTGGCTCTGTTTGATTCAATTTTTGTTATGTGTACAAGGAGCTGAGTTTAACCTTTTCAAAGTAATCGTAATCTCGAGGTAAGATTAATTTAAGTGATTAGATATCATATATATTTTGAAAATGGGAAAGCCTGCTTTAAACATGTTCTCTTAAGCTTTTTTTTTTTTTTTTTTTTTTTTAATGTGGGTCACCTCACAAATGTGATGTTGTCTGTCTGCCGCTACACAGTCCTCTACAGAGCAACAAAGTTTCTAATCTGTATAGGTGGATATGCCATGTACCATAATAGCTTTCCAAGACCCAGTTTTAGCTTTTTGAACACGTTTTAGTGTCATATTTAGGTGTTCTTAGTTGCTGCACAGGTGTCAATATTGTTTCACTAACCAGAGGTAAATATGTCTGGTTTATCTCATCTCAGGTTGGTTGAAGGTTTAAACATTTTTAATCATATATTTTGTTTTTGTTTTTTTCTTTTTTTCTTTCCATCATCCTATATCAGGCTACATCTGAAATGCCCTGTGGATGACCAAACCTAGAGGCCTTGGAGTTTGATGGTTTTACACAGTATTTTGCAAGTTACAGTTCGTTGATCACCACAATGTCCACTAAGCAGCCAACACTAGTTAGTATCTTATCACTTTGTCATTGTCCACCACCTTTTTGGGTGTCTCCCCTTTTGACTCAGTCAATCAGGATTCCTTTTAAGGTTCTACTCAGTTTAAATTATGAGCCCTCATGGACCCTGAAGTCCTCTGGCACTGGTCTTTTAGTTGTTACCAAATGTAGAACCAAAACTTATGGCAAGGCCTCGTTCCATCACTACGGCCCTTGTCTATGTTACAGTCTGCCAGAGAGCCTCAGGGCTGCAGAAAAACTATTGAGTATTTTAAAAAGAGGGGGTCATGGTTGCTTTGTGCATGTAGATGTGTGTGTGTGTGTGTGTGTCAGAGAGAGT
Source organism: Melanotaenia boesemani (assembly GCF_017639745.1). Classification (NCBI taxonomy): domain Eukaryota; kingdom Metazoa; phylum Chordata; class Actinopteri; order Atheriniformes; family Melanotaeniidae; genus Melanotaenia; species Melanotaenia boesemani. The sequence continues at coordinate 30,028,615 of NC_055682.1, forward strand.
AGGATCAGGTGTGTGTTAAGTTGTAATGTTCTTTTTGATGTGCAAACTTTGTTTTTATTATATAAAGCACTTTGTGTTGATCCCTGTAAAAGTACTGAAAAGTACTTTAAAAATAAAATTTTATTTGATTTGACTTTGGTACTTCCAACACACAGTCGGCACAGATGCTCCTGAACACCAGTGGTTCCCAACTTAGGGTCCCGGACCCCCAAGGGGTTCTCCCAAAGGGCACAGGGGGTGCCTGAGGTTTTGTACATTCAGACCTATTGTGATCAATGTCTGCACTTTGTCCTTATTTTAAGAAGTAAAGCTAAATGTTGTTAATTTATCTGTGGTATTATTGAAGGACAGGACTCAGCCAGAATACAGTATTTATGGTAAGAATCTTATGTAATAATAATATCTTATGAGTATGGTTTCGGCACGGGTGGTGCAGGTGGTCCATGGCTTTTTAGTATTAGCATGAATGGGGTCCCCGAGGAAAATAGGTTGGGAACCATTGCTGTACACTGTTAGCATCTGGTTCATTTGCACTACCAAGTATTCTTAAAGTGCAGTTAGTTTCTGTAGCCAGTAGGCATGGATCATGTTAGAACTTGGTGCAGTATAACTCTAATCTTTATAAGGTGGTTATTGTGATGGTCACTGGCTCTTGTTCTAAGTGATTGCTGTGGTCAACTCTCAGATCCACTTACCACAGAGCATTGGTTTGATGTTTAGCCTCTTTCACTCTGGGTAAGTCTATTTGCATCTTTTGATAGTACACTTTGGATGGTTTGGTGGATAACATCCTGTTTATTGTTCTGGCTTCTGTTTATTTAGCCTACCTTTCCAGGCAAGTACCCAGAGGTATGAGTCTGTAGGTGTGTTTTCATTACCCCTAGAATTCTGAAAACCTAAATATTGCAATAAAAACCTGGTTATGGAAAAACCCACATTTTGAAAATGTAGGTCGAAAATGTAGGTCTATAAACGGTAATGGAAACACAGCTATTGTTTACTAGTCTTAAGTTCCTCGGGTATGGACAGATTGTTTAATTTCTGAGGAAGCTTAATTATATTTTCAACTTTCTTATGTCATTACTGACAGTTAACTCCACTTAGTGTGGTCTTAATTCTGTTTTTCTGCTGCTCTTAATGGTATATACTGCTCCTTATGGCTTTGTTTATTGGCCTCTGTGATGACCCTAGTAGGTAATATATGGAGTGCCCTTACAGTTTGCGCACTCTAAGAAGGTACTTTATCACTTACCCTTACTAAAGGACCTCTAAGGCTTCAGGTATCCAGCTATGGTATAATCTTAACTTTTGACAAAATACTGCAAAACTAATGATCACAATTGGTAGAGAATTATAAGTTCATTTCTTTCCTAAATGAAGTAAATTATTTGAATCATAATGAGAATTTGCTCCACATAGCAAAGTAAAAAGCAAGAAGAAAGAAGTCTGAACTTTTCAATTTTAAGGTGCAGTATTGCAGCACAATTTGAAGTTGAAGTTGAAAGGAAATAAAGACAAGGACAATGGACAACAATACTTTG